>NW_012110042.1:196102-247912 GCF_000951045.1 Mandrillus leucophaeus | reverse complement strand
CGCCGCGGGCGGCACTCTTGGGATGCCCCGCCCGCTCTACGGAGCCCGCCTGGGATGCCCTTTCCTGGTCACGGACTCTGGCGGGCAGCCAGGGCAGGCCGGACCAGAGGCTACCAACCGGGGGCCTCTGCTCCCTGGGACAGGGGGATCCATATTGCCGTCCGAATCTCATCACCATAACCTGTATGTGCAGCCGGGGGAGGAGAGAGTGCCTTAGGAATTGAGTTTTAGGGCAAGCATACCCCAGATCACGAGAAGAGAACAGCCTGCCTGGGCTCGAACCCTACCCTTTCCCCCTGTAGCTGGGCGCAGCTGGGCACTGCTGGGCAAGTTATCCCACCTCCCTGCCTCTTGGGTTCCTCGCCTACACCGGAGGGTATGTACCTGCCCCATGGGGTTGCCGCGAAGCTTCATGAGTTTCATGAATTTCGCTGTGTATAAAGGCTTGGGCAGAGCGTGGCACAGGGTCAGTGCTGCGTGTAAGTGTTAACTATAGTATTATTAACCTTAGTGTCTTTCCAGTCCTATCTAAAGTCCTTAAAGGCAAGGTGAGGCTCCTTAAGTCAAGTTCAGGACAAGGCTACAGAGCCTTCAGTGTTCCTTACTGCAGCAGAGATGAGAGCGCTGAGCTCTCAGAAGCTGCTCTGATGGCTCCTCCACAAGCCAGGGCCAAATGCCCGCCCACTCCTGGGCCTCATGCCAGAGAATGGTCCTGACCCAGCACTCTCCCGCCCCTCTTCGTAGCTCAGTAAGATTCTGGAGTCCCGCTGCCAGGGATGCTGTAAGCCCTTGGTGCCCCTCAGTGTCCTCCCAAGGGTCTGGACAAGGCCAAGAAGGGCCAGAGACTTTGGTGAGTAGCACCGTGATGTCCCATGTACTTGGTCACATCCCTGTTTTCTGCAGATGGGCCCGGCCTCTGATGCTGTCCTTAGGGGACTCTGCAGGTTCCTCCTGCAGCTGTAGCTCCCCAGGCCTCCCTGGTGACTGTGTCTACTGAAAGGGCTCTTTGTACATGGCCATCTGGGAAAAGAGTGGCAGTTGGGGTGCCCCCGCAAGTGCCTGCCAGCATCTCCCAGCCCTTGGGTGACTGCAGACCAGATTCCTGAGCTCCCACATGCTGCCATTTTCGCCAGCACTGGGCTGCCCACTCCCTGGGTGGGGAGTCAGCAGGCCTGGGTTCTTGAGCAAGTCACTTTACCTCTCTGATCTTAGGATCTTCATTTGTAAGATGGATATCATGATAGTTGTCCTGCCTGCCCCCTACCAGAGGTTCTGCAGAGGCCATGCATACCAGCCTTTGATAGGAACAAAGGGCTAACGTAGGTTGTTGTAGTTCCTGTGATTGAGCTGTCATCAGGTGCTGCACTGGTCACTTCTGTAAGCAGCCAAGTGGTTGCCAAGCAGAAGGGTTTGGGAAGACACAGATGAAGAAAGACCTTGATCTTGGGGGATCTCCACCCCTCCTCATTTTATTGGAGAATCAGAGTACACATTCCTGAGGACATAGAAATATAAAAATATAGGCTTCAAGAAACCCACAAGCATGGTTTAAATATCCACCTATAAACACATAAATGTTTCAAAACAACAGCTGGAAGTTCAAGTCCTCCAGGATTCTAAATTCCTCAAATTTAGGAGAAGGTAGTCTAGGAAGGTTTCCTGAGGGAAGAATCTGCTTTTTTTTTTTTTTGGAGGAAAGAGGTTTATGGTGGTGGTGATGATGATGGAGCTTCAGACCATGACAGCCAAATTTATAACCAGTGGAAAGTAGGAGAGATTTGGTGGTAGTGCTTGGTATATAGAGATCCTGAAAGAATAAGTGATGTGTAAGAAATAGTGAGCAGGTCTCCTTCCTGGGGCTGTCAAGTCAGAACTGGAGTTTGGTTGGGAGGGTAAACAAACAGGTAGGCTTGTCAAGGCTGCATCAGCATAGGGCCCAGCTCAGTATGGCCCCTGGTCATAGGTCAGTTTTCCAGGGAAACAGGCTCTGAGACAGAGATTTGCATGTAGGAGGTTTGTAGGGGAGGGCGCTTGGTGTCATCATCTGTGGGATGGGGCAGAGGGGGAGGTTGTACTGTGATGCAGTTGCAGCAGAGGTCTCAGTTGATCTCACAAGGAGCTTTGGAGCTGGGATGGCCCTTCCAGGAGATTCCTATTTAAGGCTGGGAAGTCAAGGCCTTTATGTCCTCTAATTGATCAGTTATTAGATGTGGGCTGCCCTTGGGGTATAAACTTAGGGGATGCTGCTCCCTTCAGTGGAGGGCAGTGCCTAGAGAGGGACTCAGCTGTGAGTTGTCAGCAGCCAATACTCCCAGCAGCTGTGGGAGTGCGTGCCTTCATTTTGAAGGGGAGGTCTGGGTGATGCGCCCATGATGGAGGCAGGGAAGGGCCCCCAGCAGTGTCCGATGCACCTGGCCAACCTCTGAGACCAGTGCTGGCCCCTCAGATTCTTCTAGGGCAGGATGATTTGATCTCTTTCTCTAATATAACATTTTATAGAAAGTTAGAGGTAGAAGCGAGTTTTGAGACCATTTAATACAATCATCCTCAGCCTGGGAGAAGGATACATCTCAGAATCATCCAGGGGCTTTTTCAAACCACTCACAGGAGCTTCCGATGTGCACTGACCTCTGCCATTCCACTAAGACTAAACTGTAAGTTCCTTGAGGTTGGGGTTCTCTCTGTTCTGCGCAGTGGTGAAGGAATGTTTGGGGAAAGAGTGAATGTGACCTTCGCCCTTGTCCTCAGCCTCATCTCTTGCCACTCCCTCAGTTGTTTTCTATGCTGCAGTCACTGTGACATCCTTGCCTTTGCACAGACTGTTCCCTCTGTCTGGAACTGCCCCCTCCCCTTCCTTCCCCTTACTTGCTGCTGCTTGTCCTTCTTGATCCAGTTCAGTTATCACTTCTCCCCACCTCCTGGAATAGGTGCCCCTCTTCTGATTAAATGAGTTAATGCGTGTACAGTACTCACAACAGTACCAGGCACGTGGGGAGCTCTAGGTAGGTGCTAGCTCTCCCTGCGACTCCATTCTTTGGCACACTGTGCTGTGCATGATCCTAAAATGGATCATGCTTTCTTTCAATGGCTTGTTGACTTGTTTATGTTCTCAGCAATCTGTAAGTTCTTGGTAAGCAGGTACCATGTTCCTTTATTTTTGTACCCATAGCCTCTAGTACAGTGCCTGGCACATGGTAGGAGCTTAATAAATGTGTGTGGAATAAATGGAAGAAATAGGTGTCTAGGGATACATTTTGACAAAATGTATTTTAAAGTTTTTAAATAAGGGACGAGTTGAGTCTCCTAAGGGACAAGTTGAGTGATACTCACTGACAACGGCCAGGTGTGGCATCATTGTTGCACAAAAAATACTGAATATTGGGTGAATGAATTGATACATGGAGAGATGGATGGACTGTTGATGAGACAGGCAGATAGGTAGACAGATAGATGAGTGGAGAAAGGGATTGATGGATGAACATTGCCATGTGTGGAAGAAGGCCAGGACTTGCCAGGGTCTGGGCAGGAGAGAAGGTAGATAGGAGAGGGCTTTTACGTTTCACAAAGGCCAAGCCAACTAGGCTTGAATTGGGGAGGGGCACCTGAAGAAAGCGCTTCCCATCTTGCCCAGTGAAACCCCAGGAAGTGCTGCTCCCGCATGTTCATACCTGCAGGGGAGGTGCTGGGGACCATTACTCATTCTGACACATCCCTGAAGTCAGTATAGAGGCAGCAGAATGGAGGTGCTGCAGGGTGCTGAGTCAGGGGAGGAGATGGGCTATTGGTGAGTGGGGCTTTATTGGAGAAAGCCTGGGGACTTGGAGCCAGAGGCAATGATCTCTGTTCCTGAAGGGGGTTGGCAGAGAACTCCCGAGGGGAATCAGGGCGAGTGAGATCACCTTGTGAGAGGGTGGAGGATCTGTCACCCCAGAGCACATGGCTGAGTGCAGATCTGCATCAGGATTAGGGAACTCTTGTTCTGGAAAAATCTGGCTTTTTTCTGCCGGTCAGGTAAGCAGATACTTGGTCAGTTAAAGTCTGGCTGATAGGTGGGGCACAGTGGCTCACGTGTGTAATCCCAGCACTTTGGGAGGCCGAGGTGGGAGGATCACCTCAAGTCAGGAGTTCGAGACCAGCCTGGCTAACATGGTGAAACCCTGTCTCTACTAAAAATACAAAAAATAGCCAGGCGTGGTGGCATACACCTGTAGTCCCAGCTACTCAAGAGGCTGAGGCAGGAGCATCGCTTGAACCTGGGAGATGGAGGTTGCAGTGAGCCAAGATCATGCCACTGCACTCCAGCCTGGGTGACAAAGTAAGACTCCGTCCCAAAAAAATTCTAAAAAAAAAAAAAAAAGCCTGGCTGATAGGCAGAGGTTTGTCAACAGTCACTGGGGTCAGACAGTTGGGTCAGTCAGCTGGTTGGTGGGTAGGGGTGCGTTCTGAGTGCACTTGGTTGATGGGATGAGTACTAAAGAGCAAGGCAGGGTCCCTGCTTGGGGCAGCTCCACTGGTTGGTTCTTCAGGGGTCAGTACTGTACCCTTGGAGACGATTGGAAATTTGGATGGGGGGTGGTGGTTGTAATAGTACAGCAGGGAGGGAGGGGGGGAGGGGCAGTGCTGCATGAAAGGCCTGGGACCAGGGAAGCTAAGTATCCCGTAGGAAGGCCAGGCCTGCACAGCCAAGAGTCATCTCACTCCAGAGGCAAGCAGCGCTCCTTTGAGAAATGCTGGGCTTACTCAAAGGGAGCATTGTCTGCTAATGATTTGCAACATCTCCAGCCTTGTTTTCCTCCACACACTCAGACCTCTAGGTCTGTTCTCTCTCCCTTCCCTCTCTTCTCCTCTGGAAGACACTAGAGTTGCCAACTTTGAAAGTTTGCGGAGGGCCGTGAGCTCTCTCATGGGGAGGAAGGTGGCAAGCAAGTGAGAAGTAGCAACACAGTCTGTTTGTGGATCTGGCTCCATTCTGCAGTGAGAGGTTGAATCCCAGGGCTGGAGGAGGCGGGCTTCTGGAGAGCGCATGGGGGAGAAGCTTCCCATGTGCCCATCACTCAGGCCCTTGGGAACCTCCCAACAGAACATCAGGAGCCTGCCGGTGCTGGGTGAGGCTCCCAGCTCAGCGATGAGGTGGGCGGCCACCCAGATGCTGCCTGGGTCCAGCGAGGGCTTCCAGATCCTCCCACTCCTACCCCCATCTTGGTTCCTTCCCTCACCTCAGATCAGAGCTGTCACGTGCAGGCAGGCAGGTGGGGAGGGAGCCCTGCAGAGGCTGCTGCTCCCAACACCACATGTCCTGGAAGGACAAATGTAAAAATATAAAAAGCCTCTGGTCTTGGGGCCGGATCACATGGATCACACGGCTGGTTGGCCTGTCACCTTGGCTGTCGAGTTGTCAGTTTCTAAGAAGGCTGAGGTCCTGGTTGCAGCCAGGGCTGTGGGAGAATTGGATTTTGTGAAAATGACGCTTCTATCTGGAGAGCTCATTTTTGTGCGATCTCCTGGGGTGCCCTCCAGCCCCGTGGAGTAGGCTGGGGAGGTGCCACCCTTATGATTCATTTTCAAACAAGAAAACGAAGGCTCTGGTCCCTGCCTGGCTAGTGGTGCCATGGCTCAGACCCAAGTCTTCTGACTGCTTGTCCAGTGCTCTCTCCTCTGCAGCACCATCCAGCTCTTTCCTTGCAGGCAGGAGCTCGTGCTGCTCATCTGTGAGGAGGGAGAAACTGACCCAGAGGACGTTTCCTTGGGAATGTTTGTGGAGGTCTGTGTGGAAGAGGCCTGCCCATCAGGGCTGATTCTGGACTGGCACCCTGCAGGACTAGAGACAATATCCCAGAATCTTCTCAGAAGAAGCAGAGACCTATGCCAACGGCAGGTAGCTGAGCAGCTTGCAGGAACTTAGCAGGAACTTAGCGAAGCCCTGGCAGGCCCAGTCCTGGGGTGTCTGGGAGGCAGCCAATAAGGGAGAAGAGGGCTCAGCTGGACTTACTGAAGAGAGTCTGGGGCCACTGGGCTTCTCTCCAGTCACTCTGCTCGCATCCCCCTCACCAGCACTGGGCACCTCAAGGAGTCAGAGCAGGGTGCGGTGCTCAGGTCACCTGTGGTCCTCCTGATAGTGAGGAAACTGTACCCCTAACTTCCTCAAGAACTCTGCTTAATGCCCATGGATTGCCTTGGGGGCTCCCCTGGGTCTCTGCTCGGCCCAGCAGCCTGGGCCAGGATGAAAGTGAAGCTGTCAATAATTCATGCTCCAGCTTCCCCTCACTTCCCCTGCTTGGCTAGTCGTAAATATTTCACGGGCTTCAGGGGGCAGAGATGGCCCAGCAGAGACTCCCAGGATGGGGCTCGAGGAGGCCTCGCCCTTTCCCAGAGGCCCCCAACCATTCCCCTGGCAGGAAAGGAGCCCAGCCCCAGGCTTGGGGAGTGGTGGGTTGTCCAGAGCTGCTACTGACTGGGATGGCCTTGCAGCCTCTGGTGAGGATTTGGGTGCTGGGTCACATGCTCTGCAGACTGGCTGGTTTAAGTGGCTGGTGTAGTAGATCCTGAGAAATGGAAGGAGTGCAGCTGCCTGCAGTCAGCCCTGGAGGTTGTTGTCAACTCCACTCTCTTCCTCACCTCCCACACTATGTCTTCGGTTTATCTTCTCCTCAACCTCCCCTCTCCATGTCACCTGCCTTGGTTCAGGCCTTGATCGTCTTCCTAGACAATTGGCCCAGCCACTCTGTGACTCCACACAGCCTAAAGAATCTTTCTAAAACAAATGTGGCCCAGCTACTCCTTTGTTTCAGAGCCTTCACAAGCTCCAGGTTACCTTCAGGGGAAGATCCACTTGCCTCACGCCCGCACACAGGGCTTTGCAAAACCTGGTCCCCAGGCCTTTCAGCCTCAGTTTCCAGCCCCCGCGACCTGCTCCCCAGTGCTGCAGTCAGCTCATTGTTCTCTGCACCCCTAAGCTCTCTCCCACCGTCCAGCCTCTGTTTTAGCTGCACCTCTGCCAGGAGGTGGTGGAGACACCAATCTCAGGGCTGTGTGCATCTCTAAGCTGTTCTAGGGGTCACTCAGCTGCTTTGGGACCAGGCCTATAGAACGTCAAGGTGAGACACTTGATGGATCTGGGTCCAATTTCCAGCTCTACCAATTGCTTATCTGTCATTGTGACCAGTGTCATATTCTTCTGTATCTTGGTATGCATATCTGTAAAGTGGGAAAGTAATTCTTACCTCAGAGAGGAGTTGTGAGGCTTGAAGTAAGGCCTATAATGTACAGAGCCCAGTCCACGATGCAGAATAGGTACCCCAGCCATGCCAGCTACTATTGTTATTATGCCCTCTGTGGATTCTGGGCTGCGGATTTTCTCTCAAGGAGGTAGAAACTGAGATTATTATGTAAAACAGGAAGAAATAAAACAGCAGAGGGGTACCAGGAACGCTCAGAGAGGTCTTCTGGTAAGCAGTAGATCTGAGAGACCCCAGGGAAAGTGAGAGAAAGAGGAACACCCATTATAAGGGCACATTATGGAGGACACTGCTGTGGGGAATGGGAGCTAGAACCCACCAAGGCGGTCTGGGGAGAACATAGAATGCATCTCCCAATGGTCCATCTCAGCATCAGCCCAAAGGAGGATTTCTGTATTGGCATCTCCACCCCATTGGTTGAGGGTTACCGCCAAGGTATTGGTTTCCTGAACTTATGGATTACACAGCACGTGTGCTGAGCAAGTTCCCACTTGTATCCACAGTTGCACAGAAAGACTTTCTTGAGGAATTACTTAGGCAAGTTCAAAGCCACTTGGAGCTGTGGCTGGGAGACAGAAGAGAAGAGCAAAAGAGCAGGGTAGGTACCATGAGACTAAGGCTGAGGCTCATGGAGGAGGAGACTGTGTGGTGGCAGTGGGAGCTGTGACTTTCTCCCTGACTGACCGACCTACCTACTCTACCTACACACCTTCCCTCCCTCCCTCCCTCCCTTCCTTCTTTTTTTTTTTTTTTTTTTTGAGATAGAGCCTTGGATCTCCTGATCCAAGCCTGAGCTAGACTGCAGTGGCGCAATCTTGGCTCACTGCAACCTCCACCTCCTGGGTTCAAGCGATTCTCCTGCCTC
Organism: Mandrillus leucophaeus; assembly: GCF_000951045.1. Lineage (NCBI taxonomy): Eukaryota > Metazoa > Chordata > Mammalia > Primates > Cercopithecidae > Mandrillus > Mandrillus leucophaeus. The sequence goes on along the minus strand of NW_012110042.1, from coordinate 239,812 downwards.
AGCCTCCCAAGTAGCTTGGATTACAGGCACCCACCACCACACCCAGCTAATTTTTTGTATTTTTAATAGAGACGGGGTTTCACTATGTTGGCCAGCCTGGTCTCAAACTCCTGACCTCGTGACTGGCCCTCCCTAGCCTTCCAAGTGCTGGGATTACAGGCATGAGCCACCGTGGCCAGCCCCCTTTATAAATGATTGTTTATCAAGCATTTATTAGGTGCCAAGGAAGAAACAGGTGAACCTGAAGATGACTAGCTCTTCTGCTATTACCCTGGGCCCAGAGGTGACTTGGAACCAACTCAGGCATGAGGCAGATCTGATGGGGGGTGACAGGTGGGCAGGTGGCCCTCTCTTTAGGGTGTGGGGAGCAGGGCTGGAGAGGTGGCCTTTCTTCCTCCTTCCAGGACAGTCTGCCTTCCTGCTGGTCCTAACGGGTGTGAACCCCAAATGTCTGAGACAGGTGCCAGTCAATTTAGAAAGTTGATTTTGCCAAAGTTAAGGATGCACCTGTGACACAGCCTCAGGAGGTCCTGACGACATGTTCCCAAGGTGGTAGGGGCACAGTTTGATTTTTATACATTTTAGGGTGACATGAGACATCAATCAGTATATGTAAGATGTACATTGGTTCGGTCCGGAAAGTCGGGACAACTTGAAGCAGGGAGGGAGCTTCCTGGTCATAGGTAGATAAGAGACAAACGGTTCCATTCTTTTGAGTTTCTGATCAGCCTTTTCAAAGGAAGCAATCAGATATGCATTTATCTCAGTGAGAAGGGGGATGACTTTGAATAGAATGGGGCGCAAGTTTGCCCTAAGCGGTTCCCATCTTGATTTTTTCCTTTTAGCTTAGTAATTTTGGGGGCCCAAGATTTATTTTCCTTTCATATGGGGCAAGCAGTATACCTGGGAGAGCCCTGTCTTTGGGATAATGGGTAGACATCCTTAGCAGTGGTGATGGAGACAAGAATAAGAGGCTAGACGCCTCCTCTCCACAGGTCACCATGCAGAGTGTACATGTATGTGTGAGAGCTCCTTCCCCGTGGTCTGCATATAGGTTTAGAACCAAAGAAAGGTTCTTTTTTTCAATAGGACCTCATGATGCGACAGTAGAGAGAGGTTGTTGTCTCACCTCACCTTTCAACCATCTCCAAAATAACTGGTCAGAGTAGCAGTACTTGAGCATCCATCCGTCCACACATCTAGACAGTGTTTTCCAGATCTGGACCCCAGTGAGAAAAGGGAACTAATCGGCCTCCTTTTTCTGAAATTCCAGCTTGAAATTGCCATCGGAAGATATCCTCAATCCTGCCCCAGTCATATGATTGTTTTGTGTCATTAGATAAAGTCACTTCACTTCTGAAGCTCACTTTCCTCTTCTAAAAACCAGAGGCTGATAAGGATCGCAGGGACCTCATGGAGTTGTTCCGAAGTTAAAATGAGAGTCCGCCCGTGGAAGGGCATTGCAAATGATAGAAGATACAGATATAAGGCATCTACCTTATCTTTACCAGTTTTGTCATATTCGTCTTCATCTCGTTACCATGGTCATCCTCATCAGCGGGGAAGAGCGGGAGTTCTCACGGCAGGATTGGCTTCGTGGCTGTGCTGCGAAATGCCTGTCTGAAGTAGGCCACACATGGGCTCTGTGGAGGTAATTGATTTAATTCACAATCAGCTTCATTAGGGTCCACTTCAGAGGTGGGTTCATGGTAGCCTTAACCCGAACATCCACTAGACTCCCCTCTGACTGGGGCCTCCCCAGCTATATACGTAGCTTGGAGATTTGAAAGGGGTGGAGGCAGGAACTGCAGAGGAAGCAGCAGCTAATGAAAAATTCAAGCTAATTGTTTGTTAAAAAGCCCTGTCTGCTTCGAATGGGATTTTCTGGGCTGGGGAGGGGGATGTGGGGTGGCCTGTGGCTGTTGTCTTTTTTCAGGCTCTTGTTTCCTGGAGGACCCAAGTGGGCAGGGTATGGAGAGGATGGGGAGCTTCCTAGGCAGGCGGCCAAGTGGCTGCATCTCTAGCACCTGCATTTGGGGGAGAAAGAGCCTCTGTGGCCAGCTCTGACTTCCACTGTTTCAAAGTACAATGCCCCTCTCTGTTTAGGGCTGTGTCTGTGTGGCAGGCATGTGCTTTGTGTGTTGAGGGGCATGCAAAGGAAGAGGGACAGCAGAGAGTATCCTGTAAGTCCCCAGAGTAGTCTGGACCCACTCCTGATTAGCCTGTAATTGGAGGAAAACCTCCTCCCTTTCTGGTATTCGAAGTGCCCACTATGTGGCTGGTGCACTTAGCCTGACCCGGGAAGAGAGGTGTACCTGCTCTGAGGCAGGGGAAACCAGAAATTTGTTTTGTAGTGAAAGTAACTAGTGGTGAGTTAACTCATGGATACTGGTGGCATGGCGGCCCCTGCTGAGGCACCTTGGTGGGCTAATGTGTCCACTGAGTGAGAATTATATGACAGGCCCAACCAATATCAGAGGGGGAGGCCAGGATGTGGGGGGGGGCTGCTAGTTGTGTGGACTCTGGGAGAAGTCCCAGAGGCAGGGCTGAAGAGTGGAGAAATTAGATCAGACTACTTGATAAATGAATTGAGGTTGCAAGAAGTAGCCATTAGGACCGGCTCAAAAGTTGCAAGAAGAGAGAGAGGAGTGAAGGAAGATGCCTGTAAATGGTCAGGGAAGGGGAGATGGTACCATGGAACTTGGGGGGTTCTGGAAGCCATGGAGAAAGCAGTGTTAGCCCCCAGAATGCAAGGGTGCACTTGAGATACAGTGAAGAAGAGCTGAACTTCCCAAGCTCAAAGCTAAAGGGGAAAGCTGGTCTTCTTGTGGTACCCCATTACGGGACCTAATTTTGAGTTAGACTGTGTCCAGTTGGTCTTCATTATGATGTGCTGGTCTGACTGACCTCTCTTGTTGAGTATATCTGCACCCCGAGATTTCTTCACCATTGAGAAATGGGTTTTGCACTGTGGCATAGTGGAAAGGGCATGAGGCTTGGAATCACACAGACATGGGTCTAAATCCCAGCTTGCTATTTTGGGGAAGACTTTGCTGAACCCTGAGCCTAGGTTACCTGTATTTCCATGGTACCCAGTGCTTATCTCCATCTCTGAACTGCACACAGCAAAATATGATGAAATTACATACTTCTGAGGCAAACTGTCAAGCTGGTTTTCATTAGGAAGTTGCTGTGCCTGACACTGGCCTCTCTGTAGGGTATTATATTTTTGCCAATATTTCTTCATTGTTGTTGAGAGTCTCAAGGGTAGGGAGCACAATTGTTTTTTCTATAAAAACCAAACACCTTGGGCCATGCCTGGAGCACCTGATTAATGTATGTTTGTGGAACTGAACTGACCTTTGGTGATGTCACCTTTCAGATCCCGGTTTTCTCACTGGTAAAATGTGCACAAGCAATAGTGCCCACCCTGGGATTATGGTATGGCCTGAAAGAAAGAAGCACCATAAATGAAAGACCCTGTATAATATCTGGCACATAAGTAGGTGCTCACATATTCTGGTGAATGCATGACTTTCTGAGTCTGACATCTTTTAACATTTTGTGGTGGAGAAATTCTCATCCCTTGGGTGAGGGTAGTGGAAATTGACCAGGGGTTCTGGGAGACCTTCTCTTTGGGGTGGCATAAGCTCACTTTGTACTGGACTTTGCTGCAAAGGACCTGAGGCTGTCCTTCTGACAGGAGGGTTCCAGGGGCAGGGAGACTGGTTAGAGGCAGAGATTTGCTCTGGCCTGAGGCTGTGGTGGAGTGGTGAAACAGGTAGAGGTGAGGACATTTCTCTATGAGAGCCTGAATGTTTCTCTTGCCAGCAGTGGACTTGATTTCTAAGTGCACCCTGAGGGTAGAACAAGTGGAAACAAGACTACGCACCAAGAAAGCTGAGGATAGACTTAGAAGAAACTTCCTGATGCTTCTATAAAGTTGCCTGTCTCATTTCTATCTCAGGAAATTATTTCTAAAATTTAGACAACTCCTGCTAGTTTGATTCACAGAAATCACAGCCATGATGACCTCTCTATTGTTTTATTTTATTGTTTTCTAAAATACAGGAATACAGGAATATTGTTTTACAAGATTCAGACAATGCACACATTAGCAAATAAAGTAAATGGTGAAAGTCCCCTTGGTTCCAAAGCTACCTCTTTCATTCTCACTTTGTTCCAGAGGGACATCACTCTTAACAGTTTGATGTATACTCTTTCAGGATTTTGCCCATGCATTTACAGCTATATGTACATAAAAGAAAACAGATACAAAGCTTTGTTTATTTATTTGAGACAGAGTCTGGCTCTGTTGCCTAGTCTGGAGTACGGTAGCATGATCATGGCTTACTGCAGCCTTGACATCCTGGGCTCAAGCAATTCTACCACCTCAGCCTCCTGAGTAGCTGGGACCACAGGCATGCACCACCATGCTCAGCTAATTTTTGTATTTTTACTAGAGGCGGGCTTTCGTCATGTTGCTCAGGCTGGTCACAAACTCTTGAGTTCAAGCAATCTGCCCTCCTTGGCTTCCTAAGGTGTTGGGATTACAGATGTGAGCCACCATGCTTGGCTGATATAAAGCTTTTAAACATGAATGGGATCGTACAATTTCCATTGTTTTGTAGCATGTTTTTCGAAGAAATGCTTTTGGAGATCTTTCCATGTCTGTACGTACAAGTAGACCTTAATTTAAAAAGTAATGCCTCCGTAGTGTTCTATAATATAAATGTATTATAATTTTAAACAACTTTTTATGGGTATTCTGATTACAAGTGAAGTGGAGCATCTTAAAAATCGTTTGTTAGCCATTTAAGTTTTATTTTTTCATTTTTAAAACTGAATAGACTCTTTATAACTTCCGTCCATTTTAATGTACATTGGATGTCTGGTCTTTTATAGTTGATTTGAAGTTATTACATAAAGTTCAATATTAATCCTTTTGTGTTAAATACATTAAAAACATTTTCTTCCATACTCTTCATTTGCCTTTTAACTTTATTTGTAAGTATTTTGTTGTGTAAAAGTTTTCATTTGTAAGTAGTCAAATCTGTCAACTACTTTCCTTATGGCTTTCAGGTATCATGTTTTATTTAGCAAGGCCTCTCTCAGTCCAAGGCTAAAAACAACATTCTCCTATATTTTTATGTAATATTTTCAAGTTGTTTTCACTTTTGGCTTTTTCACATATCTGATCAATGGTGTGAATCTATTCTTTAATTGTTGCTGGGGCATGTCAGTGCTGTAGGTAGACAAAGGCAAATACTGGTAAAGATAATTCCAAACATCAAAAAATGTTTACCTTTGAAATCATGTGATTATAGAGTTTTATATTTTAGAGGGCCAGTTTTTAAAAATGTCAAAATGCTTTTAGCAATAAATTTAAACAATGAAGAAATATAGGATGTAAGAAATGAAGGTCTCTCAAGCTTCCTTTTCTAATTCTACTTCTATTGAATTGAATTTCTTATGACAAACATGTTTTATAAACATAGAACATATATTTGTTGGCTATTTGTATTTCTTTTTCTTTTTCTTTCTCACTCTGTCACCCAGGCTGGAGTGCAGTGGTGCGATCTCGGCTCACTGCAACCTCCACCTCCCGAGTTCAAGCGATTCTTCTGCCTCAGTTTCCCGAGTAGCTGGGGCTACAGGCTCACGCCACCATGCCCGGCTAATTTTTGTATTTTTTTTTAGTAGAGACAGGGTTTCACCATATTGGCCAAGCTGGTCTTGAACTCCTGACCTTGTGATCTGCCCGCTTTGGCTTCCCAAAGTACTGGGATTACAGGACCAAGCCACCGCACCCAGCCTTGTATTTCTTTTTCTATAAATTACCTCTGTACCCTTTATCCATTTTAAAAATTGGGCTGTCACTTAAAAAACTTATTCGATGGCATTATTTGTACATTAGGACATTAACTCTTTGACTTTTATATAAGTTCCAAATAATTAGGAAATTCCAGTCTGTAATGATTAGCTCTTAAATTATAACACTGATGGTCATCTTTTGGGTTTCTTTCATTCATTTATTTCTGAGGAGTTGCACAATAGAATGGAAAAGAGCACTGAATCAGGAGTAAAAAGAGCTGGGTACTTGGTACCAACTGGGTACTTGGTACATCCACAAACTAGCTGTGTAACCTTGTGGATGCTGTTAAAGTCTCTGTGCTTCAGCCTCCTCGCCTGCAAGATAATGTAACAGTGCTCTAACATCCCTGAATTCTACGATTTTTATTATTCAGCCACTGTATCTTTAATGGTCTTACTTTCTGAACCGAAGTATGGCAGATTCACATCCTGAATTATATGGTGCCCAACCGTATTAGTGATTCTGGTTCCCTGGTGAATATGGCAACTAGTGAACTGGGAAGTGGGGGTGAATATCAGCTAAAGAACAGAAAGCACCAGCCTGGCAGGCAAACAGTTCACAGTCCCTGAGAGATGGCACAGAAGGGCTGTAGTACTAGGGGATGGGAGACTTGGCATCTTAGACGAGTCACTGTCCCTGTCTTAGCCTTGGAATTTTGATCTGGAAAATGGGGATGGGGAATTGTGGATGACTAAAGGTTTCTGAGCTGCCTTCCAGCTCTGCTTTTCTGTGGTGGCCCATGTGAGTCACAGGTAGGTGCTTCTGTGGTTCCCGGCTGGCCATTTATCTGGTGGCCTCCCCTTGTCTCTCTCTGCGGGTGGCCCCTCTTCTACCCCCTTTCTAACACACTGGGCATAACTGCTTTACAGCATCCATCTGGCTGCTCTTGGTGTGTCTCTGTGTGAGCAACTTGAGAACAAGACTTCCCAACTTTGAAAAAAAGCCTGATTAAAAAATTCTCTGTTAATTATTAAACATGCTCATTGTAGGGAAAAAGAAAATCCATAAGGCAGATAATTCTAATAAATCTGAGACATCTACTGTTAGCATTTTGTTATCTTTTCTTTTAGTCTCTGGATTTGCTTTTTTTTTTTTTTAAACTACATACACAATTTTGTATCCTGAATTATTCACTTAAAACTCTCCATAAACATCATTTAAAGTCACTCATATCAGAGAGAAGAAACATTTTATTGTTTAAAAGTGTCTTTGCATGTGTCTGTCATTTTTGTTCCCAGAACAATGTTAGAAGGCATTGGGGAAGAGTAGGTGTGACTATTCCTAATGTGGAGGTGAAAAGTGAAGAGTAAGGCAATAAATAGAGCTGTGTCAGGGTCATGGAGCTGGCCAGCTGCAGGGCGGAGCGGCTCTACCACTGACATTTGCATTGGGCATTATAGTTTATTGTATTTTCACACTTACTCACCTCTTTCAATAATTCTGTAAGGAACGTGGCCAGAAATTACCATCCCCTTTAAAGACGCTAACTGAGTTGCAGATCATTGAGTGATTTGCCCAAGGACGTAGAGAGTCAGTGGCAGGACCAGGATTCAAACCCACACTTCCTGACTCCAGGTTTAGTGATCATCTTGCATTCCCAGGTGAGGACTCTTTCCACTAAAGTCTCAATGCAAAATGAAACTTGAGTGATGTTAGTGGGCAGCAAGATTTCAGAAATGAGAGTTCAGGGTTGTTGCTAGAGGGAAAGCCGATCCTCTAATCAATCCAGACATCATTTATTTATAACCATAGAAGCTCAAAGAAGGTGCACGTCAGCAGAGGTGGAGGAGGGAGAGGAAGCAACGGTACTCATCTCAGAAGGAGTCAAGTGGAGTTCTGATGTGGGAGTGGGGGCGACTGGGCATGGGGATCGGGAGGGGAGAGGGTGGATAAAACTGGGGGGAGGGAGCAGGGGAGGGCCCCTCCTGGCACCCATCCTGGCAGAAAGTGCTTCTCCTGGATCGATGGAGAATCCTTTTTCCTCCGTCTCTCTGCATTATGTTCTTTAAAAGAAATGTGATTTAGCTGCTTCTTGTGCCTAGCCCTTGACTCCCTCTGGACAGAAACAACCTGAAAAAACTGCTCTGTTGGCCAGAACAAAGGGTGGGTTTGGTGTTTCTCTAGAAAGCACTGATCTCAGCTTAATTTTTCCAGGGCTGACCTGTCCACTCTGCTTTTTTAACAACATTGAAATTGCTCAGTTCTCTGGCTTGGGCCCTCAGGGAAGAGGGCTGTGAGGGTTATCCCATAGAAATGGATCTGCCCAGTCACTGATCCAAGGGCTGTAGATGGGCTGCAGAGAAATGTGGTAGGAAGAGCTGCCCCAAGGATAAGGAGGCCTGGGTTTCCATCCGGCTTGGCCACTGCATACTGTGTGCTTTTGGGTGGGTCATCATCGCTGATAAGCCCTCAGTTTCCTTATCTTAAAAATGAATGAGTTGGAGTAGAATCGTCAAATAGACTCTAGGGGTTATTTCAAATGGATTCCAGGGTCTATTTTGGTTTTGGTGTCCCTTGATTCACTTAGAGACAGTATAGCTTAGAGGACACACCTGTGGACTCTAGAGGACAAGCTAGAACTAGAAGGCCTGGCTTGAATCCTGGTTCCGTCACTAGCCATCTGTATGACTTGGTGAGAGTGAGTCACTCAGCCTCTTCTGCCTCTGTTTTCTCACCTGTACAATGGGGCCAGTTCCTACCCCACTACATTGTTAGGATGATTAAGTGGGTTAATTTGGTGAAACACTTGGAAGGGTACCTGCCACATGGTAAGTGCTTTCTAAATGTTTGCTAAATAAATATGTATTATTGTTAAGTTTGGGGGAGGTAGGAGTGTGTACCAGATTGTAATCCTCCCACCTGGAAGGTGCACAGCTTGTAGCATGTAATAGGGCTTCACAGTTGTTTCTTCCTCTCTGAGGATGGCCGAGTTTCCACAGGGCGAGTCAGTGTTGATTAGTTCCTCTGCACAGCCAACTTTCTCAGAAAATAATGACAGCAACTGACTTGAAGGCATTTCGGGAGCCTGCTTTCTACATTATTATATGAGATCCTTTCTCAACCCTGCAAGGCACTTGGTTATTACCCCTAGCTCCCAGGTAAAAGCCAGAGGCTCATGGAGGTGCACAGCTTGAACTGGTGGCTCCAGGACCCAGCTTGTCCTCTCTGCCTCTAGCGCAGATCCGGGCAAAAGCCTTCTGCCCAGTGGGAGATCCATACTTAAGGTCACCTTGTTGAGCACAGAGTGGCCAAGGCTGAGAGCGAGGACTGACCATGAGCCAGGCCAGGGGACTTGGGCGCTTTTAAAAATTGATTTGTACTGATCATATAGAAAAAATATACAAACTTACCAAGCTTTTAAAACTCAATCCCTTACTGTTGAACATTGAGGCTCTTTTCAGTGTTAAGATATCATTATATGCATAGTAAAACATAATTATTTCAGAACTTTAGAAGCAGTTACATGTATCTACTGAGGAGGGCTCCATAAATTGGTTCAGTTTTTCAAGAGAACAATCCAGTAATATTTAAGAGCTATAAAGTTATTCCTACCTTTTGACCTGAGAATTCCACTTCTGAGAATATACTCCAAGGAAATTCCCCAAAAGAGAAAAAAGAAAGTAATTTTTATTTAGTTGTTCTTAGAAATGCTATTTTTAAAATTTGGAAGCAACCCAGATGCCCAACCATTGGGGTTTGGTTTAAAACTCATGGTCTATTTGCATTCTAGAACGTGATAGAGCAATTAAGAATGACAAATATGGGAACTACATCAAGGCATGGACAAATGCGTACATGCAAAATAATGTGGCAAAGGGGCCAAATAGTATGTATTTTCTGATGACAACTATGCAAAACATGGACCTGTATTTGTTCAATGAATTGTGAAGATGAGAATGCAAGTTGCCATAGGTTTGAATATTTATTAAATGGTTTTTGCTTATAATAAAAATAAAATGGATTCTTTTACACTCATAGGTGAATAGAACTAGCTACATAATTTGCAGGCCACAGTGCAAAAGGACCATGTGGGGCTCCTTTTTCAAAAACTAATAATTTCAAGATGGCAGTTGCAGAGCTGTAAGCTAGAGCTGTCAGTCCAATCTGCCCACTTCACCAGTGAGCAAACTGAGCCTATGAGCTTGAGTTCTGCTTAGAAAACGCAGAAGCATCTGCAATCCTGGGTTCCCCAAGCTTTAAATTAGTGCTGAGGTTACTGAACATTCAGAGGTTGGATCTAGAGAGGATATAGTCACAGATCTTTGTCCATTTATTTGTCCCTAGGTTTTGCTGCTCTAGCTGGAAAGTCCATTGTACTTCATCCATTCTTCTATTTATCAAGCATTTATGTCTGGGCAGTCTTCTCAGTGATGGGGATACAGAGGGCTCAGAACAGGAGCTTAGGGTTTAGTTACAAAGACAGACAAAGAAGATACATGTTTATAGGGCACTTTGGTAAAAGTTATGGTAGGTTTGAACTAATGGTTTAGAAGGCACAGAGGTGTAGTTGGGGAAGTGGCAGCTTTTCTGACATCGAGGACTGACACCTGAGTTTTGAGAAAGCCATACCTTAATAAAGAAGGTGAAGGATAGCTAGCAGAAGAAACAACATGTTCCACAAAGCCCAAGTGAGGACAGTGTGGGGATCTCCAAGCAATGACTTGTTGGAGCAATATCACACGATTGGTTAATATGGAGACAAGCCAACTAAAGCTCCAAAGTCTTTGCCTGAAGAATCTCTTAAGATGGACTGTGACATCTGTCCTCTCAGGTTTGATCAGCATGCTGTCCATGTCCTCATCCAAATTGTCAGTGGGAATGCTGATGAGGACAGCGTCAACACTGGGTGCTATTGCAGCCTCCCTGACTACCCTTCATTGAGAGTTCTCTAAATTATCCACAGGTCTGTGAGAGAAGCTCTGCTGCATGCCTTCCTGATATCAGAACATACTGATTCTTCTGGCCCATCACAAAATAACCTTGGTAGTTAGGCAGTATTGTTTTCTGAGATCCTATTTGGTTTCTAGTAGATGCTTCTTACTGTTCTGAAAGCTCACATGCATAGTAGCTGAGGACATGAACTGGAAATTGTCCATAGAGAGTTCAGAAACAAAATAGACCACCCTCTCTTCCTTCCCCCACCCTGTACCATACAGTGTCCTGGCTACATGCTAGTCCTTGGCCCAAACTTCAGTGCCACCAGATCCCCCTAGTATGGGAAGCCCCAGGTTCTCCAAGACTCAGTCATGACCTTGACCACTGACCTCCCCCGAAGGGCTTGTGCAAATCCTTAGGGAAGCTGGAACCAGATCATGACCACGGGACTATTCCATTTACCTTTTCCTGGAGATGTCACATATTGTTCTTTACTTACCCAGCTGAGTTTGTGCTTGCTATTCAGTTTTTAAAATTAATTACCTTTTGTATTTACATGTAAATAGCTAGTTTTAAAGATTTCCTTTTGAGATGGGGTCTTGGTATGTTGGCTATGCTGGTCTTGGACTCCTGGGCTCAGACAATCCTCCAGCCTCAGCCTCCCAAGTAGCTGGGATTATGGACCTGCACCACTGCACCCAGCTTGTAAAATAAAATATTTGATTGAGGAAAAAATCACCCTATTCATATTACCTGAAAGGAATCATCATTAAAAATCTGTGGTAACCATTTTGGTCATGTCTTTGTGTGTATATGGATAGAGAGGAGTAGATGGATGGGCACAAAGAGATAGAGAGAGAAATAATTTCACCAGGATCGAATCATACCATATGTAGCATTTTAGCTAAAATGTAGTAAATTTAATTTAACTGAAAGTTTTACTAGGATAATAGGAAACTCAAGGAATTGACACGGAATTTCTGAACATCAGATAAATGTTTTTTTCACAAGAAATATTAGTTCCTGAAATAGCCCTCAGAGTTAAGAGAAAATAAGTATTAAGACAGTAGAATAAATTTTAAGTGAAATTTCAAATTTTAGACACTATCTAATGACTCTCTGCTATGAAAGTGAGTAAATAAGCATGTTGCTCTTTCCCCTCTCCTCCTCCACAACACAAGATATTTATTAAATGCATTACTTTCACATTGTCCAAAGTAATAACATTTACTTTCTCTTCTATGTAAATCTTTATGGACTGTGGACTATGGAATGCTTAATACTAGTTGTTGTTGGTTTTTGTAAACCACAAATTTGATCTTCAAGTTATTTTGATTCACTATTTGGTTGGCTAGATTTATAGTCAAGTAATTTTTTTCTAGGAGCCTTCTTATTTTGCACGTATGATGGTATGTGTCCACTGGCTTTACACTTGAAGGTGACATGCCTGTGTATCTTAAGCTATGCTTTTCTTCTCTTGGAATGTTGTAGGCATCATTTCCCTGTCTTTGGGACTGTGTTGTTAAGGGGAAGTTTGAGGAATTTCCTCTGAGATAGCTAATGGGCTGTGCAGAGTTCACATGACCAAAGCTCAACTCCCCAAAACTATTCCTCCATTATTTCCCAATACAACAAATGGCACCACCATTCACCCAGTTGTCCAGGCCCAACCCTTAGAATTATCCTTTCTGTCATATCTCACTTTCAGTCCTTCAGCAAAAAGGGTGACTCTACCTTCAAAATATATCTCGATTCTCACCACTTCACATTTCCTCCACTGATTCCACCCTAGCATGAGCCATCATACTTCTCTCTTGCACTGTTGTAATTACTTCCTAACAGACTTCTTGCTTCTGTTTCATCCAATTCTGTTGTGTCCTACCCTACCCTACCCTACCCTACCCTACCCTACCCTACCCTACGCTACGCTACCCTACCCTATCCTATCCTATCCTACCCTATCTTATCCTATCCTATCCTATCCTATCCTATCCTATCCCATCCCATCCCATCCCATCCCATCCCATCCCATGCCATCCCATCCCATCCCATGCCATGCCATCCCATCCCATCCCACCCCACCCATCCTATTGAATTCTATTCTACAGGTAATTCATACAATACCAAGTTATTCTTTTAAAATTACATCATGCCACTTTCCAGTTCTCTGCCCTGTAATGGTTTTCTATCATATTTAGTGTTTATATCCTAGAAGACTTTACAAGATCTTGACTAGATGACTTCTCTGACATCATTTCTATCACTCACTCACTCACTCACTCACTCACTCACTCACTCACTCACTCGCTGTTTCTAGTCACAATCTTCTTGCTGTTCTTGAGACTTTATGCAGATTCCCACCTCAGGATCTTTGCACTTGATTTTTTTTTTTTTTCTGGGATGCTCTACCTTTCAGATATCCTTATGGCTCCATCTTCACATCCTTCAGACCTCTGTTCAAAGTGACTTTATCAGGGAGATCTTTTCTGACCACCTATAAAAATAAAATGTCCTTACCAGTCTTATTCCCCACATCCTGGCTTACCATTCTTCATAACTCATACCATAACTGATAAATGTCTTTTATTGACTGTTCTTTTGCCAGAATTTAAGCTCCATGAGATTAGGGACTTTGCTTTATCACTCTGGCACCTAACACAGTGCCCAGCACATTGTAGGTACACCATATGTATTGGTTAAACTAATGAGTTAACTAACAGAATAATACTTTTCACATTATATTTAACCTTTTTTCTTTTGTAGTGTCCCTGTGATTCTTTCTTTATCCTTGAAATTGAATACTTTCAGCAAAATGTTTTGATATAGATTGTTCTTCATAGATTTTTTTGTTTCCTGAAACAGTGTACCCTTTTTAACATGCAGGCTTTTCAGGAATGTTTTCTTTTACTTTAGTGTGTCCTTGAATACTTCATCTATCCTATTATCTGTTCCCTTCTCCACAAACAGCAATGTTATTGACTCTGGATCTTCTTTGTCATTTGTATTTTTGATGTTTTCTGCAATATTTTCATATCTTTATTCTTTTCTTTATTGTTTTATAGTTTCTTCTATCCTGTCTACCATGTTGTTGACAGCATTTTAGTTATGTGTATTCTATTTTTTCCACCTTTACAATATTTTTATTTTTCTTTCATTTATTTCCTGAACTCTGCTAGTTTATTTTTACTTTTATTACTTCTAGTCTCTTCTTTTTGTTTTTAAAAGCATTTTATTAGATTTAGTTTTCTAAATTGATGTGCAGTAAAATTCACTCTCTGTGGATTACAGACCTATGAATCTTGGCAAATGCATAGAGTTGTATTCCCACCACAACGGTCCAGATACAGAATAGTTCCATCACCCTGAATAATCTCTTCTGTGATCGTTTTGTAGCTGATTTCGTCCCCTACTGCTATCCGTAATACTTGGAAACCACTGATCTCTTCTCTAACCCCATAATTTTTCCTTTTCCAGAAACTTCTATAAATAAAAGGATATGTTTTGGATCTGGCTTCTTTCATTTAGCAAAATGCACTTGAGATTCATCCATGACATTGTGTGTATACATCGTTCATTACATTTTATTGCTGAATGGTACTCTATTGTTTGGGTGTTCTAGTTTGTTTATCCAGTGACTAAGTTACTGAAGGACATCTGCGTTGTTCCCAGTTTTTAGTGATTATGGTAAAGCTGCTATAAACATTCATGTAATGTTTTCTTTTGTGAACATAAGTTTTCATTTCTCTTGAATAATTATCTAAGAGTAGGATTACTAGGTTGTATATTACATATATGTTTCCCTTTATAAGCAACTATTAAATAGTTTTCCACAGTGGCTGTAGAAATTTGAGGCCAGGAATATATGAGTCCAGTAGCTCTGCATTCTCACTAGTACTTGCTATTGTCAGGAATTTTTATTTTAACCATTTTAATAGGTGTTTAGAGGTCCTCATTATGGTTTTATTTTGCATTTCTTTAATGTCCCTATTTTCCACCCATGTGTCTTTTTCAATAAAGTGTCTGTTCAAATGTTTTGCCCATTTTGAGAAAAGTTGTTTGTTTTCTTAGTGTTGAGTGTTGTTCTTTATATATACTGAATACAAGTACTTTGTCAGATATGTAATTTACAAATATTAGGTTGCCATTACTTTCAAGGGCAAAAACTGTAGTTACTTTTGTGCCAACCTAATATTTTTCTTCCAGTCTGTGATTTGTCTTTTCATTCTCTTAACAGTCCCTTTTGCCGAGCAAAAGTTTTTAATTTGGACAAATTTCCATTTATCATTTTAAAAAAATGGATTGTGCTTTTGTGTCATCTCTAAGAACTCTTTACCCAAGGTCATAATGATTTTTCTCCCCAGTTTTCTTTTAGAAATTTTATAGATTTATGTTTTACCTTAAGGACTATGATACATTTTGAGTTAAATTTTGCATACAGTGTGAGGGTTCGTGAGTGTTCTGAGGGGGTTTGCTTGAGACTAGGTTGTAGGCCTTCCCTTGCCACATGGGGCTTTTTCTAGGGGTCTAAGGAGGACAGAGAGAAGAAATCAAATCTCCATGCCAGAAACCCTGAGGGGTATGAGTGGCTCTAACTCTCTCACTGTTGGGCATGACTCCTGGGACTCGGACATTGTCTCCAGAAAGCCTCAATGAAGTGAGAGCTTGGGGTGGGCATAAGAACAGAGTGTCAGGGAGTGTTTGTCCAGAAAAGCAGCTGTGGATGTGATATCTGATGGGGAAGATGACCTGGGATTTTACAGGGATAAGATATTGAAAATAATAGCAAAAACAATAGTGGCTATCTTTTACTAAACAGTTAGGACAGCAATTTATATACATACTTTCTAAGCTGTACAGGCACTGGGCAAGGAGGGAGTTATCCCTTTTATACAAATGAGGGAACCAAAGTTCAGAGAAGTTGTCTGTTCAAGGCCACACAGCTACTGATTGGGAGGGCCATGAATTAAACTCAGGCTGGAAGCTAAAGCTGGTTCTCTGTCTACTCCAACAGTTGCCCCGCATGACTCAGGGCTCAGGGGACACTGGGTGGAGGTGGAAAAAGGGCAAGGAGGAAGGAAGGCTGAAGCTTGGTCAAACACAGGCTCCTCTGAGGCCAAAGGATCATCACCTCTTGAATGAGGAGCTGGGAGAATCCCTGGAATTGTTCTCCCTGTGATGCTTTATGAAACAGTGTATGTAACTTCTCACTTACAGGAGAAGCAAGTGCAGAGGACTGGACAAAATGGCCCCAGTGGACCCTGAAGGAGAATCTCAGGGATACAGCCCTGGTGGAGCCATGTGTGCCTGCTGTCCTAGGTGTTTCTTCCCAAGGCTGACTTGGCATTTTTAGGCCAGTTCCAGCCTGGAAAGCTATTTGGCTGACTAAGTGACGAAAAGACAAGTTCCTTCCCACCTAGGGCGGTACCCATGTCTCCCCTTGGCGTCTCAGGTGGGGCACAGCCCACAGAAGCCCCACCCATCATTGACTATCTGTCACGCTGAGGAATATCTACAGGGCCTGGCAGCAGGCAGGAAGTGCCTGTCCTGAGAGAATGGGGCCTAGAGTCTGGGAGAGGTAGTCTTGACAAAAGACAACAATTCTGGACCATTCTACTGTTCTGTGTAAAGATCTTCTTCCCTCTCCCAAATAAGGGGACTCTTTGGCCTAGGTCACAGAGCTATTCATGGAAGGTAGGCAGTGTGCCAGTGTTCCAGGCAGGCACCATTTTTGCTCTGTAAATAAATGCCACTGCCTCTACCCCCAGGGGACCAGCAGTCCAGTATGCCTCCAAGCGGGGCTCCCAGAGAGGTGGAAGCAGAGCCACAAGGGCCAGAGAGGTGGAGAACCTGGAGTCTACTCATACCAACCTCAGGTAGCCCCTGGCAAGGGTTCTACCACCCTTGTTTGGTCCTTTGTCCACCCCTCCCTGAGAGTAGCAATAAAAAGGGGGGCTCTAAATGTGCCCTTGGCTTGGTTTGGCTCCTGAGGGTGAGGATCCAGATGACAGCATCACAGGGAGTCTGGACAGCCCAGGCCTGACTTGGGGGGAAGCTGGACAACACAGAGGAACTGGAGCCATCCCTACAACAATGGGGTCTCTCCTTGGCCTGTAGAGACAGAAGCTGAGGGGAGAGGAAGCAAGAATCCAGTCAGTGAATTCAGGAAGGGTCTGAGCAGCATGAACTCACTTCGCCCCGAGGTTATCATCTGGGATCCTGCAATGAGAGGCAGCAGGGCTGTGGTGAGGGCCAGCCCCAGCTCCCCTTTACTAGCTGGGCAAGTTATATAAAACTCCAAGCCTCAGTTTCCTCTGCTGTAAAGTTTTAAGGTTTTTGGGAGAAATGGTTGACATATGAGAAGTGTTTAACATACTGTCTGGCACACAATAAGTGCTCAATAATTGTAGCAATGAGCATCATCATCATCATCATCATTGTTTGATACTTTAATTAATGCACTGGGAATCAAAATACTTAGATTTGAGACTACTTCAAACATTTAGTTATTGTGTGACCCTGGTGAGGTTATTTGACCATTATGAGCATCAGTTTCCTAACCTCTAAAATAGGGTCAATAAGAATATTTGTCAGAAGATTGGTGGGGTAAGTAAACATTTAGCACCTGGCACAGCATAGGCTCCAAATACACTTAGAATGAGGAGACTCTCATAAAGCTTAAGAAGGACAGCTTAGGACCCTTCCTGCAAAGAAGTATGATTTTTGTGTCAGGGAGCCACTTCATGGGATGGATCACCCCAGGAGATGATATTGATTAGTGCCTTCCCCAGGCGTATTTCAGTTGCAAGGGAACAAATCCAACCTAGACCAGCTTGAGAAAACAGGGAAACCTAAGGACGTTCAGGTGGGCTTCAGGCACGATTGGATCCAGACATTTCAATAATGGCATCAGCACACGGTCTCTTCACATCGAGCTCTCTTTTCCATTGTGCCAACTTCTTTCTCAGCCAGGCTTTCTCCTCATGGTGGCAAAGCTAGCCACAGTCCACACCGGCTTGCATCATTCCACAGCTCGCTTCAGAGAAAAGAGCAACACCCTTTCTCCCTGGGCATGCATCTCACTCTACTAAAGGGACTGCTTGGATGACATGACTACCCCTGAACCTCCAACCAGATTCCATGCAGGTCACATGCCCAGCCCTGCGGCAGGGTCTTAGGGCCCTTTGATGGACAGTTCCATTGGAATCAATGCAGGGGGACTGTTCCCATAAAACAAAGATGTGCGCTATTACCAGAAGAAGAGAGAAGGCTCGCTGGGCAGGCAGATTCCAATAGCTGTCAACTAGAGTTAAAAATACGCTCTAAGTAAATCCCTGGATGACCTAATGCATCATCTTAATGGGCCGTTGTGGGGAGGGAGGATGCTTTGCAAGATTTCATTCTGTGGGTCACTCAGTGCCCTGCCAGGGAAGGATTCATGAACTGGATCTCCATTGATCTGTTTTGTCCTTTGCACATGGCCAGATCCCAGCTTGCCTCCAGACCACACCCACAGCCTTACTCCCACCTTCAAGGTAGCCTTGGAGGCCAGACTTCTCCCCTTGAGCTAAGGTGGTCTAGGCAGCATGAGGATCTGAGGGCTGAACATTCATTCCTTGCTTAAATGAGTGCTGGGAGGGAATAGAGCAAAATACAGATGGCCCTGAGAAGAACCCTGCACATGGAATCAGAAGCCAAGGGTCTGATGCTGGCCCTGCTCCTTCCCAGCTGCATGACCTTGGACCATGCCACTGCCCTCAGCATCCTCTTCTGCCAAAGGAGGGGCTGGGCTAGATGGTCTCTGACGTCTCTTCCAGTGCTGACATTCTGGGACTCTGTGAATGTTATTAAATTCATGAATCGGCTTCTTTGCCTGGAACAAGTCAGCTTAAAATACATGCAAATTGCACTAAGTATAGCTGTTCCCTTGCTGAGGAGGCAGCCTGGCATATTTACATAGTTTGAAATTGGCTGCTGCATGCACAGGGTGGGGGAGCAGTGACAGGCTCTGAGGCTGGGCCAGCAGCCACTGCCTCTAATGCAAGTGGGGTCCCAGACCTTTCTCAGCCTGGAGTCCTGAGATTCACTGTTAGCAGGGACGGGGAAGAGAGCTGCTTTGTACTAGAGCCTGGATATGTCAGGATCCTTTCTGGGTGCTTGCTTTCTATTATCTTATTTAGTCCTCACAGCAGTCCTTGAAAGCAAGTATTACTGTTGCCTTTTAACCAATGAGAAAATCAAGGCTTAGAGCTTGCCCAAGGCCACACAACTAGTAAATGTTGAGGTTAGGCTGACTTCAAAATTCATGCTCTCTCCACCACTAGGCCTGCAGTTTCCTCTACACATCCAGGCACTGCCAGACTCACTGCTCTTTGGGCATGCTCTTGTTGGCCAATGTTGAAAGCCTTTGTTTGTTCATTCAGTAAATACCTGGTGAGTGCTATGGTGTGCTAGGTTCTGTTCTAGGAATTCTGCAGTAATCAAGACAGACATGGTTTTGGTCCTCTTGGGGCTTACATTCCAGTGGGAGAGAAGGAATATTTATCAAATGGTTTTTGCTTATAATAAAAGTAAAATGGATTCTTTTATACTCATAGATGAAGAGAACTAGCTACATAATTTGCAGGTCCCAGTGCAAAAGGACCATGTGGAGCTCCTTTTTCAAAAACGAATAATTTCAAGATGGCAGTTGCAGAGATGTAAGCCAAGAGTGGGCCCTTCTGACCATGAGGCCCTGTGCAACTGCTCTGTACATTCAAGCCCTAGCTAGAGCTGTCTGTCAGTCCAATCTGCCCACTTCACCAGTGAGCAAACTGAGCCTATGAGCTTGAGTTCTGCTTAGAAAACTCAGAAGCATCTACAGGTGATAACAGGTGAATTAGTAAATGAAATGAATTGCAGGTTGTGATAAATGCTCTGAAGAAAACGAAGAGAGGGCAGATGCCACTTAGATGGGAGCTGTTTAGGTAAGACCAGCCTGAGAAGGTGATGTCTAAGCTGAGAACAGAATGCTGTCAGTGACGAAGGTTGAGCCAGCTGCTCTGAGTCCCAGACTCAGCACCTCTTAGCTGTGTCACCTTGAGCAAGTCACTAATTCTTTCTGAGCTTTGGTCTCCTCATCTGTGCAATGGAGCTAATAATATCTCCCTTGAGAGGGTGGTGAGAGGATTGTTAACAGGGCATACAAAGTACCCAGTGCAATGCCTGGCAGGTAAGAGATGTCCGCTGTTATGGTTATTGTCACTGTACTTTCTGATCCAGGCCTAGGGCCTACATTACTTTTCATAATGAGGTTGCATGATAGATACGATCCTCTATGTCTAACCCCAAAGATCACCAAGGCTGGTAAGATAGAGCAGGTACCAAGCTAGGAACCAGGGTCCTGGTTCCAATCTTGGCCCTGCTACCTAATGCTCAGTGACCTTGGCAGGTCGGGGAACACAAGGGTTCTTGGTGATTCCCTACCACTTGGTCATTCTGTCTTCCAGGATGGCTGTGACACATCAGGGCATAAAAAACTGTTTTCCATAACTCTGCTTAGACCCAATTCTCCATCCAACCAGCTGCATGGCCCCAACAAGTCTTTTTGTGTCTCTGGGCCCAGTTTCATCATCTGCCAAGAGGGAATAACAATACGTACCTCTCTGTCATTGTGAGGCTCAGATGAGATTAGAATGTGGGAGTACTCCAAGTGCTGCAAAGTGGGGGCAGAAATGAAGGTTTGTGTTCCTGGTCCAGGGATGGCCCTCATCCCCACCTCCCACCAGCCAGCAGACGAGAGGTATCCCAAAGCAGCTTGTTTTCTGAGAACTAGTGGGGAATAGCGGAGACCAGAGTGAAGACACTCTGGCCATGGGCTAAGACTGGCTCCACTCCCAAGGTGAGGATAGGGACCTCTTGAGCTGCTTCTCCAAAGGTGCACTCAGTGGAGCCAAATGACTCTTGCTGAAGTCCGTGTCTGGATCATTCATCCTGAGGAAACCTGAACTCGGGTTTCCACCTGCGTCGTAGAACTGGAAAGAACATGGGGCGATCACACTCTCAGGGTCCCTACTGCGTGTAGGCGAATCCCCACACCCATTTTGTAAATAGGATGGCTCCGTTTCAGAAGATTGTGGGAAGTTTGAGGGAACTGCTGGCAGGCGGGTAGCACTGAGAAGCTTCTCAGCTCCATGAGGCTATCGGAATTGGGAGAAATGTTGGATGTGAGGAGGGGTCACATGGCTCTGGTGATGAATGACAGATCATGGAGACAGCCCTGGACTGGGAGTCCAGTCCCTGGGCTCTTGGCTTTATCCTCTACTTACTCTGTGCTCTTGGACAAATTCCTTTCCACTTTTGGCCTCAGCCTTCCCATCTGTATAATGCATCAGATGCTTTCTAAGGTCCCTACCTGCTCCTGACATTCTATTTCTTCAGCTGGGCCAACTCACCTAAGCCCCAAGAGCTCACCTAAGCCCGGAAGCAGTTTTACAACTGGGGAGACACAGGAGATGTGAGTTATCTTTGGAGGAGTTCTGGAGGGAGGCAGCTGTGGGCCTAGTGGGGAGGCTTTGCCTGGAAAATCTGCATGACATCTAACCCTGTGGACTATGTATGGCCCCGTTTTAGAGCTGGGGAAAGATGCCATGTCCCAGTAAGCTCATTTGGACAATAGCAGCAGGGAGCTTAGGGAGGAACTCAAGGCAGGCGCCTCATCATACAAAACGCAGTCATTGGTCTCCTCCTCTTCCACCCTGATCTTTGTGGGGAGAGCTGAGCTTCTGCAATCTGCAGGTTTGACCCAACCTAGTTCCTGAGCAGTGTTTCCAGTCTATCATGCTGGGAATGAGCCCGGGCATTCTGGAATCAGCCTTCTCTGGAGTGCCCACCATGTTTCCCTAGTTTGGGTAATGAGCATTGGCTTGAGCCTATGGATCAGCACTCAGTGTTCCCCCACCCCAGCCCAGCAGCTCGGTCAGCTCCTCAAGAGTCAGGTCAGTTATTCACAGTTCTTCTCCCTTCCCAGGAGCCCTAGATATTCAAGTCCCAGTAGGCACAATGCCCCAAATCTTATAGTCTAGGCCTATTCTGGACTGGACTTTTCTTGGGCTCCAGATAGCCAGTGGCAGGGCCAGCCAGGCCTGTTGGATGGGACCCAGGGCATGGTGTGAGGCTAACTCCCTCTGACAAGCCCAGGAGCTACACCCCAGGGGCTGGCCAAGCTGAGGCCCAAGGGCACTCCTGCTGGCAGGGCAGTTGGTTGGATTGATCTTGTAATTAAGTCAGGGCCAGGCCTGCCTACTTGGGCTCAGGCCCTTGGCTCCCAGGATGGGCCAGGGTTTGTTGCTGAGGGCAGAGGGTTTATACTTGGGTGGGGTGGAACAGGGTGGGATATCTTGATTCAGTTGATGGTGAAGAAAAGCCCTCTTCTCAGTGCTCAGTTCAAAGTTAGGACTTTGGGGAGGCTAGAAGGTGAGAATCCTTAGGTGAACATTTTGGGTAGGTGAACTCTTGATCAATTCCTTCCATGAATTTCTCCATCACAAGAATGGATAGCTCTGTTATGCCAGGGGCTCAGACCTAAAACTTGGGGTCATGCTGGATGCTTTTGTCTTTCTTACATTGCGTACTCAATCCACCAGCAAATCCCATTGCCTCCGTCTTTAGTGTGTATCCAGAGTCCAACTGCTTCTCCCCAACTTCTCTGCTGTTACCGTCCCAGCCTCCATGCTCCTTGCTTGAATGATTGCAATCGCCTTCTCACTGGGCCCCAGACTCTATCCTTGCCCCCTAGAGTCTGTTCGGAACAGCAACTGAGGTGATCTGAAAACAATACGTCCAATTAAGTTTCTCCTGTGCTGAAAAGCCTCCTATGGCTTCCCACCTTACCCAGAGCAAGGTCCTATATGATCTGCAAGTCCCCTTCCCAACCTTACTCCTTAATTTCTCATTATCTTCCCTGTTGCTTCTTCTGCTCCTGCAACACTGGCCTTGATGCATGCCCTCTTCCACCTTGCCTCACTGACTGTGCCCTTGCACTCCCTGAGCATGGAATGATCTTCTCACATGAATCTGTATTGCTAACTCTCTGACTTCCTAAAGGTTTCTGCTTAGATGTCTCCTTATCCAAGAGACCTTCCCTGTGCATCCTGCATAAAAGTGCGCTGCCTACCATCACTCTTCATCTCCCAATCTTGCTTTGATTTTATCAATAGTATTTTCTTTCTCACTTATCCCCCACCAGAAAGTCAAGTCCATGAAAGCAGGAGCTCTGTTTTGTTTACAGATACATATTCCCCAATAGCAAGGAAGGGGATAAAATTATTTGCATTCTATGCATTTGCAATAGGTTCTGGAACATAATAGGGGCTTAATTCATGCTGCCTGACTTGGTGCATTTCTCCCTTGCCAAATGCTGTGACCCTTGACTTCTTTGGAAGAAGAGCATGGTGCAGTTGGTTTGATTGGCAGTAGGCAGACTGGCATTTTAGTTGCCAATTTCCTTGTGGCCTTAAGCAAGCTGCTGGCCCCCTCTGGACCTCAATCTTCTCACCTACAAAATAAGGCAATTGGTCTAGTTGATCTCCAAGACCCTTTCCAGACTGGACTAGCCAGGATTCTATTGCCCCCAAATTCCTCACCCCTTGCCTTATTCTTGGGAGGCAGCTGTCACAGAAGGAAGCATGGACCAGGTGACAAGAGACCCGAGTTCTTTTCTTCATTTCCAGCTATGTGTCCTTGGCAAGTTTCCACCCTCTCAGCACCTTGGTTTTCTTGTCTATAAACTGAGTGTGGTAATGCCTGACCCAATGGCTGCCACGTAGATATACTGTGACGGTCAGTGGATAAGAAACTGCTTTGGAGTCTGGGTCATGAATAAGAGGGAGAGTTAGCAGCATGGGCTTTGGTGCCAGATGACCTGGGTTCAAATCCTGCCTTTGGACATTATGTACGACTTCCTCACAAGTCAGGTAAGCCTCTCTGTGCCTGTGTTCTCCTGAGTATAACATGGGGCTAATTAGGGCCTTAGACATAGGATGGTTGTAAGGATTGATAAACGTATTTAGAAGAGGGCCTGGCATAGAGCATGTGCCATATATAAGCATTTTCTTTTATTATTCATTCCTAGAACTACTCATTTATTTTGCAATCATTTATTAAAAGCTCCTGCCTATTTATGGGCTACTTTTGGTTCAGGGTTCATTTCCTCCCCTCTCCCAATTAATTCTTTCTACACCTTTCCTTTCTGATGGGGAGGAATGAAGAAGGGGGCTGGGGAAGAGGTTCAGAGAGAGAAACCCCCCCAGGCTTTCTCTCTCTCTCAGGAGCTGAGACCCAAGGGAAGACAGCTTTTTCAGGAACTTTTAATATAGCAATTGCTCATTCACACCTTGCAGCCTCATGAATCCCATTGACAAAAATACCCGAGGAGGGTGATCCCATTCCATTGTACCTCATAATCCCTAGACTTCCTTATCTTCCCCAGGATGCCTTGTTCCTATATTTTCCTGGAGTCTCAGGGGTCAGGAAAGGGGAGGTTGGGGAAACAGAATTAGAGTCCTTGGTGATTTTTGCTGAAGTGTCCCTGCAAGGCTCAGCCGAGTGTTGACCCCACCAGGGTGGTGGCTCTGGTTTCACACCAAGGGCTTTGACGGTGTATTAGTCAGGGCTCTCCAGAGGGATGGAACACTGGGATAAATATAAAAGGGAATTTATTAGGGGGAATTGGCTCACATAGTTGCTATCCCAAGATAGGCTTTCTGCAAGCTGGAAGATGACAGAAGCCAGTAGTGTGGCTCCCAGAGAGGCTGGTAGCATGTCTCAGTTCAACTCTGAAAGCCTCAGAACAAGGAGAGCCAACAGTGTAACCCCCAGTCTGAGGCCAAAGGCCTGAGAGGCCCTGGGAGGACTCTGGTGCAAGTCCTGAATCCAAAAGCCCAAGAATCTAGAGTCTGATGTCCAAAGGCAAGAGGAAACAAAGGCCTCTTACTCCAGAAGAGAGAGAGAGAGAGAGAGAGAGAGCAAGAGTGAAAGAGGTAGAGAGGGAGTGGGATGAGAGAAAAGGGGGAGGGAGGCCCAAGCATAGCCCCTTCTTCTGCCCTGTGTGTCCTAGCTGGGCCACCAGCCCACTGGATGGTGCCCGCCAACACTGAGGTCGGGTCTTCCTCTCTCAGTCCACTGACTTACATCAGTCTTTTCTGGAAACTGACAGACACTCACAGACTACCCAGAAAAAGTGCTCCACTGGCCATCAAGGCATCCTCAATCCAGTCAAGTTGATACCTAATGGTAACCATTACAGATGGATTCCTGCAGTCTTGAAGCTGAGTCCTAGATTTACTTCTTATTAGCTGTTTGAGGATGGGCAATTACTTTGCCTCCCTGAGCCTCAATTTTTTCATCTGAAAACTGAGATAATGACAATGATATCATGGAGTTGTTGCAAGAGTTAAGAGAGATAATACAGGCAAACTGCCCAGTGCAATGCCTGCACATGGTTTATGGTCCTTATCTCTTAGTTGAATCTGAATCATTTTTTTAGCCATTGTATTTACTGAATACCTACTTTGTATAAGAAATATCTTACTTTTGATTTAGTAGCTTGCAAGGTTAGGATAAGAATGATGAAATCAGGTCCTGAGACTTCATATTTC
Source organism: Mandrillus leucophaeus (assembly GCF_000951045.1). Taxonomy (NCBI): domain Eukaryota; kingdom Metazoa; phylum Chordata; class Mammalia; order Primates; family Cercopithecidae; genus Mandrillus; species Mandrillus leucophaeus. The sequence goes on along the minus strand of NW_012110042.1, from coordinate 214,429 downwards.
TCTGACTGTGCTTGTGTGTGCACACACATGTGTGTATGTGTGTGTGTGTCTTTCCTAAAGTAGGTCTATTCCCTCTTTACTCCCTGAGGGAGGAGGAAGAGAACTCCATTCAGCCACAGCCACCATCTGAAGCGCCTTGGGTGTGAAGGGGCACCAGGAGCTGATGGAGGGGAGTGAGGGGAGGTGGGACAGAGTTGCTAAAAGGTTTGGTCCCACCTGGAGCAAGGATGCTGGGCACAGCAAGGTCTAGATGGATGGGTTGTGGAATGAGTTGGCAAGGTGCCTGATAACTGTTACCTTGGACACTTAGGTGACTGGGGTAGAAATGGAGCATTGGCTCTAGGAACAGGGTGGGGCTTGGCTGGGGTCCACCAGCATTTGGGAGGAGGCTACTCACTTAACACCTCTGGGGTTGGGGTTAGAACAGTGACTTTCTGCTTGGCCTGGCTTCTTCCACTACAAGAAGAGTGAGACAGTTCTTCCCTGGGTTGGCGCTTTTCTCCATCCCACAGATCTCAGATGCCACTTACCAGGGCTCAGTAAGATGGAGCTTAGAGCCAAGATTGAAGCCATTCCAAGCCTGGTTCACCTAGGCTAGGTGGACTATTTTCATTGTATTAAGCTTCCTTAGGGCAGATGAGGTTCTCTTGCTTGCCTTCTTTTAAGACATATCTATGTTTGTGACCAGCCTGGCCAATATGGCGAAACTCTGTCTCTACTAAAAATACAAGAAATTAGCTGGGCGTGGTGGTGGGCACCTGTAATCCCAGCTACTCGGGAGGCTGAGGCAGGAGAACTGCTTGAACCCAGGAGGCGGAGGTTGCAGTGAGCCGAGATTGCGCCAGTGCACTCCAGCCTGGGCAAAAAGAGTGAAACTCCGCCTCAAAAAAAAAAAAAAAAAAAAAAAAAGACATATCTATGTACCCTGAATCACCTGGGGGAAGTGGGGGAAGAAGCCTATGATGACAGAAGGACTAATATCTATTGATTATAATACTCATAAAGAGTATGGGTTTGGACCTCACAAAGGCTGTGCCAGTTATTTAGCTGTGTGACCTTGGGCTACCTATGCAAACTCTTTGAGGTTTGGTTTCTTAATCTGATTAAAATATAGATATAATACCTACTGTATTATGCCCTTCCTGCATTGGTATAAGTAGCCAAGACTGGGTAATTTGTATAGAAAAGAGGTTTAATTGGCTCACGGTTCTGTGGGCTGTACCAGAAGCATAACACCTGGATCTGCTTCTGGGGAGGCCTCAGGGAGCTTCTACTCATGGTGCAGGGGTGCAGGCACTTCACATGGCAAGAGCAGGAGCAAGAGGGAGATGGGGTGGGTGCTTCACACTTTTAAATGACAAGAATCCCGTGTGAACTCAAGAGTGAGAACTCACTTATCACCAAGGGGATGGTGACCCAAGACATTCAGGAGGGATCTGTCCCTATGACTCAAACACCTCCTACCAGGCCCCACCTCCAACGTTGGGGATCACATTTCAACATAAGATTTGGGTGGGGACAAATAACCAAACGATATCACCCACCTGATGGGATTGTTGTGATAAACAATGAGATGATGCATGGTGTACACTTTGCAGTGCTTCTGGCACAAAGTCAGCTCTTATAACACGTACTGTACTTTGTATTTCTATAGATATTAATGCCTTTTAAAATCTTCATGCTGACCCTGAAAGGTAGGCATTTTAATCTTAAGTTGAGACAGGAAAACTGAAGTTTAGAAATGTTAACTCCCTTGTTAAGGTCACATAGATAATAGCCTATACTGTAGAGCCAGAGATGGAACCCAACCCCGACTCCAAGGCCGAGCATTTCCTAAGGCAACAAGTCTCACCACCCTTAGAATTTGGGAAGCCTGTAGGAACTCTTTGGAGCTCTAGTCTCTTGGAATTGAGGAGGGGTTTCGTCCTCGGGCTGATGTGGGGTAGGGCAGGCTCTGGAGGGTAATCTCAATGGGACCTGTGGGACAGGGCATTAGGAGATGCGTGGCAGCTTGATCACAGGTGATTTAACTCGGGTGACGCACAGCGGCTGCACCTAAAGGCCAGCCTGACCCGAGAAGTTGAGATGAGAGGTCTCCTCTAGGACCAGAGAAAGATACAGGATGAGAGGTCCTAGAACAAGGCTATTTCTCTGCTTTTCCAAGACATAGATATTTTGGGCACCATTGTGACTACGAGTACTGGCTAGTGTTCAGGTTGGAATAGGTACAAGGCCAAAGAGTCTTGACCGTATCTTGATAAGCCAGTGATTTGTGAATGTGTTGTTTGCTGACCTAAGTGAGCGTGTGTGAGTCTGTGTGAGGAGGTAACCTAAGAGAACAAAAGGAGATGATAACCGGAGCTGATAGATTGAGAAATGCCCCTGTTGATGGATTAAAAAGATGCAGACCTGCCTCATTTGCATGTCATTTAAATAGCATTTCACTTCAAAACATGTGGTTCTTCCCCCACTGCTGTGCTAAGCCAGCCTGGGGATATTTCAGGTCTTGATTCCAGGGCCTGAGACTCAGGCACATGGGATAGATTAATAGAAAGAGAAGTCCTGGAGCAGGAGCCGGGTCTAGCTCTGTGCCAGCCACTAACTCAGGTGTGGGTAAATTTTCATCTTCTTCTCCTGTCTGGAAAACCCACAAGGGCAGAATATCCTAAGCATCAAATGCAAAAACTTGTTTTTGAATAAATGAATGTTTTTAAATAAATGAAAATAACTCTGGACAAATCACTTTTCCTTCCTGGATATGGAGAAGAAGATAAGGTGTCTACTTATGACCAATAGTTTTAATTTTGGGGGCTTTTGGGGGCTGTGGACACGTCACCAGAAAAATAACCACACCACAACATGTCGTACATCATTTCAGGGGCTTTTTAGACCCTTTGGAGTTGATCCTTGTACCCCGTGTTCCAGATTAGAAACCCCTGGGCCAGAGAAGGTTGAAAATCCTTCAACTTTCAGATTTCTGAGTATCCTGTCCCACATGAATCTTTAGGATATGGGAATCCAAGAGAAAGGGAACACTCACATATTTTTATTGGCTCCCACTATGCGCCAGGTGCTCATTTGATCTTCACAAGATAAGGCAGGAGTCATGATTCCTTTTATAGAAGTGAGGAAACTGAGGATCAAAGAGAGTATGCTCAAGGGTTACAGAGCTGGTGAGTGACAGAGCTGGGATTCAAACTCAAGCCTTTGGCTTCAGAGCTGTTCTCTTTCTCCAGGGTTAATATTGTTCTCACTTGTGCCAATCAGCTTTGCTCCCCCTGTCCACCACATTGGCCCCCTGGACTAGGAGGGCTCCCCACTTGTACCCCACCCCATCAAGTACCCCTCTTAAGCGGGAGCTATTGGCTGGTGTGAGCCCAGGGTGGTCAAGTGTGTACAGGACAGGTGCCTCAGGCCAGGTGGGAAGGGTTTGGTGTGCATAAGTGGCATGGGCGGGCTGCACTTGAACTAGCTGAGCTCTCCTCCCCAAAGTGGAGAGAAGAATGGGGACCTTGATGTTGCAGCTTCCACACATCCCTACTACCTTTCCCTCCCTCTCCTTGCTTTTACCTAACAAGAGCTAACTTAACAATTTACCTAACAAGATCTAAACAGTCCCTGACTGTTTAGACAAAATTCTTCCCAGCTCCTATCTTCCCAGCAACCCAGCTTCTTGGAGGCAGGAGTTCCTTATGTAGTCCCAGCAGGAGGGACCAGGCCTGGGAGGCTGCCTCAGTTTTCCATTTCTTTGGAGTAGGGAGCCCCACTCCATTAGTCAGCCTGAGGCTGTTCTGCAGAGGTCTAGAGCCCCACTGTGGTGGGGGAAATGCCCAATATGAAGGTGTCCATAGCAGCAGCTGTCCCAAATGGTTCTTGTCTCTTTGCCACCCTCTCCCTTGTCACCTCAGTACCTGCACCCAGAAACACATCCTTCTGAAGGTGAGGTCAGGGTGAGGAGCCCAGCTGCTCTGGCTGGTCAGTTTTCCTAGGGACAGAGCATGGTAGACTGTTAAGGGGTAAAACTAAAGATCTTTAATAAGAGACCTCAGTGTTTGGGTATTTGGAGTAGGGGGGTGGTCAGGGGTGGGATGTGCCTGCCAGTGACTGAGGCACCGACTTCCCTGCAGTCATACTCTACACCATGGCCTCTTTTGAGCCTTCTAAATTTGGGGGAGTTCAGGACTAGATTAGCCCTCAGAGGAAATCAGACAGATGTGCCTCAGCACTGTGTGTGTGTGTGTGTGTGTGTGTGTGTGTGTGTGTGTGTGTGTGTTAGGATCTTCTCCACGGAGGCGCTCTGTGTCTCCATCTCAGGAGGCCAAGATAGACATTCTCCTCACTTGAGAGTGGAGAGCATGGTTGGTCCAGACTCCTGTCTAGGGAATCATTTTCAAGCAGTAATGGGCGGAGGTGGGGGTGGGTTTGAGGTGCGGCTGCATTTAAATGATTCCCAGACTGTGTTTGGTCTTCAAACTGGGTACCCCACCCCCACACATCCTCCAGCTCCATGGAAGATACAGGAAGTGTTAATGTAATTGGGGAGATCTCAAACGCACCCACCTACCCTCCCATTCACATACTCTGCCTTGTCTGCGCAGGGCTCCCAGTCAAGGGCAGGTGGGCACAGGCCAAGATGATTCCCAGTGCATCCAGGAGGACCCTCTCCCGTCCTGCCTGGTCTCTGCCTGGACCCTCATGGCCACAGAAACTAGGCTGAGAGTAAGGCAAGCACACTTGCGTGTTGTAGGGACGATAATTCCAGCAGGCAAGAAAGAAGTGAAAACCATCAGTGTCTGTCAAAAATTTTATTTTTTTCATATCACACAGAATGATGTTAAAATAAATCCTCAGTAATATATATTTATATACTTATTTACTTGTGTCAATATTTACAAAAGACTGTGGAGCTCTATGAAGTCTATGTACACCCATGATCAGGTGGACAGGCAATGTTCATTGAGGCACATATGTACACATATATGTATAACCTATGTACAAATATCAGACCCTACTGACACAGGAACTCTCAGCTGCAGAAGTCCTGGGCGGGGCAGTGTTGGTGGGGCTGAAAGCTTCCAGAATATGTCAGCAAGAATGATAATATCAATACATCCTGTGCAATGTAGTTACAGCTGGTGTCTAAATTTTCAAGAAGCAAACAAATAGTTAAATGACTCCCAACTCCCATGAGTCTTCCCCACAAGTCCTGCTCCGCCTTCAGCTCTCATTGGTCCCCAGCCTCTTATCACCATGGAGACCCCAGTTCCCTTTCGGCATCATCCTTACGAAGCTTTACCATCAGCCTTGGAGTTCCTTCTGCTATTGATCCCCAGGAGACTTATTTATCTACCTCTTTGAGTTTTCAGCAATTATTAGAGACAGGACATGGGAGGGCAGCTGAAGAGTCATGCACAAGCAGCAAGGAAGCCAGTGCAAACCCTAATTGGAGTCTGTGCTGCATGAGCTTAAGTGAGTGGCAGTCATTTCCTCTCTCTCTCTCTCTCTCTCTCTCTGTATATATATATATATACACACACACACACACACATACATATACACAATATAAAATCCCCAGAGACAGCCTATATAAGCACATAAGCACACAGGTCTGGAAAAGGAAATAGCATCCTCCACTCATGAGCTTTACAGCTATGTCCCTGATGAAAATTAAGAGAATCTTCCTTGATTGCTGGCACCATTAATCTCAACTGTTCCAAGATTATCCTCAGTGGAGAGAGGGGTGCAGGGATGCAGAAAACCAGGAAGAGGCCAATTTGGCTGGGGTATTGTTTGCTCAGCAGGCTAGAGCTTGATCATGGGACTTTCCAGCTTCCTGGGGCCCTTCAAATGAAGGAACCATCCAAGCACGACAACAAAAGGAAACTGGGTCGCTGGATCCCACGTGAAGGCAGAACTGGGGCAAGCACAGAGCATGTTCAAACCCTCAGGAGCTGAGACTCACCCCCGCCAAAGCCAACCAGGTCTCTCTTCTTGCTTTTCTATCCCATTTCTTAGCCTGGAGCTGATGTGCTCCTTTCCAGCCCCACCTGGCAGGTCAAAGTCCTTGCCTTACAATTCATAGGCTAAAAAGGCAGTAATGTTAGCAGCTGACATGGAAATTGTTTGGTAGCAAAGTGTGCCCCTGAATATTCTCTTCCTCCCAGCTCCTCCTATTGCTTTCTCTAGCAGCCCAGAGCATTTATTCACTCATACAAACAAGGCATTCGGTGTCTAGGGAATCATTTTCAAGGAGAAGCAGGGCTTAGAGGCTTCTCACAGAGACTCAGAAAGACACAGGACTGAGTCCTCTGGATAGCTACCAAGGGTCCTAGGACACAGCCACATCTACACTGCCCTCAATGATCTAGATGTTGCAGTAGCTGTCTACATTATTACATAATCATGCCCTGTGCATCCATCAGTGGAATGATGCAGGGAGTTCTCAGCTGCAAACTCATCTGGAACACATTTGACTATTTTAGGAGTGCACAGGAGCACAGAAAGATATCCATTTCCATGCTGAGGTTCATAAAGTACAAGAAGTAGCCATCCAGACAGGCCATCTCAACTGCCTCAGTTCACCAGATAGTCATGCCAAGTCCGGGTTATGGGCTTCTGCTGCCTAATCACAACTAACATAGCCAGACTGGAGGGCTTCTGTGGGTGTGGGGATATGGCAGACACCCCTGCACCACCTCAATTGCTCCAGATACAGTGAAAAATTCCTCCCACTTCCATCCAGGTAGAAAGCACACAATCAAATGCAAGAGGTGAGGCTGAGAGAAACTGTCTCCCATGGATCTAACACACTAGCAGGCAAGAGGGAGAATGAGAGCAGGTTTTAGCTTGCACCTAGCTGTTTCTTGAGTGATGTGTACAGCTAACCCCCAAAGAGGCAACTGAATTTCAGCTGCTCTAATACCCACACGCTCAACTTAGGTTTAGTCATAATAAAAAACAGAATGGATTTGTTAGTTCCATTGATTGCCACAAACCTCACCTTCTGTGTGGCAGAGATGTGCTTTAGTTCTTCATTGGAATGTTACTTTCAGATCTCATAAACCTCAAACCTAGGGCACCACCCATGACAAAGAGAATGCTAAATAGATCAATCCTTTGCCAGGTCATCAAGCTTTCCACTCCCCTCAAGTACAAAGTTTGGAATAACTTATCTGGTCCTCAGTGATGAGGTTATAGCCAACCGGGGCAGACAGAAGAAAGGCTAAAGCACCTGGTTGTTAGATCAGACTTCCCTTTTATCCCTGAGTCAGGCAGCCACCTGGGAGGGAAAGGAAAGAGGTGATCCTGGAGCCTGTTCTTTCTTTATGAAAGATCTGCCTTCTAGAGCAGTCCCTAAGCAGAAAAAAAAAAGTGGAACTGGAGAGGTGAAAAGAATGCAAAGGAGGTCATACAAAAAATGCACATAAATGCAGTTTATTCCTTGGATTGCCAAATTTATTCCACATGAGTGAAACTAAGGAGATTGGTCAATGTATAATTCTATAATTTAAAAAATAGTATACATATATACATATACTATATATATATACACACACAAATATATGTATATATGGAAAACCTCTAAAAACTCAGGACCAATTAACCAAAACCTTGATTGACAAGAATTATGTTTTCTTACTATACTTTCAGTAGAAAGAGGCAAATGACAGCAAGGGCTCTATCTGATGAGCCAGGATGTGCCCCAGTGGCCCATTTCCAGGTCTATCTTGTAGCCAGCAGTCATTCAGCCTGTCTCTTTGGTCTTCTCCACCTATCTCCACTTCTGTACAATAAGCACTGAGGTTTACAGTGTTGACCCTGAGCAAGGCAAGGTCCCTGTTATCTTCAAACACTTTACTTAACTAAGGCAGGAAAGTTTATGCTAACCTACTTAGGAAATATTTTCAATAACAAAGGTTGAACCAGACATGCTTTCCCATTCCCACTCAAATAACCAGAATTGCAAAGCAACCAGGATGTTCCCGTCCCTGAGGTTTCCCCATCAGTTAACTGAGGTTTTGCTGTACACATGTGTATAGAGCAAGGTAGATCAAAAAAGAATGGAATGGGACCCTGGGGTTGCCAGCCTTCCCTGATTGTCCATTCTGAGCATTTAACCTCACAGATGTTTTAGGAAAGGGGACTCTTCTGAATCCCCTGGTTATGTGTGCAAATATTTGTGCAGCTGCACACTCTAGCGGGTGGTAGAGTCTTTATTTCACTAATGTCATGCCCTAACCACCGAAACTTCTATCCCTGTAGACTTCTGCCGAAACCCACAAGAACTTGCTTCCTTCTGCGGCTCTCATGGAGTCCCTTTGGTTGAGCAAGTCAGCTTATTCTGAAGGAGACTTAGAGGGCAATTCCCAAATCTGCCCAGGCTACTGATCCCAAGTGCAAACCTCCAGGCCACATTCCCTCAGCATCCATCTCCCTGGGGAAGGGAGGAAGGGCAGCAAAAGGATCAAGTAATGGCTTTTAGTGCATGGAAATGATCTTCTGTAATGGCTCAGGATGCTTTATTCTTATCTATTGGGAAGTGCTTTCCTGTAGGCTTCCATTACATCTGCCAGACTGAGGGAAAGTCAACAAAATGGGCTGAAGAGGTCACATAAACTTAGGATTTTTGTGCCTAGAGGTTGTAAGGATGCTGTGTGACAGCAGGCAGAAATGGGGAGACAGAGGGAGAGGAGACAGAGACACACATGGAGACAGAGAGATGCACACAGGAAAGAGACAGAGCGACAAAGCCCTCTCACAGGCCTTCCTTGTGCATACACTGCATCTTAGCATATGTGTCCATTCCAGAAGGAGGTCAGATCTCAGAGGACAGGAGTCATGTGAACACATGGGAAGAAGAAACTACAGAGACTGTGAACGAGCCCCCAGAAGTCAAGGGCATTATCTGATAATCCAGGTACTATCTATCACTTTTCAGTCCTGAGAGCAAGATTTTGAAAGAGCTATTGCTAAAGAAAACAGTCACTATTTATTTTATTGCACTTTTCCTCTTTAAAAATATTCAAACACAAACTATGAGAGATGAAGCTGAGATTTGGTGGGAAGGGAAGCAGAAAGAAAGGAAAAGTAAACTAGGTTAGTTTGAGGAAGAGAAGCTTCCTGCATGTAGGGGAGCCCCTACCTCCATCTGTCCCTGCTGGTTGCTTTGATAGGGGAACGGGGTTGGACTCAACAAGGGTCAAGTCTGAAGATATAGATGATGGTCACAATAGCTACTGAGACAGCTCCCAGCATCCCCCTCTCTGCGGGTTGGCTCAGGTGGCTGATGATGTTAATGAGGTTAAGGTCATGAGTTCAAACCTGGCAATGGGTACCTTGCCAAGGCTAGGGGAACCTCCATTGTGTAACCAAGGAGCACCATGGACATTATAGTCCTCACAGACCAGGCAGCCATCACCTACATACCAGCTGTTATGACAATGGGCCCCAGGAAAGCCCTGGGGAGCAGAGCGCAGCACCATCATCCCCTCTCTTGAGTAAACAAGTTAAAGCACTGTGCTCCCCTGCCTGACATAGGGGTAGTGGTGCCACCTTCATACGCAATTTGCACACTGTTCTATAGTTTCCTTTTGGGGGAGTCAGCCTCTGACTCTAGTATTGTGGGCAGTGTGGAACCCCCAGCCTGAGGAGCTTCAGAGGGTGCTGTCCTCTCTCCACTTGGGTTGACACTGACAGAGTCCTCACTACACTATAGTGATAGATCCAGGAAGAACACGTAGGATAAGCTAGTCCTGGGCACTCCCAACATGGAGCAGCAACATGAACACCCAGGCTGGGGTCTCAGGTCATCATAACTTCCATGGGAGCCCTTTCCATACTGGGCTAATGCAATCTAGAGGCACACTCCCATGGGGCCCCTTTTAAAAGTCTAACCTCCTGGTGACATGCCAACACTAGCCTCAGAAGCACAGGTGAGAGGGACAGAGGCAAGCAGGGAAGAAGGAAGAGATCACGTCAAGTATCACTGAAGTTTCAGGAAGCACAGAGCCTTAATTATTTTCTTAATTAAATGTTGGCTGCTAAAAAGTTTACTCTGACATTTGACCTGCTCAGCCACTCTTCCTTCCTGACAATCTCTCCACCTTTCCCAGGCCTCTTCCTTTTTGGCCTCCTGAAAACTCCAACTTTCTTGAAAATGAGTCCACAGAGGCACTTGATGAAGCCAACGGGAATGGTATCTTGACTTGGAAACACAAGTTTCCAGCAATGCACAAGTTTTGGACCCACATGTCCATTCCTTGCTGTTGTTGCCTTTTCTGTAGAGATTGGGAGCTGTGACCATCACTGGAAGGGAGGGTGAGCCACAACAGGATGGCTGCAGGAGTAGAAATCAGGAGTGAGGCCTGATCCAAGGCCTGACTGCAACTCCTAACTTCAAATGTAGGTGAAGCCTTTGCTAAAATGCACTCAGCTCTCAGCTAGTCCTACTGACGGGAAGAACCGGCTCCAAGAGTAACCCAAAATGGTGGGTAATCTTAGAAAGTATTTAACTACGGCCTTAGAATATTGGATAAAGTCAGGCCCTCTAAAAAGTGTTAGCTTGTTTAGTCTTAGATGTATGTTCTTAATCACTTTTTACTTAAGCTGAACCGGGTTGCATAGCAATTGGATGGGAGGCAGAGCATCTGGGGGAGCCCAACAAGGGGGAAAGGGAGAGCGCGTCTGGGATTGAACATCCCCAGAGGGGAATCAGGAGTTGGCCCCTTTGGGCTTATGCCCAAGAGCAAGTGAAATGCCACAAGCAAGTAAACGTGGCTCATTTTAAGAGACAGGTCTCTATATGGTCTCAACTTCCTGACTTTGCCCCAAAAAGCTGCAAAGAATGGAAGGGCAATAAGATCTGTGGGCTTAGAGAATGTTGGGAACATCTTCACCCTGGTCCTGGGCTCAAGATCCTGCAGTTTCTTGAGCCATTACTGCTTTTAAGAGAATGGGCTGAATCGGGAGATCCCAGGTGCTGGGAGAAGGGGAGCCTGGGCTGTTGGGTTGTCTGTGTGGATTTGCTGGAAGGAAGTAAGGGTCACGGCAAGGAGGCCTATATTAGGCTGCCAGCTGTCCCAGGTACTTCCACACTCTGCCCCCAGGTTTCTGGTGGGAGGAAGATGAATTGGTAGAGACCCCATGCAATTCCCGGTCTTAGTTAGATATCTGCTTGATGTGCTGGCCCATCCTTCTGCTTGAAACCTAGGAGTTACTTCTCAGGACTGAAATCTGGTGGTGAAAGAAAAGACTAGAGAAAGATTCCGTGAAGGATACTGAGGGATATAAACACAGGCCAGGGAAAGGTGATTAAATCTGATCTTTTGTTTGTCCCTGTTAATTCATAGCTCTGGGGGCAGGGCAATGGGTCTGAGCATATGTCCGCATTTCATATGTATTGTGTGATGTTTCTGAGCATGTGTGCTATGTATCTTGTGTGCCTATTATAAGTAAATGCATTGTGTGTATATAGTGAGTTTATGTGTATTTCATGTGTAGAAACAATGGTAAAGTAGCCTTTGTGTATCTTACATGCATATGCATTTTGTCCGTGTAGTTTTTTATGTATCTTGCATCTGAGTTGCAGGTTGTGTATTTGTATGTGGTGTATGTTTGTCTTTTGTGTATGTTCTGTGTAAATTCTGTATCTGTGCAGAGTGTGCATTTTGTATACAGTTATAACCATATATCTTCTGTGTTTGCTTTTATGTTAACTTGGTCTGTCTGTATTTTGCACATGTTGCATGTTTTATGTTTGTGTGTGACAACAGTGTACCTATTTTGTGGTGAATGTACATGACTGTGTGTGAACATTTTAGAGTCCTGGGCCAACGACACTGTGATAAAATATCTGCCCTGACCTAGGCCTCAGATATGGGTTGCTTTACCTTCCATTTTCCAAAGGTCTGTGTCCCTCCCACCCCATGTCTTGGAAATTCAGCACCACCTCCCATGAAGGAGAGGAAGAGAAGCACAGAGGCTTTGTGCTGGGCATGGGATGCCCTGCAGATACCTGGGGATGTGGGTGACCAGGCACTAATGAGCACCCTGGGCCTAGCACCCTGAGCTGGTGCCCCATGCCCCAAGACAACTGGCTAGGCAGCAGTGAGGCCTGGGCTGGAGCCACCCCTGCACAGCCCGACCCCTGCAATTCACTGTTTGGGAAAATTCAGCCACTCTGTCAAAAGGCAAAGAAGCCCAGTCTGTTAAGTTAAAAGCCCCCTACCTGAAGCCATTTCAGGGTCAACCTACTGTCTACCTTTAGGCTGTGCAGTGCTCATTTGCACTCTGCCTGTTCTGGGGGGTGGGAAATGATTCTTTACCCATCCTTTGGTTCTTTTTAAAAAGCAGGTCTCATTGCCAGTTTAATGGGGAGAGAGTTTGGGTCTGGAGATCAAAATGATGCCTTTGGATCATCTAGGGACTCCATCCCTTAGTCCTGGATTTCAGACATTTCCACATACAGGAGGCTCCCTTTAAGTCCAGATCAGTGGAATTTGGTCCCAGGGAGTCCTACTCCTTGGTGTCCTTGGTTTCAAAGCAGGGGATCCATTCTGGCTCTTTAGGGAAAGGTTCGTGAAAGTGACAGATGCAGAGCCAAATGATAATAAGATCCAAGTGGCATAGGTAAAGGTGAAAATGGAGATGATGAACAGGATGAACTATAGAGAGGAGGCCCAGGGTAGGTCTGGCCCAGGACAGCTGGAACTGTGAGGGCCACAGGGCCCTTGTGCACTCAGTAAGACAAGCTTCAGCCATGGGAACTGAAGCTGCAGCACATGGAGGGCAGAAAGACAATTCTAACGTCTAGGAATCCATGGATACTGGAGTGTCTGAGGCAATGGCAGCAAACCCAGGCCCAGTGGGGTTACCAATGAGACAAATTAACCCGTTAGGCCTCTTAGACAGCCAACCCACCAAGCAGTGGATTTGCTCCTGAACCTGAACTCCAGAAAATGAATATATATATATGTGTGTGTATGTATATACATATACACACATATGTATGTATATATATACACCCTAGTGCACATAGTCAAACACATGCATAAATTGCCCTGTGTCAAAAATATTGCATAAGCTTGTACAATGTTCAAATGCAATTTTTTTTTCTATCGCTAGCTAGGTAGAGGAACGCGTGAAAGAGAGATACTCGATATATATTTATATACACTGGATCCACAGACCTGCCTGTCGTCAGGACCAGATGCCCTGGTCCACTGTACAGTCATGCCCGTGACTAGGTTATTTCCTAAGGTGCAGTCATGTGAGGTGTTCAGATGCTGCCTTCCCTGCTTACTCTCCTGGCTTTGCAGAGGTCTGCGTTCCTGTTTAGAAGAACAGGGATAACTAGGCTGGGGGGCCAGAAGTTTTAGTTCCATTCCAAATAGTCTATCTTTTCCCCTGATGGAGGGATTTTGCCTTCTGATGGGAAAAAACCCCCTAGTTCAAGACCATTCCAAGCCTATTAATACTCTAAATATTAATACTGTGTAGGCTACTAGGAAAATAGGTTATCTCCTGTGTTTTAAATATTGAGATTCATGCAACAAACACCCATGCAGCTCTATTGCATCACTGGTAAATTTCACTGCAGTGTCAGTGTAGCCGGGCCACATCAGTAGGAAAGCAGATGTCTGCAAACTCCAGTAAGAAACCAGACATGTTTTTGTGACCCTGGAGCCTGCAAAAATGGTGAAATCAGAGGCTTAGAGGTCCGTTGGTTTGTTAGCTTCTCCCCATAGGCCTAAGGGAACAAATGTGAAACTTGACAACTCATATTTGGTTATACTAACTGTCCCTCCCCCGGGCTTCCCTCACATCGACACTGCAGAGAAAAAGCAGAATGCAGCATTTTCCGTTATGAAACACAAGCCTCCGGAGCATCTACTTGGCAATTGCAATTCACAAACCTCAGCCTGTGACACAGAAAGTAATTCCAACACACAGGACTGTGTGTTCTTTTCAATGCAAAAATGAGAATGACCTTGTGAGTAAACACCAGCTATTTAAAGCTAAACCATGATTGTGTTCCTCTGTGAAAGGGCAGGTGGGCTCAAATGGGGTGGTGGGATGGCGGGGAGGGGAGTGCATCTCCTGGATGTTGTGTGCATTTCATTAGGAAGGAATGATGGCACTGATATGGTGCACTGTGTATTGGATATGAGGTGGCCTCAATGTCTTTCTGAAATCCTAGCTTGATAGGTGACTCCCGTCTTTGGAAACTCATAAGCCGGTGATGAGGATGTGCATGAAAGCCATGATAGATATTCTGTGTCCTAAATCAAAGTCAAAAGATCAAAAGTCACTTGCACAACTATTGCTTTCCATGCAGAACCAGATACACACTGTAGAACACACTGACTACAATGCAGGCTATTATGCAACATCTGCATTAGTTCCATTGAGCTGTGAGTATGGTAATAGGTTTCAATCAGACATCAGTTAACATTTTGGTAATATTCACATAGTTTGTGTTAGCCAAGGTACAGTTGGCTGTTTTCAAGTTTTCCTCTCTAAAGTCCTCATTACTGTTGTTTACCCCCTCCTGGATCTCCATGTAATCGGACTTACTAATGGTAGAGGCACTTCTACTTTTCTTTAGGTCAGGGGAGGATGGGATCTTTGGACAGCTTGTCACTTGCAAGTATTGGGCCTGCTCCTCTCCCTCTGTCTCCCGGTGGTAGAAGTAGTTGAAATTGGACACAATGACAGGGACCGGTAAGGCAATAGTTAACACACCTGCAATTGCACATAGGGAACCCACTATCTTTCCCCCAATGGTAGTTGGAACCATGTCTCCATAGCCTACAGTTGTCATGGAGACGACTGCCCACCAGAAGGCATCTGGGATGCTGGGGAACTGGGACTCTCGCTCATCGGCCTCTGCAAAATAGACAGCACTAGAGAAAAGGATGACCCCTATGAAGAGAAAGAATATCAGGAGGCCCAATTCTCTCATGCTGGCTTTGAGGGTCTGACCTAGAATCTGGAGACCTTTGGAGTGTCTGGACAACTTGAAAATCCTAAAGACTCTTACCAACCGGATGACACGGAGGATGGCCAGTGACATGGCCTGCTGGCCTTGCTGAGCGTCCTCTGGCTTCTCGGCCAACTCTGTCCCCAGGGTGATGAAGTAGGGGATGATGGCCACAATGTCAATGATGTTCATGATGTTGGTGAAGAAGCCGGCTTTGCTGGGACAGGCAAAGAACCTCACCAAGAATTCAAAGGAGAACCAGATGATGCAGAGTGTCTCTACAATGAAGAAAGGGTCTGTGAAGGAAGTGGACTGCTGGTACCCGATGGTGCTGTTGGAATAGGTGTGGAAGGTCACCCCACCACCATGCATGTCTTCATTCTCATCCCGGAAGATGGGCAATGTTTCCAGACAGAAGCTGACAATTGAGATCAGAATCACCATGACAGACACAATAGCTATAATCCTGGCAGGCCCTGAGCTCTCTGGGTATTCAAAGAGAAGCCACACTTGTCTCTGAAACTCATTTTCAGGCAGAGGACGCTCTTCCTCCTTGATGTAGCCTTCATCTTCCCGAAACATCTCCATCGCTTCTTCTCCCAGCTCATAAAACCGAATTTCTTCAGAGAATATATCTAAGGGCACATTCACAGGTCGCCTCAATCGGCCCCCCGACTGGTAGTAGTACAAAATGGCATCAAAGCTAGGGCGGTTCCGATCGAAAAAGTACTCATTTCGGAGGGGGTCAAAGTACCTCATTCGTTTCTTTGGGTCCCCTAAGAGGGTCTCTGGAAACTGGGCTAAGGTCTTTAGCTGGGTCTCAAACCGCAGCCCTGAGATGTTGATCACCACCCTCTCACAGCACTCGTGGTCTGCCTCTGGGTCATAGGTGTCCTGGGGGTGCCCAGGGAGGGCAGCAGCCTCGTCTGCTGGGTCTCCGGTGGCCACTGTCATAATTGGGACTGAGAAGCGCCTCACGCTATGCCTTTCAGCTGCCTGGTGGCAGGGAGCTCAGGGTGCTGCTACTGGCCCCAGGAAGCACAGGAGCATTGGCCTGGTCTCCTGCAGGAGAGCCCCGAGAGCTCTCTGAGAGCTGGAGAGACAGCCTCGCTTGGCTGAAAGACAGAGGCAGTTATTGACATGCGGCTACTCAGCATTGGCAGCCCGACATGGGTTGCCACTTTTTGTCTCCCATCTCTCAGCCAAGAGTTCAGAAACATGATCACCACCACCACAACGACAAAGCAAAATGTACTTTCACCTTGTAACTTGTCTGGGGATCAGGGGGAGCAGGTAGCAATCTCTCAAGGAACCTCTGGAATGCCCTGCACTGGGGGAAGGTGGCTGGTACAGGCCCACTTGTACCACACAGGCTTCGTGGAGCATAACCCCATGCTAATAGGTTAAAAGTGGACCCTCTCCCAGGTGCTGCACTAATGTCTCAGATACTCGTACCCAGGGAGGTATTCACGGTGGGGGATCTTGGGCCTGAGTCTTCCTCATTGGCCTCTACCCTAATGATTCTACACAAGGTTGTTATTAAATGATAGATTGATTTACCTGACCAGACAGGAACCTGAAGCTCTCTCCCTTGCAGAGCTGATCAGATGCTGCAGGAATCTTAGATGCACAAACAGGCAGCCCAACTCCCCATCACGTCTTCTCACTCCAGCTAGAAATAATGGTGAGTCATTCTGGGCAGGAGGGCAGATTCTGGGTCCTGGAGGTGAGCTCTAGGACTGGGCTGGGCTGGAGGGGCGATGTGATGCCTGGCCAGGGGCATGCGGGACTTGAAGACAGCCGAGCATGGGCCTGGAGCCTTTTGAAGGAAGGAGGCAAGATGCAAAGCTCAGCAAAAGCTGGAGTCCTGGCTGTCCTCAGGAGGTGTGACGTTGCCTGGAAAAAAACAGCAGCAAGGTGGAACCAGGGCATTTGGGCAGCTGGTGCCAAGATTTAGGAGGGTCTAGGAGCTTCCCTCATGGGAAGTGACAGGCCCCCATGCCCACCCTCCATTCTGATGCCAGGCCTGAGGACTATCCCTCAGCCTTCCTGCCTCTTCTGGGCAGGCTTCCCATCAGCTTGAAGCACTTTCTCCCAGGGAGCAAGACTCAGGCTTAGCTGGGCCTGCCTTATCCAGGGGCCACCCTGGGTTGATCCAGGTCCCTAGTCCCCAGCTGCTCTCAGGAAGGACTCTGGAAGAAGCACTCCTACCCCCACATGTCAGGGCACAGCAGCTCCCAAGAGGAAGGCTTAGCTCACTGCAGCCTGTCTACAAGCTCTGACCTCAGCCAGTCCTGGAAAAGAAGCACCCCACCCCCCCAGCACACACAGACTGCTTCAGAGCGCATCTAGGGAGACCCCACACAACAAAGTCGGCACTGTACGAAAGCTGGATGAACTTACTCTCCCTCCGGGATCCCTGGGCCGCAGGCCTCCCTCTGAGCCGGGTGGCATTTGAGCTGGGCAGTCGCTCGACCACTGATTTCTCCCCCAAGAGAAAATCCCTCACATCTCCTCAGCAGGGAGCACAGAACAAACGCTCAGCCTGCCTAGCTGTGAGGCTGCTTGGCAGCAGCGAGAGGGGGAGCCTGGAGGAAGCCGGCTTCCGGACTGGCCCCCTGCCGACCCAATCCCGCAGGCCCCAGGGCGGGGAGGGGTCTGGACCCTCTCCCCATCGCCCCGGGCTCCGGCCGGGATTCCGTCCGGCGCGCTCACCGCTCGCCTCGGCGCAGAGGACCAGACCCTCCCGCTGGCCGCGGCCGCTAGCGCCACCTTAACCCCCTCCTGCCCGCGCGGTCGGTTCCTGCTGCGGGCCCGAGCGCAGCTCAGCTCTTGAGTCCCCGGGGTCCAGCCGAGGGACCGCCGAGGCTCAGTCTCCACCCAAAAATCCCGGAACCTGATCTCTGGGGGTGGGGAGTAGCCGGCGCCAGGCTGCTGCCCCAGATCTCAGCTTCCTTTTAAGCGCGGGGGCTCGGCTGCAGCCCACGGCCCCAGCGAAGGGGAAAGCCCTCTCTGCAGCAAAGCTGTTTGTTATTCTGTGCCATAGAGGCGAATGCAGCCCGGCTGTCCCAAGTGGTTCAGGTCCTCCAACCCGCGCTATTTACCAGACTTGGTTATGCTGCCAGCTGCACTTCCCACCACCCACCAGCTCCTCTCCGTGCCCTCCGCCCCGCGCCACGCAAACCCCAGAGGGTCCCGAGCCCATTCTGTGCACTCTTCTTGAGCAGGATGCAAGTTCCCCTTGATCTCCCCGGTCCAGGACTTGCCGAGCGGACTGCAGTGGTCGGCAAGGGCTTGCCCGCCCGGGACTCAGCCCGAGCCTGCTGCGCTGCAGGCTGCGCCGCCGG
>NW_012110042.1:157025-195792 GCF_000951045.1 Mandrillus leucophaeus | reverse complement strand
GCAAGCTGCCAGCCGCCGCCACCGAGCTCGTCACCTCGTTGGCCCCCGGGCCTCAGCCCCCGCCCCGCGAGGAAAACATTCTTTGGCAGAGCCCGGCTTACTAACCAGAACCTCCAGGAGAGCTCAGCTGGGTGCTGCTAGGCCGGGGAGACTGGGGAGGGCAGAAGTTGAGGGGCGCTGGTGAGAGGCTCCTGCCAACGTAATGAAGTAGGCAAGGAGGAGATAATCAATAGCAGCTATCCCAGGCCCACGGCGGGATCCAGCCCCGCGGGAGACGTATTGCTATTACTGTGGTGCCGCCAGACAGGATCTGCAGACCCCTTTTTGCCCTTTCTCCCGCCGTGGCGACCCCTTCTCCAGATCGGCTTCCCACCTCCCTGTTACCCAGCAAAGATTTGGCTTCGCAGGGAAATGCAGCAGGTGCGGTCCGCAGTGTGGCAGAAACTCTTCTGCTGTGTTCGCCCCCACCGACAGGAGCCGCAGGAACAGGCGGCACTGCAGGGCTGGCCCTCTCCACTCCCCGACTCCCTCCCCCAGGGCCCCGGCAGGGAAGGCTGGGGGACACGCTGCTGCCCTTGGGAAGAGTCAGCTACTCACAAAACGGGCCCTCTGGCAGAACTTGCAAAGCCAGCTGGCCCACGGGGCTCTGAACTTGGGAGTGCAGCTTACAGCACCCTAGGTGGGCAGAGGAGGATGCCCTTTGCTTTTGGGAAATGTGTGTGGGCAGCCCAGCCTGCCTTCTGCCTAGATAGGGCATCTGAGAAGGTCCAGGGTGCTTTGGGGAGGCATAAGACAGCCTCAAGCCCCTGCTAGTTCTGTTCTCCAGGCCCTGTCAGGGTCACCTAGACAGGTGTGCCAAACAGTGGTGGTTCCTTGAGATCAGACTGCGGTAGATATGGAGCTCTGGATTCAGAGGGGCTCTAGCACTGGGAAGTCCCCACTGGGCCCTCCCCCACCCTCCCGCCAGGAAACCCTCCTCTCTATGTGTGTGCCTCATGGCGAGAGCCCCAAAAGCCCATGAGGCCCGACTCCGGATTCTGGCATTTCGTAGTGGTAGTCTGTGAGGTGTGGTTGAAGACTGGGAGCCTGCCTAGAGCTGCAGGGGGTGGTCTGGGAGGGCAGTGGCCTCCAGGAGCCTGAAGGATGACAGATGACTATAGAGAAGGGCTGGTATGGTTTGGAGTCCCTTGAACCTGGCCTGTCAGTGTCCCAGTCAGTGAACGGCTTGGGTGTTTTGGAGGCAGCCAGATGGAAGCGTAAATCCCTAACAGTTACTAGGTAAGTTATTTCACTTCTCTGGGCACCAGTGTCCTCCTCTGAAAAATCAGGATGCCCCTAAGGGTGTGGTGAGGTTTTAATTGTTGAATGAGTTTAGCATCCAGCAGACACTGAATAGATGATGATTTCTCTGCTCTGCTTCCTTGTGAAACTCTCCTCATAGCTCTCAGCCTCCAGCTTAGCTCTGGGGTGTTTCTCCAGGCTCCCAATCACCAGGTCCTTGTTGCTCTATTCCCTCTGCTTCCCAGATTGCCCCACCCTTTACTCTCCCTGAGATCTCACCATTCCCACCCCTCTACCAAATTGACCTCCCTATATACTCTTTCTGAAACCCTCCCCTGACCAGCACCAAGGGGCTCTGTTTCTCCGACTTGGCACACTGAGTTTTCCTGTCATTTAAAGTCAGATAATCCTGTGTGGCCAAAGTCAGATGCTTTATCCATTTGATCATATGTATACATTTCCTTTGCCTTCCTTCTTGAAAACAGAAGCTGTGGACAGAGAAAAGCCCTTGAAGGAGAATCAGTTGTCATAATTGGTGACATGGGCTTATCATGTGTCAGACCCTGTGCTAAGCACTTCTAACCCAGGGCAACATTTAATCCTCACAGCCCTAGAAGTTAGTGTATACATTAGTACCATTTTATAGGAAAGGAAATGGAGGCAGTGAGAGGTGAAATCACCTGCCTGAGGTTAATAAGTGGTGACTCTAGGACTGGAATTAGTTCTTTGTGATTCCAGGACATGTGCCCTTAGCTCCCACACCACACTGTGCAGGTAGAATGAGTAGCCCTTGAATTTCATTTCCCTCTTTGAGATCTTCCTCTGACCTCTGCTTCTATTTTGTGACTTGGCCTCAGGGGTATGTTGTCCTCTCTCTGTCCTTTAAACTTAAGTGTGAACAACAACAAAAAAAGAAATTAACTAAAGAAGAAGAAGAAAAAAGAACCATCATAACAGTTGTTCAGGCACATTTCAGGGCTTCTGCCCTGAAAAGTATCTGTCAGTACTTGGTTTGGCAGTGCTGTGTAGGAAAAGAACTCAGGCCCTATTCCCAGCACTGACACTTGCTAGCTGTATGAACTTGAGCAAGTTATTGACACTTTCTGAGCCTCCTACTGTTCGTTTCCTAGTTGGTTGAATAGGAGAGCAAAGCTACTTTACAGGGTAATAAGGACAAAATTAATACAAAGAATGGACAGCCAGCTAACTTAACTGAGCCCCCTTTCCAGTTCTGTGGTGGGCTCCATTTCTGATTTTTGGCCACACAATAGCAGCCAGAGTGTCCCTTGATCCTTTCCCTGGGCAGGGTGAAAATCCCCAAAGACCACTCCCTTCCCTTTGGTTTGGTTTCCTGCTTGAGAGCCAGGCCTTGCCCTCAGCAGAGGGAAGGGCTGTGGTGGCTGTCACCATGAGTGATTGGTGACTACGGTCATCTAAAAGAAGAGTTTATAACTGTGTGTGCATACACACCCACACCCACACAGAGGGACTGGAGGCAGAATCTCTCAGTTCTTCCCATTTGTGAATCTTCTCAGGTGTCACTCCCAGGGAACCAGCTCCCCTTCCTGGCATGACTGCCACTTCTGCTTGATGCTCCCCACCAGCCCACGCACCCATGTGCTGGCACAGTCTGCACTCACCCATAGGTAGGCAGGGCAGGAGGACACTGGACTGACAGCCCTCCAGAGATCATTTGATTTAATCCTTGCCACCAGCCAGTGGGAAATATATCATTGTCTCTATTTTACAGATGAAGATACTGAAGTTCAGAGAGGACCAAGGTAATTTAGCTGATTAGTAGTAAGGCTGGAACAGAACTCAAGATTGTGTGACTTTGTAAGTCACCATGCCATTCTACTGTCCACTTTTACTGTTAGCTCGGTGCCAGGCCTCTGGGCTCAATTTCTGGTCTCAGGAACAGAGATTCCCCAGGGGTCGTCTCTCCTGGAGGCAACCTGACTTCATGCCAATCTGGTTTAGAAGGGAGTTGGTGCTGGTGATTAACTGTTCATACCTTAACTGAGGACCTTGAGGCAGTGGTGGTGCAAGAGTCAGGACCCAAAGGCTCCCAAAGAGGAGGACAAGGCAAGGCATCTGACCAGGACTACAGTCTATGTGACCCAAGCTCACTCACTTGACCTTTCTGTGTAGCAGTTTACCAATAAAATAGGTAGGACACTAGGCCCCCCTACCCCCTTGCTTCATAGGCTTAAAGAGAGAGTGAGGAAGGAAGGAAGGAAAGAAGGAAGGAAGGAAGGAAGGAAAGAAGGAAGGAAGGAAGGAAGGAAAGAAGGAAGGAAGGAAGGAAGGAAGGAAGGAAGGAAGGGGCGAAGGAGGGAAGGAAGGAGGGAAATGGACCTTCATTGTTAGTGTGTGTTAACATGTCTTTGGTTAGGACTACAGAGGATTAATACCCATGGAGGTGCATGGAGAAGCAAAGCCTGGTCAGTGTGGAACAGGACTCTGTTAATGTCACTGTTGTTGCTGATGTTGTGGTTGTGCATCTGCCTGACGTTTGAGAACTTCCCTTGGAAGTGGCATGGGCCTCCACTCCAGCCCACTACTTACCTCCAAAGTCAAGGTCAGCCTCCTGCAGGAAGGCTTCTCAGATTAACTTCAGCTGCCTCTAAGGGGCTCCTTCATGGATGCCTGGGCCTTGGCTCCTATCTTGAATGAGCTGCTACACACTCATCTCACTGCAATATTGGCTAAATAAAAGAATATGTTCTTTTATTACAGGGTGGCTCATGCCTATAATCCCAGTAACTTGGGAGGCTGAGGTGGGAGGATTGCTTGAGGCCAGGAATTCAGTATCAGCCTAGGCAACATAGGCAACATAAGGCTCCACCTCTAAAAATTTTTTTAAAAATTAGCTGGGCATAATAGCTTGTCCCTGTAGTTCCAGCTACTCGGGAGGCTGAGGTGAGAGGATCATTTGAGCCCAGGAATTTGAGGCTGCAGTGAGCCATGATCATGCCACTACACTCCAGGCTGGCTGACAGAGCAAGATCCTGTCTTGGGGGAAAAAAAAAAAAAAAAAAAAAAGGCTGGGTGTAGTGGTTCATGCCCTTAATTCTAACACTTTGGGAGGCTGAGGCAGGCAGATTGCTTGAGTCCAGGAATTTGAGATCAGCCTGGGCAACAAGGTAAAACCCCATCTCTACAAAAAATAGAAAAATTAGCCAGCACGGTGGTGCATGCCTGTAGACCCAGCTGCTCGGGAGGCTGAGGTGGGAGGATCAGCTGAGCCCCAGGGAGGTGGAGGCTGCAGTGAGCTGAGATTGCGCCACTGCACAACAGCCTGGGTGACAGGGTGAGAACCTGTCTCAAATAAATAAATAAATAAATAAATAAATAAATAAATAAATAAAATAAAAGAACATGTTAAGGAATGGCTAATGAGGGTAGTCCCTCCCTCACGGTTTGGAGCTGCTGCTCTGGTTCAAGCAGTGTGCTGGTTGTCTTACCATGAGGCCCCCACTACTAATACTCAAAGGCAGAATAGCAAAGTGGTGGAAATACAGTCACGTGTCACTTAACGATGGGGCTACGTCCTGAGAAATGTGTAAGGTGATCTCATCATTGTGCAAACATCATAGAGTACTTACACAAACCTAGATGGTATAGCCTGTCACACATCCAGGCTGTATGGTAGAGCCTTTTGCCCTATGCTACAAACCTGTACAGCATGTTACTGTGCTGAATAATGCAGGTGATTGTAACACAGGGGTAACAACATTCACCCAGTTGCCCAAACCAGAAACCTGGATGTCCTTATCAACACTTTTCTTCCTCCTTCACCCGACACACTCCACATGCAGCCAATCACTTGGCCTTGGTGTCTGTTTGCTTCTCTCTGATTCCCTCTCGCTCCCCATGTCACCCTGGTTCAAGCCACCAGCAAGCACAGTCTGGGCCACTGCAACCCCTGTTGGTCCTGTCTTCAGACTTGCTCCCCTCTGGTCTCTTCTCCCCACAGTTGCTATAGAGACCCTGCTAAAGTGCAGGTAGGATCTGTCACCTCTTCAACTCCTCATTGGCGCCCTATTGCTAGGATCAACCTGCATTTCCTAAAAGGCGAGCAAAGTCTTTCATGATCTGATGTTCCCCTGTCTTCCCTCTAAACCCCCATCCTGGAAGTCCACACTGGCATCACATTAAACGGCCTTGAAGGCTCTAACTGGCTGAAAACAGACAGGTTAGGTTAAGACTTGAAGTCAGACAGGCCTGGGGTGGAGCCCCTTCTCCACTGCTTGACACTCACATGGCCTTTGGTGGGGTGTTTTTCCTCTCTGAGTCTCAGGTTCCAATCTGTAAAATGGGATTAATAATGCCCAGTGCGTGCTCTGAGGATTAAATGAGATAGTGTGCCCAAGGTGTTTATCTCAGTGACTTCCAGGAAGGTATCAAGAAATGTGAGCTTCCAGATGGCTCCAGGTGTTCTGCTTTGACTCCAGCAGCCCCCTGGTCAGAAATCCCTGCCTTCCTCCTTCCCTGTCACTTCAATGACTTCTTCTGACACTCAACTCATGTCACATCCTCTTCGAAGGCGTTCTCAACCCTCTTCCTGGTCTCCACCCACCAACTCTATGCTCCAGACACAGATCTGTCACACCAAGTCCTGAGGGGCCTGTGTCCATCCCCACGTGGTCTTCCACTAGGTGGAAGCACCCTGAGGGCAGGGCCATGTCTCTTCTGCCCTTGCATACTGGTGTCTGGTCTAGGCTGGGCACAGAGAAGCTGCCCTGGCAGTGTTTGTGAACCAGCAAACACCAGCAGATGTACGGCCTCTATGGTGCCCACAGCTTAACTGCCTCTCCTTGCCTTTCAGCCCCTAGACTTGGTGTCCTTAGAGGGCCCTCACTTACAAAGAAATTTGAGTTGCCACAGGGCCAGCCAGGGGCTATTTCTGACTCTTGCCCAAGAGGCTGAGAGGGGTCAAGAGGGAAGACCAGCCTTGCACCAGTCATCACTGCCAGGAGGAGGATGCACCAGGCAGCCTCTGTATCAGAGGATAGCAGGGCAGGGAGGAGGGTTTCCTAGAGCTGGTGGCTCCCTCTCTATTTTACAGAGAGGTTAAGTATCTTGTTCAGGGTCACCCAGCCAGTCCAGGCAAGAACCAGGGTTTGAACTCAGGCACTGTGGCTCCAGAATTCATGCTCCTATCCATCCTGCTGTGTTGTTCTCATAGAATGTTTGGGTATACTGTGGGCTGAACCTGGTCCTGTCCAGTAGTCACTCTGTGCTTTAAGGTCTCCTAAGCACCCATGGTCTTCCAGCTTCTGCTCACATGTGCTTATTGCCTCCTACCAGGGGTCATTCCAACTTTGGACAGAGCTAACTTTTCAGTTGCCTTTGTGGACCAGGAATTATCCTTCTTGAAGCTTTCACTCAGGCTTCTCTACCCACCTGTGGCCATACAGAGCAATTCTTCCTCCCCTCCCCTGCACCTTGCAGACATCAGCACTTTACAAAGTTGAAAACAGTGGCCAGAAGCTCTGTGGCTTCTCTTCTTTGAGGTCATTATTCCCAGGTCCTTAACTCTTCCTTACATGCTGTGGCTTGAGGTCTTGCACCACCCTGGCCATCCTCTGAAGTTTTCTAACTTCAAAGTGGGCCATGTATCAAAGTCTCCAGAGAAGAACACTTTGACCCTGGTGTGGCCCAGTTAGTCCAGAAGGGCAGACAGTATCACTGCTTTTGCTTCATAAACGTAGCCTAAAGCAGGTTGACGCCTTAGTGTCTGCGTTATGTGGCTGAATTAGCTGGGCCTGAAGGTTACTCTAAGCCCCAGGTCCTTCTCTCCCTTTTATGGCCTTTGGTCAGTAGAGAAGAGGAATAGAACAGAAAAACAAGAAGCAACTTGATATCATGGAAAGGCCCTTGACCTGCCAGTTCCTGTCCTGACTTTATTACCAGGTGACCTGGTAAGTCACTTCCCCTCTTTGGGCCCCTGTTTCTTCATCTGTAAAATGGGAAAACTGGGCTACTTCTTGTTCTATGATTCGTTCTTCAACTTTACCTGGCCGAGGAGCGGGGGCCCTAAGCAGACGAATGCATGTATCTCCCTTATCTCCACTGGCACCGTAGGTCCTCCTACTGTCACTATTTTACTGAGAGGACATCAAGGCTCAGAGGTCACAGGACCTGCTTAAGGTTGCACGGCTCTAGTAAGTGGCAGAGCTGGGATCCCAGCCCAGGCCTTGCTGACCCCCACATCAACGGTTCCCCCATCACATCTCACTGCCTGTTTAAGAAGGGAGAAAGGACTTTCGAAGATGCCAAATCATTTTGAAAATGAATCCTGCAAACATTCCAAACAGTGCAAACCTGATGCTCAGTGCATCTTAATGATGTTCTCTGAGTCCAAGAGGGGTCATTACAAAGGGAACACAGGGAATCTTTGACTCTGAGGCCTTGCAGAAAGGAGGCTGAAACTGCAGTGAGGAGTTTCCTGAAGTTGAATCTGAGGAAAATGACTGGCTTTACTGGAAGTCTGATGGCCTAAAGCACCCACAGGTGACCTGTAAGAACAGAGCAGGGCCTGCCTGCCATGCACCACTTACCTAGGGCCTTACCCGAATGCTAAGGAAGTAGAATTAGAGGTGCGAAAGACTAGGTAGAAAACAATTGGATAAAAAAATGTGTTTGTTGATTGGAGTAAGCTCTTGTGTGGAGAGGCAGTGGCGCTTGCCCTGGGAACTCAAATCTGAGGCTCTGGAGTGACTCAGCCTCTCTGGCTCAAATATTTTTATTTTTATTTTAAACATACATATGTTCTGAATTTCTTAAAAGAACAAAGCATTCTAAGTCCCCTACTCCCGAACTCTCCTGCTAGAAGGAGGTTCAAGTTGGTCACTAGAATGGGGCCATTAGAAAGATTTTCTTTGCCACCAGATGTTCCGCTCCTGATCTTCCTTAAAGGCAATACCTTGGCACTACTTGTTAGTGTCAGCAGCAGGATGCTTTGGTGCTTTGATGGACCAAAGTCTTTGAAGCAGGGGAGGGAAAGGTAGAGGACAGAAGGTGGCTAAAGCATCCTGGCATTCCTGGTATTGCAGAGCCAACGTGTATCTGGAAGAGTACAGGGAAGATGACTTAGGAGCAGAAGAGAGCCTGGGGCACAAAGGACAACTAGGAGGAGGGACAGAGGGTTGGGGGCGCCTGGGGTGGAGAACCCCTGTGGTTTCCTTGGCTGGCGACCAGGAGTCTTGGGATGCTTGCTTGTCGCCTGAAATTCCAGGATCATCCAACAGTGCCCCCCAGTGGCCACATGGGTGCAGGGACGTGCCCAAGGAAGTGGAAACCAGATGGGAGGAGAAAAGGGCCTCACTAACTCAGAAAAAGAGAAAACTGACGTCCTTTCTGCCCTCAGGTGTGGTGTAGGGCTCCCCAGGGGTCTTTGGACCTGGGCAGAGCCATGCTTTAAGGGTCCTGCATGCCCCAAAGGAATTCCTGTCTTCTCTGAACTCTGGCCATTAGAATCTGCTGGATTAAACCAGGGATTTCATAACCTGCAGATCCCCAAGTCAGCCTGGAGAGATGGGGCATCTGTAGCCCCCGGCCCAGGTTTCACTTCCTGAGATGATGAGGGGCTGGGAATGCAGCCCCACCCCCACCCCCACCACTCAGGTGCATCTAGTCAGGGTCAGGGCCCATGGCAGTTGTCAGGTCAGCTCTGTGGGACAGCAGTGGAGAGAGCAGTGGAGAGGATGGAAGTCAGAAGGTGACTTCAAAAGAAGGCATCTTCAAAAGTCCTTTTTCCCCTTTTAAACAGGCAGTGAGATGTGATGGGGGAGCCATTGATATGGGGATCAGTGAGGCCTGGGCTGGGATCCCAGCTCTGCCACTTACTAGAGCCGTGCAACCTTGAGCAGGAAGTCAGAAGAGTGACTTCCTAGGGGACTGCATACCACTTCCCTTCTCTTCCAGCCGCACCTCTCTGAAGTCCAGGAGCTTTCAGGAAATAAGCAAAAGTTCTTTCTTTAAGAAACATGGGACCCCAGAGTTAGATCATAAAGAAGCCAGCATGGTTCCTAAGAAAAAAACAACAGAGCCTGGGAACAAGGGTCTAACTGAAACTCTCCAGGCTATGTGAGAAGGATAATTCCTAACAGAGGCAGGTGCTATGTTCACTCCCTTTCAACAGTTACAGAAACAAGCTTGGTGAGGCTGAGTAGCTTGCCAGTAGCCACATAGCCAGCAGCTGGGTGCAAAAGGTAGGAGCTGAGTCATGGTCTGTCCTCTAGCCCCAGCTCTAAACCAGGCATCGAGCCAAGCACTGTGGGGGACACACAGAGTGTGGCACAGAGGAGGTGCTTGATAAATACTAGTTCCTTCCTTAGAAGGATAGATACTGAAGCAGAGTTGTCAACAATTGACTCTAACCCAAGGCAGAATGAATTGGCTTAAATAGAAGAATAAAGTACAAAAGCACCTAATAAGAGGAAAGCCTTCACTAAGGATGGACATTGAGAGATGTCTTTACGGAGGAGCAGAATGTCCAAAGACCCCGAAAGAGGTGTTGAGGTGAGGTTTGGGCATTCTGCATGCGCAATCTGCATGCCTCGCCACCTGCTTCATTCATTCACTCCCTGGAGAAGGGCTCTCTGGAACAGCCTATCTCACACTGTGTGAGGAGGGATTTTGAGGATTTTGTTCTCTCCTGTACCCCCAGTGCCTGGAGCACTCTGGGTGCTTAATACATAAATACCAAATCAGTGAGTGGATTCCAGGAAAAAGGCACAACAGGGACAGACCAGAGAAGCAGCCTCATCTGTGCCAGGGACTCTGCACCAGATGGAGCGCCAGGAGCGAGCAGTGTGGGAGGACGTGGTGAGATGAGAGGTCGATGGGGGAAGGCTGAGAAAGGCCTTGAAGTCATGCTGAGGAGTTCAGGTTGTCCTGTAGGTGACAGAGAGCCATTGAGAGTTCTGAGAGGGAGAGACACGATCCAAGCTATGTTTCAGAAAGATAACTTGGGAAATGTAGAGTGTAGTGGAAAGGATGGATCTGAGAGCAGAAGCAGGAAACAGGTAAGGAGGAGGTTGCTTCACCTCAGAGATGTCAAGGGTCTGGACTCAGGCCATTTGTTCAATGGGTGAACGGTAGAAGGGATGAAGGCAGTGGTGAAGAGAAAAGCACCAAAAGGGAAACACTATAGGGGGTGTAGGATTCAGTGATCAGTGAGATGCGACAGGGAGAGAGACTGTGGAGGGCCTTCGCAGGGCTTCAGAGGGGTGGTTTGTGCAGTGCATGTGCACCTGTGTGTGTGCACTCATGCATGTGTCGAGGGATGGAGCTCACATGGTGGGCAGTTCTGGCATACATGGGGGTTTGTGAGGCTGCTCTGATGGGCCTGTTCCTTGTCAACAGGGCAGATGGCAATGCTGGCCTGATGCTCAGGAGAGAGGTTGAGGGTAGGGAATGGAGAGTTGAGAGTCATCATCATGGAGGGGTCATTGAAGCCAAGGGCGAGAATGAGATCCCCCAGGATGAGATGGAGTGAGAAGAGCAGGGAGGGGCCGGGTGCAGTGGCTCATGCCTGTAATCCCAGCATCTGGGGAGGCCAAAGCGGGAGGACTGCTTGAGGCCAGGAGTTTGAAACCAGCTTGTACAACACAGTGAGACCTTGCCTCTACAAAAAATAATTTAAAAAATTGTCTGAGCAGGATGGCACCCGCCTGTAGTCCTAGTTACTTGGGAGCCTGAGGTGGGAGGATCACTTGAGTCCAGGAGTTCGAGGTTACAGTGAGCTATGATCACGCCACCACACTCCTGGCTGAGATGTGAGTGACCTGTCAGTGTGTGAGAAAAGGCACTTTGTCCTCTTTTAATTCCCCTCTGGAGAGTGGAGCCTAGAACCCTGACTGCCTCTGACCTTGCCATCCAGTTGGGGTGTGGCTCTGGAATATGAGCGCCTTTCCTCCGTTCTTTCCCTGTGGACTTGCTGCTCTGTGTGGGTTTCCTTTCCTTTCGGAGGTAGGATGGGGAGGCCTGGGTGGCCCTCAGATGACAAAAAGACCCAGAAGAGCCATGAAAAGAACATAAGGAGAGGATGGAGAGGGTAGAGAGCCCTGCTCAGGTGCACTGAACATCATGACTTGGAGTCTAATTGGCAGCTCAAACATGGCATATCCCAAACTAAACTCTTGCTTCCTTCCCATGCCCCCATACCTGAACCCCCATCCGTCTGGGTAGCACCACTTCTCCCTCATCCAGTTGCTCAGGCCCAAACCCCGGGACACAGCCTTTGGTTAATCCAGCAGGGATTCCTATGGCCTCTGCTTTCAGACCATCTTCTGAACTAGATGTCTTATCTCCTCTGGCAGGCGAAGCAAACTGGCCCCAGACACTCTCCTCTCACTTGGTCTCTTCACAGGTCTCCCTGTTCCTATTCACGCCCTCGCAGAAGCCAGAGTAATTTTAAAAACAACATGAATCGAGTTGTTTTATGTCTTTGTTCAAAGTCCAATGGTTGTTCACTGCTCTCAGAACTAAACCTGAAGTCCTATGGCCCAGAAGGCTCTGTACCATCTGTCCCCTGGACATCTTTCTGACTTCATTTCCAACCACCCTCTGCAGCTGCCTCCTTGCTGGTCTCCACACCCAGAGAATGCATCCCTGTGGCCTGGCTGTCCCCAGTCTGGGAGACTACCCCCAAACATGCTCATGACTTGCTCCCTTCCTTTATGGGGCCTCTGCTTACACATTACTTCCCAGGAGATGCCTGGAATACATTGGGAAAACGAATGGATGCATGTGTGATAATACCTGTTTTAACCTTGTGCCTGGCACATGGGAGGTTCTTGCAAGCTCTCCTGTCTCGGCTATGAAATCTGCTTCCACTCCCAAAGGCATGGCTGGTTCTTTGTAAAGGAGGCCCCACCTACACAGAGAAGGTGGTGATCAGCTCTGCAGAAAGGACAGACGCACGAGCTGCCACTGGACGCCAGAGGGCGCCGCATGCAGCGGCATCTGCACACTGCGGTTCGGGCGGCGCTGCTGCAATCTGGGAGGGCTGCAGCCGTCAACGCCCACGCAGCAGGGAGAGACCGGGACTGGACAGTCACTGGCAGGGCTTCTGAACCAGCCGCGCCTGGCTCCCTGCGCATCCCCCATCCCAGGTCCTAAGGGCTCTTAAATAAAAGGTCAGGGGAGATTTTGAGGGTATGATTTTTTTTCGCCACCTATTTGTTAAGGCCTTAAACCCCAGCACCTTCAGTCACCTGAGGTCACATCTCTGACAACACCTCCCCTTCCGCATTCTAAAAATACAGAACCCAGAAACAGAAGCTTTAGTGAGGTAAAGTAACCTACACCCTCTGCCTGACAAACCCTTCAGCCCTTCCCTGGACAGCTCCCAGTCTCTCCAAGCCGACTTCATGTCCTAGGAGACCACCTTTCCCTGTTCAAGTGCCCTGTAGCAAATGGTGCTGTGAACTGCGATTGTGTGAGCTTCCTGAGAGCAGGTTAGTGAGAGAGAGAGAGAGAGAGATTGAGATTTGGTGGGTATGCAGGGCAAGGAGGCTCCTATTAGACTTCTCAGCTCCCAGACCAAATTGGATATCCCTAACATAGCCCTGTCCTCACACATCCCGGTCTCTCCTTCCAGACTCTCTCTTCTCCTTTCGCTCTGTGTGAACCCTGTCAGGCAGGTTAGCCTTGGAGGCTGTCAGTGTGGACAGCGTCTTAGAGATCACCTCACTGTTCTTGGGCGCACCCAGCAAACACAGGTCCCAGGAACTCACTGATCACCGCCCCATCCACAGCCCAGGTCCTCCTGTTGTTTTGTGGTCTACTGTGATTGGTGGGAATATCTGCCCACCATAGCAAGCAAACTCTCTCTCCCAGGCGTGACTGCCCATCGTTTCACCTGTTTTTCCCATTGCGCCTTCTCAGAGGTGAAGGGTGTGCTGCTAAGAACCTGACTTGGCAGAAGGCCAGAGGGCAGGGCTGGGTAGGGCTGGGCAGGGCAGGGTAGGGTGTGAACAGTGAGCTGTTGGTCTAGGCAGGGCATGAATGAATGGTGAGCTGTTGGCCTAACCAACGGATGTTCTGAGGTGAGGATGCAGGGTGGAATGAGTGCCAGGACCGGGTCAAGGTAGCATTTGACATGGGTAAAGTCAGTCTCCTAGGTGCTCCTGTCTTCCACATAGCTCCTGATTTTTGTTCATTCTCACTGAAAGCTCCTTTTAAAATATCCTCCCCACACACCGCCAGGGGCCCCGCATGTTGGATCATCTTGCCTGCAAAACAAACTGCTCTTATTATGTAATGATGAGTGAGTGCGTCTATCCACCGTTAACAACCTGAACATTTGTAACAACCAACATAGCTTCTGGCTGGAGTGAGAGGCTGTGGACTGCCTCACTCTCACTAAAGTGTGAGAATTCAGCCCCAAGTAGAGTCTCTTGACATTCTGTTTTGCCTGGGCAGGCTTGTCACATGTAACAGTGTGATTTTCTCTCAGGCTTCTTGAAATTCTAAAATAATGGAAGCGCCTCCATATGACCCTCTTGGACAACCAATCTCTGGGGATTCCTGGGTGCGGATACCGGCTTTGGTGTCAGACTTGCTCTGTCCTGCAGAGTCCCACTTCTTGTTTTCTGGTTGGGTAGGGGTTCATTAGCTATTTTTTTAATGGTGTCGATAAAAAATGGATTAGTATGCTAATTTTAACCATAGCTTTCACATGGCATAATGCCTTAGCCCAATAAAATACATAAAATTATATATACAGCCTGATTATAACTTTATTGAAAAGCAACAACAAGGGGTAGGATTTCTAGCCATGGCAGAGTGAAGATAAAATTATACGCTTATATTAGAAAAGAAGATCTTACATCAATGACCTCTTTTCCAACTTAAGAAACCAGAAAAAGGAGAGCAAATGAAACCGAAAATGAGCAGAAGGAAGGAAATAATAAAGATTAGAATGGAAATTGATAAAACAGAGAACAATAGATAAAATCAATGAAATAAAAACTGGTACTTTGAGAAGATTAATAAAATAGATAAGTGTCTAGCCAGTCTAACCAGAAAAAAGAGAAATAACCAATACCAGAAATGAGAGAGATGACATTACTATTAATTCTACAGACCTTAAAAGGACAATAAAGGAAATTCTAAACAACTTTATGCTAATAAATTGGACAACTTGGTTGAAATGGAGAAATCCTGTGAGAGACATAAACTACCAAAGCTCAGAAAAAGGAAACAAATAACCCAGTACCCCATAGTTATTTAAAAAATAAATATGTAGTTTAAAGCCTGCTTAGTTTTAACTAATTTTCTTAGTTAAGAACAAAAATTCCAGGTTCAGATGGCTAAACTGACTAATGCTACCAAATGTTTAAGGAAGAAATAATTCTACACAAATTCTTTTAGAAAATAGAAAAGATAATACTTGTCAATCCATTATGTGAGACCAGCATTACACTGATACCAAAACCAGACAAAAACATCACCAGTAAAGAAAACTATAGGACAATATGCTTCATGAACATAGATGTACAAATGGAATAAAAACGTATCAAATCAAATACAAAATAATAAGAAAAGAATAATACTTCATGACCAAATGGGGTTTATCATAGAATACAAGGTTGGTTTGACTTCAAGAAATCAATGTAATTCACCATATGAAAAATATAAAAAAGCAAAACCACATGATCATCTTAATAGAGAAAAATGTTTGACAATATTCAATATTCACTTGTGATAACATCTTTCAGCAAACTAAGAAAAAAGGGAGTTGTTTTTCACCTCATAAAATGCATCTATGAAAAACCTGTAGCTAACATTATACTTAATGATGAAAGACGAAATGCTTTCCTTCTAACATCAAGAAGAGAAGGATTTCTGCTTTCACCATTTCTATTTAAGATTCTATTGGAGCATGAACCTAGTACAATAAGGTAAGGAAAAGAAATAAACAGCTTCTAGATTGGAAAGTAAGAAGCAAAATTGTCTTTATTCACAGGTGGCATGGTTATTTATGTAGAAAATCCAATGGAATCTACCAGAAAAGCTACTAGAATTCATAAGTGAGTTTAGAGAGATATCAGAATACAAGATCAATGTACAAAAATCAATCATATTTCTAAATACTAACAACAAACAATTATAAATTGAGATTTAAAAACCCCATTTACAATAGCATTAAAATATAAAATACTTAGGGACAAATCTGAAAAAGGATGTGAAAGACCTATACACTGAAAATTATGAAACATTAATGGTAAAAATGAAAGACCTAAATAATTGGAAAAATAGACTGCATTCCAAGGTCAGAATATTATCAAGACATCACTTCTTCTCAAATTAATCAACGTATTCAATAGAATCTCAATAAAAATCTTGGCAGAATTTTTAACAGAAATTGACAAATTGAGCTATACATTACTGCAAAGAACCTAGAATAACCACTGCAACCAAGGCTGCAGTAATAAAAACAATGTGGTATTGGTGTCAAGATAGACAAATAGATCAATGGAGTAGTAAAGAAAGTCCATAAATTGATTCACACATATATGGACAATTGATTTTTTATAAAGACGCAAAGGTAGAAAGAAGTCTTTCAACAAATGGCGCTGGAACAACTGAACAGCTATATGCAACATGAACACATGTACATAGACCTTTTCCTAATGTCATAAACAAAAATCAGCTCAAAATGAATCATTAGACCTAACCAAAAGAGCTAAAGCTATATACTTTCTAGAAAAAAACAGAAAATGTTTTGACCTTGTTACTCAAAGATGTCTTAGATATGACACTAAAGAAGCATGATGTATAAAAGAACAAATTGATAAATTAAACCTCGCTGAATTAAAAACATTTGCATTTAAAAGACACAATTAAGAAAATGAAAATATAGATCCAGGCTAGGAAAACATATTAGCAAATGCTACAAAAAATTATTTTTTGTAGAGACAAGGTCTCGCTATGTTGCGCAAGCTGGTTTCAAACTCCTGGCCTCAAGCAGTCCTCCCGCTTTGGCCTCCCAAAATGCTGGGATTATAGGCATGAGCCACCGCACCCGGCCCCTCTCTGCTCTTTTCACTCCATCTAACAAGGAACTCACATGCAGAATATATGAATAATTTCTATAACTCAGTAAAAAAGAAAAACAAATTTAAAAATGGGCAAGATAATTGAATAGACATTTCACCAAAGAACATATACTAATGGATAATAAGCACATGAAAAGATATTCCCATCATTAGTCATTATGAAATACAAATTAAAAGCACAATGATCAGAACAGTAAAGACAAAAAAAAAAAAAAAAGAAGCACAAGAAGATATCATACACACTACAAAACTGTAATATAAAAGACTGAGGATAACATCTGTTGGTGAGAATAGGGAGAAATTGAAACACTCATTCATTGTTGGTGAAAATGTAAAATGGTGAATCTACTTTGGTAAATAATTTGTAGTTTCTTTAAAAAGTTAAGCATACACCTACCATATTAGCAATTTATTTATAGGTATCCATCCAAGAGAAATAAAAACATATGTCCAAAGATTTATGTAAGAATACTTATAGCAAGAATAGTCAATATAGCCAGAAACAGAAAGGAGAAATCCAAATGTCCACCAACTGCTGGATTAACACAATGTGCTATATCCATACAATGGAATGCTATTCAGCAATAAAAAAGAAATAGACTACTGGTATATGCTATAACATGGATGAACCTCAAACATGCTAAGTGAAAGAAAACAGACATAAGAAACACATATTGTATGACTCCACTCCTGTGAAATTTCCAGAAATGCCACATCTATAGAGAAATAAAGCAGAACAGTGGTAGCCTGGGGCTTGGGGCGGGAGTAGGGATTGAATGAAAACCGGCAGGAGTGAACTTTTGGGGGTGATGGATATATAAATCTCTAAATTTACCAAAACATTAATACTTAGTCTAAAAATGAATGTATTCTGTACAGTATGTTATACCTCGATAAAGCTATTAAAACTACACAATAACAACTACTACTACACATGCTGGGAAAAATGATGGGAAAAATGTGCCAATATACCAAAAACGGTTATGTTGAGATCATGTTGCGAGTGGATTTTTTTTTTCATTTCTTAGATTTTCAATAATCTGCAATACATTTATCTTGAAAAATATAATAAGTGGCAAGTCTTGGGAGATGGAGGTTGATATTGGTGAAAAGTCTGATTGGAAAGGCATTCTTATTTTGAAGGTTCTTTCTAGGTCCCACGGCCATTTGGAAGTAATAAAATCAATAAGACTGGGGCTGCCAATAAAAAACCTTGGCATCATCCTGACTTCTTCCTCCTTCATTTTTAAGACTTCGTCTCCAAGTCTTGGCAATTCTTCTGTTAGAGTAGGGATAGTTCAGTTTCTTTCTGCCCATTCTGGCCACACAGCCCTTGCTCAGCCCTTGTCCCACTGCAGAAGCATTCTAATGGGTCTGCTAGCATTGTAAATACATTATTTGTAATGGGTAGGGAAATGCCCCACTACTTATTCCATATTGTAAAACCTCAATAATCAGAAGAATGTGGTAGTCCCAGTACGTGAATAAACAGATCAATGGAATTGAATGGGAAGTTCAGACATAGCCTGAGTACATTTATAAATTTGTATAGATAAAGGTGACATCTCATATAACAATGAGAGTAGGGATGGCTTTTTAATAAATGGTGTAACGACTACTGAATAGCCATCCCACACCCTCTACCAGTGTAAACTCCAAATAAACTGAAGATTCAAATGTAAAAAGTAAAATTCTATTGCTAGGAGAAATCTCAGGGAAGTATTTTATAATCATAAAGAATATCTTTCAATAGATGACTCACAATACTAAAGCCATAAAATAAAAAATTGACAAATTCAGTTACAAGAGCAACAAAACTTTTACATGGTAAAAATATGGTAAGAAAATTCAAAGAAAAATGATAAAGTGGGAAAAATATCTGTAACTCATCATCCAGACAAATGGCTAATCTCCTTCATATATAAAGAGCTGAAAGAAGTCAATAAGGTAAAAGGTAAGCAATACAATAAAACAGTGGGAAATGGCAATGAACAATCAGTCCACAGACAAAGAAGCGCATGTGCTCCTTAATATGTGAAAAGATACACTCCTTCACTCAAAATTAAGAGAAATACATATTAAAGCTACACTGAGACATCATATTTTTTGACCTATTGATTTGGCAAAAGTTCAAAAGTTTAACTATATATTTGTCTTTGCTGTGCTCTCAAGAAACAGGCCCTCTCATTCATATATTGCAGGTGGGAGTGTTAATTGGTTCAGCCCCATGGAGGCCAATTTGGCAACAGTTTTCAAAATTGCCAATACATTTACCCTTTGACCCAGAAATCACATTTCTGGGAATTTATTCTATGAATACACCTGAGTATATTAAAATGACATATGCACAAGGTCATTCATTGCTGCATGATCTGTAATAGTAAAAGACTGGGAACACCCCAACTGTCTATCACTAGAGGACTGGTAAAATAAACTGTGTTAGAGCCATACGTGGAATACTATGCTACTATAAAAATGAAACAGGTGTATTTCTATGTTTTGATATAGAAAAAAGCTCTGATATATTATAAAGTGAAAAAAAGCAAGGTAAACCAGTGTATTTAGTATGCTACTTTTGAGTATAAAAATCAGAGGAAGGGAAAGATATATTTGTATTTGTTCATATCTGCACAAAAAGTACTAGAACGATACACAAGAAATGAATCTCGGTGGTTATCTACAGGGATCATGGAATGGAGTGGACAGGGCAGAGTGAGAATGAGACTTCTCAGTGTGTATCTTTTATAATTTATTATTATGGTTTTTTGATTTATGTGAAATATTACTATTCAAAACAAAAAGTAAAAATCTCTTAAAGTTCACCATTAACGCATGTTAGAAAACATACATACACAACCATGTTGAAATGTTGTTTTCACAGTCCACACAATCAAGTGTAAACTCCTACACCTGCCCGCAAGAGTCTCAATTTCCCAGCTTTATCTCAGCCCTCACCTCTACACAGGCCTCAGGCACCAGCCAGACCAGGCTGGTACTGGTTCCGTGAGAACACCATGTGCTCTGGGACCTGAGTCTTTGTTTCTTCCACCTCCCTGCATGGAATTCCCAACCCTACCAGTTAATAACTTTCAAGACCCTCTTCCTGCATCTCCAGTGAAGTCTTAGTATAAGAAGAATGTGATGATGAGGATGATGATGATGATGACACCACTGCTTACTGGGCACCTATTGCGCTAGGCATTGCACTAAGTGCTTTATTGCATCTCATTTGATCTTACCATCAACCATGTGAAGGAGGAATTGCTATCTCTGTTTCACATGCACAGGAAACTGAAAACAGAAGAGGTAAAACCAGACATGGTGCAGCACCACAACCCAAACCTTGGTATCTGGGGTTAGACAGGCTTGGCCTAGACTCCCAAATCAGCCCCTTTCTGGCTCAGTAACCTTAGAAAGTGACATCATCTATGGAAGGTTTAACTTAATCATCAGTAAAATGGTAATAATTAAAATGCTTATTTCATGGAGTTGTTCAGGATTAATGAGACACTGGAAAGAAAACACTCGGCATACCGCTTGGCACATAGTAAGTGTTCAATTATTGGCTAGTCACAAAGTCCTTATAGTACCAGATTTTATCCACTGTCCATGTTGAAGTCTTTCCCCCTTGAAGTGTGAAGTCCTAACCACCCAAGCTTCTTGTTTATACAGACAACACCATGCCAGTCAATGCTATGCTCTCTTTCTCTATCTTCATTTGTCTTTATTTCATCTGTTAGATCATAATGATTTCAAGGGCTAGGACTAGCTCCTGGGTTTCTCTCTGTGCTCCCTCATTGGACCCAGCACTTAGTAGATGCTCAATAAATGTTTATTGATTTTGTCTGAAGAAAGTGGGTAGGAAAGGAAAACAAAAAGGGAGAAGGAATCTAAAATAAAACAAGAGACATCTAAGGACTAACATAATTATAAAAAATGTTAATGCAACCCTTGAGCCCAGAAGTTCGAGATTGCAGTGAGCCACCATCCCACCACTGCACTCCAGCCTGGAACAACAGTAAGACCCTGTCTCAAAAAAAAAAAAAAAAAAAAATAATAATAATCATAATAATAATGCCAGGCTTGATGGGGAGAAAGTGAAGAGGGAGAAAATCCTATGAGGTGGACAGGAAGTGAAATAGCAAGAATAGGAAGTGGGAAAAGAGGGTACTGAAAGTGGTGCAATACAATGAGGGAAACACATTTAGAGGGACTCTTGGGCAACACTGAATTTCCTCATTTCTTGAATTCATTAAGATATGGATGGTTAAAATGAGATTAAAAGGCCACCCCTAACTCCCAAGTTAGTCTTATTGTTTGGAGATGATGGTGGTGGTTGAAGGGTTTTTAACTGATCACAAGTTGTTCTTGTGCCCTGACCGGGAAAAAGACAGTATGTAGCCCTGAGCATTAGTGGGCCTGGGTGCTGCAAAGGCCAGGAAGCAGTCCTCCGTTCTGTCCTCCACACTGGGTATGTCTTGACTGGGAGTTTGCATCTAGTTTTGATCCATGGACTTTATAAAAAGAGGGAGCAGGCCGGGCGCGGTGGCTCACGCCTGTAATCCCAGCACTTTGGGAGGCCAAGATGGGCGAATCACGAGGTCAGGAGATCGAGACCATCCTGGCTAACACGGTGAAACCCCATCTCTACTAAAAAATACAAAAAAACTAGCCGGGCGAGGTGGCGGGCGCCTGTAGTCCCAGCTACTCGGGAGGCTGATGCAGGAGAATGGCGTAAACCCGGGAGGCGGAGCTTGCAGTGAGCTGAGATCCGGCCACTGCACTCCAGCCTGGGGGACAGAGCGAGACTCCGTCTCAAAAAAAAAAAAAAAAAAAAGAGGGAGCAGTGGGAGAGTCTAGCAAAGTGGTTGGGGAATGAAATGCTGTCCCCTTCGTCCATGATCATCCTCTGAAACCCCATTCATCCTGTTGGGTTCACTGTGAAGAAGCCTCCTGGGTGTTAGAAAGGGCCTGACCATCCACTATCCTCCATATTCCACTGGTTTCCACTTGTTGACAGTACTCACACAAAGCTATTTTGCATAAGAGAAATGAGAGAGCAAAACTCCCTCACCCCAGACTGGGAACTCCTTGAGAGCAGATAGCCATTGTGTTCATCTCTGTACTGCCTGATGGGGGCCTTGTCCAGTGTCTGGCACCTGGTGCCTGACTTAAAACAGGTGCCCCATAAATATCTGTTTGTTGAGGCATCTCTGTAGAGGACTGGGCAAGAGGTGATGACTTGAAAGAATGCAGGAGGTCAGATTAGATGCCCCACTGCAGTGCTTCTGTGACACCCTGGACTTCCCACACATTACCACCAGTCTCACAAAATTCATCTGCACATTTTAGGCCTCTCTCCCACAACCAGATCCTTTAGAGCAGAGATGAACTGACTTGTGCTAAAAGCAGGTGCTAGATGATTGTTTATTGAATACATGGACACAACTTCATAATCCTGTAGATTGCTTTAGAGCTCAGCAGAGCTAATTCCCCTGGGAATCATGGTGGTGCTGCACCATGCCTGGTTTTACCTCTTTCTTGGCAGCAAGACCTGATGTGTTCTCTTCAAATTTGCATTTGATATCATTCATCTCCCAGGCCAGATCCCTGAGGATCCTCAAGAATGGCTCCCAAATGTTGGCTGTGTAGTAGAATTGCCTGGGGAAGCTTTTAAATCCTAGTGCTCAGGTCACATTTTGGATAAATTCAATCAGAATGTCTTGGGGTAAGAGCCTGAGTTCAGTGGCTGTTAATGATCTCCAATTACCACCAAATGACCAAATGATCCCCAATCAGTGAGTGATTTTTAAGGACCCCACCAATGGCCCCAAGATCATCATTGCAGACAATCCCCAGTGGATATGAAAGTTTGGGAACTACCGGTTTCGGAAATGCATTTTACTATAGAAATTGAGTAAGTCTCAATATATCGGAAAATTAATAATGAGACCTGTGTCCCTGACACAACATAAATGGAGGTGCCACTGTAGAACATTTATCAAAGGATCTGGTGTGACAGCTGGAATTTGTCCAGATGCTGTTAACGTTTGTAGATCATCCTGAGAAGTAGTTCAGTGAGGCACCTCTTCCTCAGCACCATTACTCTCTCCTTCACCTGTGTGTTTATTCAGCACTTGAAATTATTTGTTGCTATGTTTTTCTCCTCACTAGTTGTGAGCAACTTGAGGGCAGGAACTGTGTATCCATAAGCACACTGAGCGTCTGGTGTCTAACCCTCGGTGGATGACAGACACCTGCTTGTGACATAAATGTGTCAGTGAATTCACTCACTCATTTATATACTCATTCAACAAATGATGATAGGGACAGACAGAAAGGTATGGTATTGGCAGAGAACAGGAGTTAATTAAGCAGAGAGCAAAACGAGGAGACTGAATTAAACACAGGGAAGTAAAAGCTGAAAAATAAGAGAAAGAAAAGGGTATTCATTTATCATTTGAATTCATGTAATGCAGTGGTGGGTAGGTTTGACTGGAAGAAGCATTTTTTAAAATCAAATGGACTCAAAAGTGAGTTAACATCTCTAAGTGCTCTGTACTTTTTTTTTTTTTTTGCGGGGCGGGGGAGTGGGGGATGGAGTTTTGTTCTTGTCCAGGCTGGAGTGCAATGGTGCCATCTCGGCTCACCGCAACGTCTGCCTCCTGGGTTCAAGTGATTCTCCTGCCTCAGCCTCCCACGTAGCTGGGATTACAGGCATGCACCACCATGCCTGACTAATTTTTGTAATTTTTATTTTGTTAGAGACGGGGTTTCTCCATGTTGGTCAGGCTAGTCTCAAACTCCCGACCTCAGGTGATCCGCCCACCTCGGCCTCCCAAAGTGCTGGGATTACAGGTGTGAGCCACCGTGCCTGGCCAGTGCTCTGTACTTTTTCTCCTTTTTAGGATATTTAGTCACAAGTAAAATAAATGAGTTACTATATATTATTTGCATACCATCCCTTTTCTCTTCCAAGTTCTACAAAGGCAGATCCTACTTGTGTCACTCACCTCCGTGTCCCCAGCACCCAGCATGGCATGACACACAATGGGTGCTCAGTAAATATTTACCAAGCTATTCAATGGATTCATGGATTCAGTTCTTCTATCACCCAAAATAATCACGTCATCTTCATCTCAAAGTTGTTTTGAGGAATAACTTAGATAAAATATATAAGCACTGGGCACATGGTAGGCATTCAGTGATTGTTAAGTCATTATTATAATTGAGAAAAACAATAGACACTAAGCACCTACTTTGAAACAGACCTTATGCTAAATGCCGTGCAAAAAGGGACAATCAAAAGTGCCAAGAAATTGCATCTTTTAAAAGCTGTATGGGTTTGAGGACCCCACTGTCACTGCCTCCCCCTGCGCTCTCCCCACAGAGCCTCGGCAAAAACCAGTCAGTATTCACTCACAATCATCTACCTGGCCACACCCCAGGCAGCCAGCCCTGGAACCGCTAAGCCTGGTCTTCCTTTCCACAACCACTAGATGGCAGCACAAAGCACACGGATGGACAATGCTCTGTGCAGGAGGGCTGCTGTCTGGAGCACAGGTCTGGCCTTGGTCGGCTGTTTGGGAGTCAACACTTAATGCTTTGCGATCGATCCCTTCCTTTCCACTTCCAAGCCTCTGACCCCATCCCTTCACCCTGGAGTCACCTCACACCTGCAGGGTCCTCATTCACAATCCTTCCCAGAGTACCTGGAGTGCTTTCCTTTCGCCTCCATTCCTTTACTGACCCCCATGTTGCTTTTCATGAAGGTGCCAAATCCGTTGTCTAGCCCTTGAAGCGTCTCACCATCGCAGCTCACCTTATTCCTTGCTGCACCCCAGCAATGGCCTACCAGTCACCTCCTGTTCTCTATCTTTGCTCACATCACTCCCTGCCTGCTATGTCCACACATGCATGCTCACCCTTGCTGCCCCTCCTCTTCACCTCCTTGAAAGCCCAGCAGAGGCTCTCCTGCAGAAGTCTTCACGCTGGAAACCAGATGATGGCTCCCTCTTCTATGTGCCCCATCACCACTTCCTTTCTTGGTAAGTGTTCAAAGGGTTTCAGGTTCGAGGTGACCTGGTTGCATGATGCTTCATCAGCAATCTTCAGGTGTTTCCTGTCACCCCAGCCAGGGACTGCAAGAACAGGTTTTTCTCTTAAAAGAGAAACTGAGCACTGGCAGACTAGCAGGGGTCGGTGAGCCATGCAGAGTTAGGAAGAGCAATCAGCACTTGGAAAACATGGCAGGAGACAACAGAGAAGGCGAAGGGAGTTGTGTATAAGTAATTCATTGTGACTAGAGCTCAGTGTACAAGCAATAAAAGAGAAGTGTATGGAGAGGGTAGCAGGGACCAGATCTTACAAGGTCTAGAAGACTCTGCCAATGTTATTTGGACTTTACTTTGGAGGTAGGGGAGTCTTAAAGGACTTTAAGCCAGAGGGGTGACATGACTGGATTTTTCTATTAAGGAAGATCACTCTGGCTGCTGTGGGGGATAGACTGCTGGGGGGGCAATGACTGCAGGGCATAGGGAGACCACCTGCTGGGAAGCTGTTGCAGTGGTCCAGACAGAGATGTGGGTATGAACTAAAAAGAGATACTGCAGGGATGGAGTCAGTAGGCTAAACAAGCCCTGTAGACCTGTTGAGTCTGAGGGGTCCGTGGGATACCTGAGTGGGGAGTACAATGGGATTTGGATGTTCCTGCCTGGAGCTTGGGAGATAGGCCTGGGCTGGATCTAGAAGTCTGTATGGATGAGGCCTCTGACATGGATGAGATTAGGCAGGGAGCAGGGGTGCATGTAGAAGAGAAGAGAGGAAAGTGGGAACATTTAAAAGCCTAAAGACAAGGAGGAGCCAGAAAAGGAAATGGAGAAGGTACAGCCATAGATAGAGGAGGAATCAGGGGAGAGTGATGTCTTGGAAGCCACAGGTGAAAGCTGGCTAAAGGCAGCTGAGAGGTCAGGCAAGACGAGACTGAATGTGTCATTTGGAGGAAGCCACACGGAGGTCACAGTCTCAGTGGAGCCGTGTTGGGCAGAGGCGGAGCTCCGTGGGTTGAGTGAGTGGGCAATGAGGAGGTAGGAACGGGCTTGTAGGTACTCTTTGAAGACATTTGATTGTAAATAAAATGATGAAATTAGGTGGTAGGTGAAGGAATGTAGGGTTAAAGAAGGTTTTATTTGTTTAAGGGTTTTCGTTTGTTTTAAGATGGAAGAGACTTATAGAGAGAAATAGATACAAAATGAGTAGTTGAAGATCCAGGAAAATAAGGAGAGAGAATTCCTGGAGGGGAGAAGTAAGAAGGGATTCAGAGCGCAGGTGGAGGGGTCATGCTCGGTAAGACCTGGGACACTTCTTTATTTTTATTTTATTTTTTGAGATGGAGTTTTGCTCTTGTTGCCCAGGCTGGAGTGCAGTGGTGCAATCTTGGCATACTGAAACCTCCATCTTCCGGGCTCAAGCGATTTTCCTATCTCAGCCTCCCAAGTAGCTGGGATTACAGGAGCCCGCCACCACGCCCGGCTAATTTTTGTATTTTTAGTAGAGATGGGATTTCACCATGTTGGCCGGGCTGGTCTCGGACTCCTGACCTCAGGTGAACCACCTGTCTCAGCCTCCCAAAGTGTCAGTGGGATTACAGGTATGAACCACCTCGCCTGGCCCAGACCTGGAACACTTATTTGATCATAGGAGGTGAGAATGGATTGGAATTGGCTTTGGCTAAGAGTACAGGGGCTGGCTGAGGTGAGGGTCCTCAGGCACCTGGAA
Source organism: Mandrillus leucophaeus (assembly GCF_000951045.1). NCBI lineage: Eukaryota > Metazoa > Chordata > Mammalia > Primates > Cercopithecidae > Mandrillus > Mandrillus leucophaeus. The sequence continues at coordinate 169,657 of NW_012110042.1, read as the reverse complement.
CTGAAAGGTCTTCGCTAAGACAGACTGAACTCTGCCCAGATCTTGGTGAAAAGGAAGGATGTGGCAGTACTTCCTCTCCTTGTGGCTGTGGGATTTTCCCCATCAGGACCCCTAGACTGGGTAAAGGAGTGAGAAGGCCACCATGTTATTGATGCAGGGTGGGACTGTGCTGGTGAGGGAGCAGGAAAGGGGTTATTGGAGTTGGAAATCTTGCAAGAAAGTACTTAAAGCAATGCCTAAGGGTTCTGGGCTACTGGACTGGTGGGAGTGCTGACAGTAGGACACTGATAGGCTGGGAGAGAAGACAGTGCTCAAGGGTGGAAGGTATCAAAAACATGCCAGAGACCATGCGTATGGGATTCAGAAGCAAGAAAGCGTGAAGGCAGAGAGGTGAGAGTGGGATGTTTGAGCTTAAAATTCCCAAGGAGTGCAAGTCCCGTCAAAGTTCAGGATGTGGCCTTGAGTGGGGTCCCTAAGCAGAGTCAGGGTGTAGGAGCCTGGAGAGGAAAAGGTCAAAGGTATTGGCCTCCAGGATTCTGGATGTCAGGGTGAGGACTGAATTTGAGGGGAAGGCTGTGAGCCAGGTGCCAAGGCCTTGGATGGCTGAGGAGTGAATGGGTGGGCAGCTCTGAGAGGGGGTCTTGTCGTGTTCTAGATACTGAAAGATGAGCAGGGGATGCCTCAAAAGGCCACTGGGTGTAGTCCAGCCCTAGGTCAGCTGTGCTTGGGTGACTTGCCTGAGGACAGGTAGCAAGAAAGTGGCTGAGACAAAACAAAAATTAACTTTATGTCTGTAATCACTTAACTCTTCCAATCCTCACGGACTGACGGTCTGTGCAGATATTCTGGTTCACTAAAAGCTCGGGGTTGACAAGACTTTTTATTCTCCTGAATTTGTAGTACATATTCACCATGTGACTTTTAGAAACGCATGTCATATTCTACCAGCCTCAGTTTCCCCCTCTGAATGCCAAGAGGCTGACCAGAGCGGCGAGTGTTCAGCCTTGTCAGGTGGAGCCCCAGTGATTCAGTGGAAGAGGCTAAAGGTACTTGGGTGGTGTTGCAGAGCTGGGGGTGGAGACATTACAGGGAATCTGTAGGGGATCAGCTCCTGGCCCCGCCTTGGTCTCCAGCTGAGCAGCTACCCTTGAACCTGCCAGAATCCTAGACTTCTGCATGAGATTTTGTTTGGAAAGAGGATTCTGCTGCCTAAAACAGTGTGAAAAATCATGATCTTGCCCAGCCCTGACACTGCGTGAGCCTGTTGCCTTCCTGTACTGGAAGGAGTACCCTTGGCAGTGTGTCCCTGCTGCTTGCTGCTGTCAATTTTAATGCCTAAGCGCTTGGCAGGAACATGGGCAGTGCCAGGACCTCTGTAACGCACTTGGCAATGAGCTAATGCTCGTCAGTGGTAGTTGTGATGCCTCTCAGAAATCTGACTTTCCTGAAGTGGTTTTGATGGGCCAAGGGCTTGGGTGCTCCTCAGTGACCTTGATGATGAATTACATCCGGGATCCAGTGAGTAGAACAGACAGGTTCTTTAGCTGAGGAACAAAGCTCAGACCTGTTCTTCATCACCTAGCCCCAGCTGGGATCTCTTGTTGCCAGGCTGGCAGCTGTGAGGGATCACTGGGCCACCAGGAAGCCTTCCCAGCTGGGACTGTTCTGAAGATTTGTGCCAGAGAAACTACATCTGTGAGTCACTGCTCAGCGGAAAACCCAGCTGCTCAGCTCAGCCCCGGCCCCAGTGCCCCGGGGAAGGACCAGAAGGCAGAGTGAGAATAAAAGATAGGCTGATTTGCTTTTCTCAGTTTCCATAGCAGGTTATCATATTTGCAGTTCTTCATTTCATGAGGGAAGTTGAGAGTGGAACTGGAATCAAAAGAAGTACTCAGATGGTGAAGCCCGTAGCTGTTGGGTGTGGAGGTTTTGGCTGAGCCACCAGAGATACTCCTCTGGCCCTCGGGGTCCTTACTTTGACTCATCACTGTTTTTTTTTGTTTGTTTGTTTGTTTGTTTTTTTTTTTTTTGATCCACAGGAGGCTACAGCCAGGCTCATAGTCTGGCACATGGCATTTCTGGATAGTGAGAATCAGGAAATGGGGGTGACCCACTTCTTAGAGTGGGTCTGATGAATCATGGGAAAATCTCTCAATATTGAGACAGAGATACTGGAAGGAGGATGGGATTTGTTTTATAACAAGAGGGATGCTTGGTGTCATGGCTGCCTTCTCAGAAGGGAAGATTGGCCAGGTGTGGGCCTGAAAGCCATAGGTGTTAAAGGGCTGACCCTGAAACAGTCCCTGCAAGGATAGGGGTGGACCATCAGGACCATGATGGGAAAGTGCTGGTGTTTGGGATGTCACTTCCCACAAAGTGACAATCACTGCAGAGGCCAAGAAGCCTCCCACTGGGTTTGGAGGGTCACTATCTCTTCAATTAAAGTAAGGCAAATTCTTAGCTGCCAAGGAGACGAGGTGACTTTGAGTTCTAGTCTCAGATGAGTCCTAGTGGGATAGAAGCCTGTCTTGCTCTGCTTGACGCAGACCAGACATGATGGGTAGGACTTAGTTCCACAACGGATGTGGGGAGTCCTGTGAGCAGGTGGGAGTGTGTCTGGAGCATGCCTAGAATTATGGGCCCTGCATGGTAAAGGTCCTGCAAACCAAGCCAAAATGGGGATGCTTGTAGGGCTGGGGATGTTTAGCCTAGAAAAGGGCACAGGAGGCTAGTGTTTTTGGAATCTCTGTTGCTACAGATGGCAGAACTGAGGCCAATAGATGGAGATAACAGGAAGAAAAATTGTGACTCACCAGAAATAAAGCTAGCTGATATTTTAAGACAGTAAAGTCTAATGGTTAAGATCTTGGACTCTAGAGTAGAGTCACAATGGGCACCACCCTGAATCCTGCCCACCGATGTGGGTCTGCGACCCACTTGGTATTGGCCTGTCCTGCCCTGGGATTTAAAAACTTGCATCAGTCATCAGCACAAATTGGGAGATTATGCTTACAAATCTATATGGATAGACTCTTTTTAAAAATCTGAGGATCTGATCACCCATGTTTCTACTCTCTCCTGTAACAATAAATTGGACGTGGGTGGCAGCTGCCTCTTCTGAATAAACAGTTGCACTGTGGTTTTTCACAAGTGCTACTTCCTCCACCTTTCTTACATTTGCACAGTTTCACGGATTCCCAGGTGTCTGTAGGTATTGTAGTTTGCAACCCTGTTCTAGTTAAGAACTGAGGGTTTGTAACCTGGCTTTGCCAATTTTAAGTTACTGTGACCTTAAAGAAGGGGGTCAATTTCTCTAAGCCACAGTTTCCTTATCTGAATATGAGAATCATAATAATACTTACCATGAGTTAAAGAACTCATCACCCTTTTTTTTTTTCTGATCCACAGGAGGCTACAGTCAGGCTCATAGTCTGGCACATGGCATTTTCTGGACAGTGAGAATCAGGAAATGAGGGTGAAGGAATGGCTGGCAAGGAGTGAAGCACGGCATGAGAGCTCACCAACTCTTAGCTGGTGGAACGCTGTCCAACAGTGGAGGAGGTAGCCTTGGGAGCTCTATCACCAATGCTGGGCCTGCAGAGGGGCTGCATGACCTGACAGTAGCCAGGACTATAGAGGAGGACAGCCATCAAGAACTCTGAAATAAGTGGATCATGCAGCAGTACTCCTTGGGCTCTTCCCAATGACCAAGTCAAAGGTGTTGGTGTAGAGCTTCTTTTGATGCTCATTAAAATCAAATTTGAGGCCAGGTGTGGTGGCTTACACCTTTAACCCCAGCACTTTGGGAGACTAAGGCAGGCAGATTGCTTGAGCCCAGGAGTTTGAGACCAGCTTGGGCAACGTGGCAAAACCCTGTCTCCACCAAAAAACAAACAAACAAATAAACAATAACAACAACAACAAAACCCCCCAAATTAGCCAGGCATGGTGGTCCATGCCTGTATTCCCAGCTTCTTGGGAGGCTGAGATGGGAGGATTACCTGAGCCCAGGGAGGTCGAGACTGCTGTGAACTGTGATTGCTCCTCTGCACTCCAGTGTGGGCAACAAAGGGAGACCCTGTCTCAAAAATAAGTAAAATAAAATAAAAATAAAATAAAATTGATTTGATCTGGAAGGAAATTTTATAGAAAAGAATGTGTCACCTGGAGTAACGTACATCCACTTGGGAGGCTGCTGTGTGCTCAGAGTGAGTTGGAGTTCCAGCCCCAGCTGATGGTGGGTGGGAGCATTCCCCTGCCCCTTCCTGCTCTGCCACAGGGCTCCTTGGAGCTCACTGGCAGCATGTCCTCCCTTGGTAGCTGGATAGGCCCCTCAGTGGGCTGTGCAGGCTGAGCAGCCATGGGGGACAGCTAAACCCATACCCATACCTTGGCTCTGTGACAGAGTGGTCCAGCACTTCAGGACCTGCCTGGGTCCTGGGTCTGCCCCTGGGTGGGGCCTGGGTGGTATGGATTCTCTTTGGGTGGTCTGGACTCAGCCTGATGAGAGAGCCTTTGGTGGCTGGTTTCCATTGGCCCCTGAGAAGCCCTCTGCTGGAGCGGCATGGAGTGACTGAGAGATTCAGTTCTGTGTCTTAAGCCATCATGTATTTTCTGGTTCTGGAAGCAGAATCTGCTTTATGTGCTTGAGATGCTGAGCCAAGGGCAGACACATCCTTATTCTCAGAGAGCCACTACAGGGGAGGAAGCAGGGGTCTACTGGCCATGAGCACAGCAGTACATGCCGCATATCTGCCCGACAGGCTGGGAAAAAGCTTGGGGGAGAAAGAGGGCTCACCAGGCCTGGAGGCTGCAGGAAGCCAGCCTCCTGGGCTCTGAGGATGGTGCCATGACACCAGTGCTGAGGACTGGTGGGCGTAGTGGGGTGAGTTGAATGAGCTGGGAATTCGTGTTCTGAATCTATTTTCCCCCACTGCTTCTCCACTCCTCTGTTCTCTCTCCCCTCTCTTCAGCATTCACTGTAGCCTTGATAATTAGAATATCATCACAGTCAGTGAGCAGCTGTCAATGACCCATCTCCTTGTCTCAGCACTAGGTGGTGCTTGTATTTCCCTTCTGATTGGCTGAGGAAGCAGGGCAGCAGGAGGCAGGTGCTGGTCCAGAGCCCCTCTTCTTGCAGAATCATTAGGCAAAGCTCCCGGCAGCCTAACTTATGCAGATGTCAGAGCTCAGGCTTTGGTTCTTGTACTTGAGCTAACTGGCATCTTTGGAGAAGCTTTTCAGCCTCTGGCCTGTGGGCACCTGTCCCTGAGGGGTGGCCCATCATTCAGCCTTGGTCTTTGCATTAGGCCTGTATTGCTGCTGAGTTTTCACCCCAAGCCATGTCTGATGGCCTTTGGCTGGAATCTGGAATGGTAGAAAGCTGTTGAGACAGTTGGGTCTAAATTAAATATTAGACCTGAGTGGGTTTCATGTATTTCATAGCATAATTTTGTTGGGATATTTATTTGCTCTTCTCCTGGTTCTCGCGAATTAATAATGGAGTAAAATCCATTTTGACATTCAGCACTGATTTGCTTACATTCTGCTGAAGTGCACCTGCTCTGTGAGAGGGTGGGTGTGTCAGGAGCCTGGGAGAAGTGGGGGCAGACAACAGAAACTTCAAAGGAGAGGCATGGTTTGGGCACTGACTTTATATGTGAAAATGTGATTCAGCCTTAAACTTGTGGGTCACCTGCTAGATGACAAGCGCGAGATCAGACTCCAGTGGGAGAGTAAAATCATGGAAGATACTGTCCTCTTTCAGGAAGCTTATGTTGGGGAAAAAACAGCAAACACAACAATACCAGCTAAAGAGCAGAGTGCAAAGACAGGTGGCTCTCCCCTATTCCACTGCACATACACCCACAATCAAATACACATATGTACACATTTGGTCAAACCTCTGAAGACCAAACCAGGCTCTGGGTTTTGGGACTGGGGTCATCAAGACCTACAGGTAAAATCTCCTCTTTTCAAATCTGCATTTCCTTATAGCAAAGTGGTGAGAGCACAGGTCCTAGAGCCGGAAGGCCTGCCTGAGAATCTGGCTCCCTCCGTACTAGCTGTTTATGCCTGGACATGCCACTTAACCTGTCTGTGCTTCAGTTTCCTCATCTGTAAAATGGGAATTTCAGTGTCTATTTCACAGATTTGCTGAGAGGTTTAAATAAGTTAAAACATGTACATGCTTCAAACAGTGTCTGGCACATGGACTGTGCTCAGTGGCTATGACTGTTGTTCCAAAGATCTGACCACTTTTCACCACTTGCAGAGGTAAATGATAGATGTTCAGACCATAAGGGAAAAACAGAGGCCCATTTTTAGGATGAGAAAGTGGGACAAATAATACAATATCTGCTTGGTTTCAGGAGAGTAGAGGGTCCTGGAAACTTGGTGCTTCTTACACAGCTGCTAAGCCCCAACTCAATTCAATTCATCAAAAGTATAATGAGGATCTGCTGTGCACAAAGTATGTAAGCATTGTGGGGAAACAGGTGCTTCAAGTATGGAGCCCATCCTCTACCTCAGGAGGTGGAACAGACAGATACAAACAAAGAGTAGGACATGATAAATATCACAAACACTCAGGAAGACCCTAAGTTGTGAGAAGGGAGGAAAGCCCTCATGAGTGTTGGAGAAGAAGATATCAGGGACAGCATACATCAGAACAGGAAAGACAGAGTCTATTTTGGTTGGAGCAAGCTTGGGTGAGAAAGGGTGTTGGGCTATCAATGGAGAGTGTGGGATGCAAAGGCAGGGTGAGTTGGCACTTCATCAACAGAAAATGGAAGGCCACTGAAGGCTTTCTGAGCAGGAGTAGAATCTTTTTATATTTTAAAACTAACAGACTATAGTAGGTGAGGAAGATGGAGGGATGAAAGATGACAACATTTGTTCATTTGTTTGTTTGTTTTGCCTGGGTGACTATCCACATGATGGTATCTGCTAGAGATAGGGAAGTCAGAAGGAAGGGCCAAATCACTGGAGAAAGAAAATGCTTTGCTTGGACAGTCTGCATGGGAAGTTCCAGTGAGTCATCCTGGTGGCAATGACTGGCAGATTGTTGGAAATGGAAGAGCTAAAGAGAGAGAGTCTAAGAATAGAGATAGGGATTTGGGAGTTAGTGGCAAATAGAGTCAAACTATGGAAATGTATATGATGGCCTGAGAAGAAATTATAGGAGAAGTAAGAAGGACTAAGGGCTGAGCCTGGGAGACAGCACATGGAGGGGAAAGGCAGCTGAGATGAGCCTTGAAGAAGACTGAAGAGGTATAATTACTACTGAGGAGAAGCAAGGCAGTTCAGTGTGATGGATGCCAAAAGATGAAGAAGTCAAGGAGGTAAGACCCAAAGAAAGGCTACTTTTGGGCTCCTGGTGACCTGGGAGAGCCATCTGCGTAGAGTTCTGGGATGGGCAGGGTGAGAGAGCATGGTAGAGCAAAGGGTTGTGGGAAGATCTGAGAGGCTTTGTAGAATTAAGGGAAGAGATGAGCTAGTAAGCACATTAAGTCTTGCCTGTCTTCCTAATGCATGAATTAAGATCAGAAAAGAGAACTAGAGAAAGAGGCTGGATGGCTGCCAGAAGCCAGAATATTAAGAAATTGGGCCGGGCGAGGTGGCTCACGCCTGTAATCCAAGCACTTTGGGAGGCTGAGGTGGGCGGATCACAAACTCACGAGTTCGAGACTAGCCTGGCCAACATGGTGAAACCCTGTCTCTACTAAAAATACAAAAATTAGCTGGGTGTGGTGGCAGGCTCCTATAATCCCAGCTACTCGTGAGGCTGAGGCAGGAAAATAGTTTGAACCTGGGAAGTGGAGGTTGGAGTGAGCTGAGATCGCCATTGCATTCCAGCCCGGGTGACAGGGCGAGACACTGTCCCCCCTCCCCCCAAAAAAAAGAAAAAAAGAAATTGGTATTAGTAGCAGAAATGCAGAGTGTGAGAGGGTGTATATAAATGGACCACTAAGAAGACAAAGATTGTTTATAAAATAGAATTGCCTGATTATGAACCAAATACGAATCAGTTATAATATGTTAATATAAAACATTTTTTCTTAAGGAAAACAACTTAGACAATATCAAATATATTTAAAATGTTGGGTAGGCAATGGTTATGAAGGGGGAGAAGCATGCACTTCTCCAACTGCACCATCACTAGCCACATGACTTCCTGTGAGTTATGACCCCTCTGCTTCACATTCTCATCTGTGTAATGGGGATACTAACACTTTTCAAGGTTTTTGTGTTGTTGTAAGGACTGAGTGAGCTATTGAGGAATCTGAATGCAAAGGAGTTATTATCCCAGTGCCTTGTGCATGGTGAGTAGGTGCTGAGTAAGTATTAACTATCATCACTGTTAGCTTTTCTTGGCTGTCGGTAGCGCAGTCTTGGAGAGAACAGTTTGGCATTCTGGGCCCTGATATTTAGCTGGACGGATGCTCAAATGCTTGCCTTGGGTGGATAAATGCAGCTGAAGTAGAAGTGAAAGATCGTGTGTGACTAAACAAAAGAGAAAAGGGAAGAGAAAGGAGAGGTTTAGTGCATTTGTGAGTGAGTGAGTGAGTGTGTGTGTGTGTGTGTGTAGGGAGAGAAGATGGCAACAATGTTAGGAGAAAGGCAGCATTTCATGACTGGCAGAAATGGGTTCCATGGTACCACTGCATGGTCGACTTAGATCCGGGAAACTTGTGGTTTCACAATTCACAGTTGTGAACATTGGTGCTCTTTATCAAACCCTTCAGTCAAAACTGCAAATATACAGTCCAGAACCACAGATTTCTTTAATTTTGACTTTGTAGCTAAGTCATCCTAATCAGGGACTCTCTATCCTACCCACACCCAAACTCAGTAAACCCAAAGAATACTGAGAATATCAGACCAAAATATTTGGTGTACAGTTTGGATTTGTGTTCTGTCTTCTCCAAGTCTCAATTTTCTTCTCTGTGATGATTGCCTAATGTCTACCTTTTTGAATGTCTATGGAGATATGTTTAAGTACTTGGTAATCTGGAATGTGCTAAATAGAGGTGTTTTTTTTTTTGTTTTTTGTTTTGTTTTGTTTTGAGACAGAGTCTTGCTCTGTCAACCAGGCTGGAGTGCAATGGCACTATGTTGGCTCACTGCAACCTCCGCCTCCCAGGTTCAAGCGATTCTCCTGCCTCAGCCTCCCAAGTAGCTGGGATTACAGGTGTGAACCATGGCGCCCGGCCAGAGGTTATCTTTCTATACTAGTTTTCTTTAATATTTTATTTTGGATTTGTTCTATGTGAATTTATCTGAAGTTGATTTGAACCTGTTTACATTGTAATCTGTAACACATTTTGGGCAATAAACTTCATATGCTGACTACTTAGCTTCTTTCGTTCATTTTAAATTTACTTCTCAAGTGTTCAGCTTCAGGGAATGCTCTTCAGGAACAACATTCCTGGATCTGGTGATCAAGAACCTTTGCTCTCATTTTTCATTTTCTCCCAGTCTGAGGAGGCCCTGACTCTGCCCAGTGAGGCTGCTCTCCCTCTGGTAATGCCCATCCTGTCAGCCACGATGTGAGTGTTCTTGAGCTCTGCCTTGTGCATGAGGTTTGTCCAACTGGGGGAGGGAGCTAGAGTCAACACTGTGTCCCAGATGTAGGCAGTATGGTTGCTGTTCTGGCAAGGTAATCTGTGGGTTCTATGGAACATTTTTAAATCCTAACCTGCTTTCTCTTTAACTAGCTTCTCTTCCTATCCCTTTAAATCTTTATTTAAAAATTATTCCAAATGTCTGCTAGTAGCCTCCATACAATTCAATATATTTGGTGCATTACAAAATCCTTAAACGTGACTTCTGGATGATCTTTTTTTTAATCTACCCTCCATTAACAGAAACGACGTAGAACTGCTTGGATCTCTCTCACCTCCTCCCTCACCTCCCACCCCACTTCACCCTCCACCCCCCCTCACCCTCCACCCCCAAATACTGAAGTGTTAATGGGGATAGTGCATTGCTTAAGCTGTCACAGTGTGTGATCAAGACAAACTGAAAGTCCTCTAAACCATCAATAGTAATTCCATTCTCCAGGAGAGATGGTAAATTCTTGCATGCAGGAGATATTAGTCACTCTGTTTTAGTCTGAATTGCGCACAGAATTTCCTGGGCTACTGTAAGGTGGAGTAATCCCAGATTGCTGGGGCTGTTCCGTGCATCCATGGGATAATGTATAATGATCAGTAACCTGTAAAGTGCTGAACTAAGGTTATCCTTTTATCCTAGTTTCCTTTAATAATATATTTTGGATTTGTCACATGTGAATTAATCTAATGTCTTGTAAGTGGGTGGAGTTCTGGTGTGTCCTGATCTTTCTCGATCTGCCTGGAGTCAATCAACATCCAGGAGTGAGGAGTGGAATGAAGAATGGAGATTCTAGAACCAATATCTAAAAATATGTGTGGAGGTGGGGGCAGGGAGGGAGTTCTTGGCAGGCTACCAGGAGGATTCTTGCTTCCATATTCATTTATCCATAAATCATTTGTTGGGGGCTGTGTTGTTTGGTGGCCTCTGTGGCTGAGCCATGAGGTAAAGCTGATGACAAAGATTTCACTCTGATAGTCTTCTTGTTCTCTGAAGAAAGGCATCCCCTATTCCCCTGGGAGGCCCACCCTCTGCCTCTCAGCTCATCACTCAGTTTGAAACTAGGCTGTCTGAGCTGTCTCATTCCGCTTGTGATCATGAGCCATTCTGACTTCCTCTATTTCCTCTTCTTTTATTTACTATTCTGTAGTCCTCCCCATGCTTTCAAAACTGAAGGAATGGTTGAGTTGCCATGGCAACCCTCTGCCCCCACCTCTTTTTCCTTCCTCAACAATTTTTCTACATTTTAATAAAATTACTATTTATAGTGCACAAAGCTGCATTCCCCTCCACTGCAGCTCTGCAAGGGAGGTTTTCTGTCTGACCAGAATACTAATGACTAAACCATGGCTTTCCAGTGAGGAAGTGAGGAAGCCCTCCAGAGCAATCACTTTGGGAGACATATGTGTTCTTTAGGACATTGCTTAAGCATGTATGCAGGGCTTGGCCTGCATATATGAAGAACCTCAGTTGGCAGGGCTGAAACCCCATCCTTGTAAAATATACCACATAAATGTTGAATATGGAATTCTCAGCACTTTGGGAGGCTGAGGCGGGTGGATCACTTGAGGTCAGGAGTTGAAGACCAGCCTTGGCAACATGGTGAAACCCTGTCTCTACTAAAAATACAAAAAAATTTAGCTGGGCATGGTGGCACGTCCCTGTAATCCCAGATACTCAGGAGGCTGAGGCAGGACAATCACTTGAGTCTGGGAGGCGGAGATTGCAGTGAGTTGCGATTGCACCATTGCACTCCAGCCTGGGTGACAGAGTGAGATCCTGGGTGACACAGCAAGACTGTGTCTCAAAAAAATAAAAATAAAAAAAAAAAATAAAAGAACCGATCTTTTAGGGTTTTTTTAAGGATCCAGTAAATTAATATAGACAAGGACTTAAAAGAGCGTCTGTTGTCATTTGTTATAGGCATTTGAATTATCATTTTAGTAGCTTATTAACATCCATGAAGACTATTCCAAATGTGAGGTTTTACAAAGGTTTTATAGCTGTTGAGGGATAGGCCTGGTGGAGGGGGTTAGGAATGGTTATTTTGTATGAAATGAAACATTTAGACTACATTGAAGAGTAGAATGAAGGAGTAGCTTTTAAATTCTTAGTATTCAATAATGAAAATATTCATTCTTTATCATGTTTTGGGACTTTATAAAAACAAATTCTATATAGGAGCAAGGCAGATTATGTTAGCTTAATTTGAACTTATATTGTTTATTCATTCAAAGGGCTCACAGGTGGAAAATCTCCAAGTGAGGTTATACAGTAATGATCTGGTAGTAGTGCTATTTAAACTTTCATGTGCATATAAATCACCTGGGAAGTTTATTACAATTCAGATTCTAATTCAGTGAGTTTGGGGTGGAGCCTGAGAGTCTACATTTCTATCAAGCTCTTAGATGATACTGATGCTGCTGGTCCCTGAGGACCACTGAGTAGCAAGGTTTAAGGTTTTTGGGGCCAGCTCTTCCTAAAGACACTTTTAAAACAAAGTTATGGGTTGAGTGGAAGGGGCTTTCCAATTTCCTAGTTAGACCCAAAGCTGGAATTACCCAATATTAATAGAACTGGGCCCTCATGAGAGAATGAGGTGAAGAATCACCAGTGGAAGCCAGAAGACTTCTCTTTTTCTGAGATTTTAACAAGAGAAGTCAGGGAAGGCTATATACTTTTTTTATTTTTATTTTCATTTTTATCTTTTTTTTGGCCAGGAAGCTCAGAGGTGCCTGACTGCATTGTATTCAGGCTCTTCTCTTGCTTTATAAGTCAGATGTGATTACTCACTTAATTTTGTTCTTGAAGCATTTTCAGAACCCAGTAAAACTCATCATTTTCCTGAATGAGAGTTAAAGCTTTTTTTTTTTTTTTTTTTTTTTGAGACTGTCTCTTGCTCTGTCTCCCAGGCCGGAGTGCAGTGGCACGATCTCAGCTCAACTGAGCCAAAAGAAGACATAATTATTAAAACATTAACTTGAAATTTCAACTTCTGTTTGAAAGCATCGCTTTCC
>NW_012110042.1:25735-156975 GCF_000951045.1 Mandrillus leucophaeus | reverse complement strand
ATTTTCCTGAATGAGAGTTAAAGCTTTTTTTTTTTTTTTTTTTTTGGTGGTGATTTATTCAGAATATTTTGAAGACATGACTGTTGGACTAAGATCCAAGTGAAACTGAGCCAAAAGAAGACATAATTATTAAAACATTAACTTGAAATTTCAACTTCTGTTTGAAAGCATCGCTTTCCTATCTAAATGTCTGTCAATATCTTATTTAAGTCTTTTTTTTTTTTAAACAAAGCAAAACAAAACCTTTGACATGTTTTTAAGAACTAACAATAATGGTGATATACAACAGCTGCAGTCTCACTTCCGAATGGAGGAATTAAAGGCTCATGTTAGAAGATGAGAGGTTTAGCTACTTTAATCAGCCAGTGACTCACAATTACGAGTCATGTGATTCAACAATCTCAGTGACTGTGAGTTTCTCTTTGGAGGACTGGGCAAACTGTGAAGAAATATGTGAAATTAAAGAAAGAAATGTGAAGTAGACTTCCTCTTTAAATTCTAGATTAGCCATGACTCAAAGAGCATGGTAGGACATCTGTATATGCTCATTTTATTAGAAAGGTCATCTCAATTGGATTTAGACTTCTATCCATGTAATCTATCTTCTTTTTGCAGGCAGGATTATCTCTAGGCTAGTTCAGAAAAATTGTCATTTCTATTAGATTATTAAGCAAGGTCTGTACATCTCTCAAAAAGACCCACAGATCAAGATACGTTCACATCAGTGGAGGAGGAATTGCCCTTTCAGTGGCACTTTCAGCCTTTGCAGATGCCAATTCAATCAACCAGTAACAACTCAGATGGGAGATGGGAGAGTGCGGCTAAGATGGACAAGAATACACTTTCAAAATGCAAAGCTTTTCTGCAGCATTAGGGGTCATGGAGATGTTAAAAGACTTTTCAAGTAGCAACCACACAATAGGACTCCAGACTAAAGGCTCCTCAGTTGACAGATAACCAGTGGGAAAAGATGAAATGAGAATTATCTGAGAATGGCTATCATAACCTATCCTTAAAACAGAAGAGCTTTGTTCCTTTTAAGCTTGTGGGAGCCTGTTATAGTAGCAGCCTTATAATTTGTCACTGAATAAATCACCAACTCCAAGTTACATTAATTATATCTTACTCTTCAGCTCCCTAAATTTCTCCTTAATAGACATAAAGGAATTGTGATGAATAAGGATTGAGACCATTTGCAACCTTTGGAGTTAGTGTTTTGCTTTCCAATAATTGACATTTTTATCTATTAATGCAGTTAGGAAAATTCATGTTTTCAGTTTTGATAAGAATTTTGCCTAGAATTATCAGCAACTAAAATCTTACTCTAAGTTAGTCAATTGTTCTTGATGATTATAATGATCTAAAGTTTGATGCCCACAGCCTCATGTAGGTTAATTTCCAGTAGATTCCATAAGAATGAGAGAATGTGTGTATGTTTTTGAACTGGGAGACATTCTGACTGGGATCTACAGAGATATAAATGGGCAAATCCAGTACAGTTTAAACATAAGAGTTCTTATCCGAGTGGAATACTTCAAAGGGTTGGAGATTGAAGTAGCCCTCTGATGAAGTCTAGAAACTACTGGAAATGTTTAAATACTGTGGTTTAAAATTACACTTGAGATAAAATCTGATTTCCTGTTTCTAAGTCAAAAAGCTTACAACAAGGACCTTGAAGGTTCCTGGAATAATAAACAACTCTTCTAAAACGGCAACTGGATGAGGTAAGTGTGGTTGACTAGAAAGTACAGATTAATTTTCTCAACACTACTCATGTTTCAAAATTAAGAGGGAAAATTTCCAAGAAAGAGACATATCTGAGGTCATGTTGAACCCAAAATAGTTTTAAGTGCTGCAATAGTTTGAAACATTTTTAAAGGTTTTACACTGCTAAAACAATGAGCTAGTTTCCTCAGATTGCATTTGTGTTACCAATTTAGCGATGAGAGCCTCTTAACAGTGGTATATCAATGTGCAACATTTCTTGCAACTTATAAAAGTAGACTGGCACTGGCTACAAGGAGCTGGAAATCCTTCCCCATCTCATTGGCCTCGCTTAGTCCTTTCTACTTAGTCATCATGCCTAAATCCTTCTCTTATTTCCTGAAGGCCCCTAAGCTAATTTTCTCTTCCTTCTTTCTCACAGTTCCCTGAGCCCACCTGGTGTAGAACTTGTCACTATGCCATAATCATAGGTGTTCTAATTTCCCACTATTTCTATGAGATATTTGAGGATAGAAGTTACATCTTCTCAGTATCTTATTTATTCAACAAATATTTATTGAGCATCCGTTATATACTAGGCACTGTAAATACAAAGATGACAAGGACACAGAGTCAGCTCTCAAGTTATTCACAGTTTTATAAAAGAAAAAAAAGAGTAGACAGTTATATTTTGTGTCAAGTTCTTTGATGGAGGGCTCTTGATATAAAATATCAGATAGATACTTAACTGAAATCTTCCTGGAGAAAACGTAAGTTTTGGAAGATAAGTAGCTATCATCCAACTGAGTAGAAGAACAATGTGGATGAGTGAAGTGGGGAAGAAAAAGAAAGGTGTAAAGATATTTCTGGGCAGAGAGATCAGCAAATGTGAAGGTATATGGGAGGGCATACTGTATATAAGGGATTCACAGTAATTCAGGGTGACTGGAGCAGAGAGTACATACTGGAGAGTGATAATTGATGAAATTAGAAAGGTAGACAGAAGCTGGACCATGAAGATCCTTGGATGTCATACTAAAAGGTTTGGGCTTTATTCTAAAAGGGTAAAGGAGAAGTCACTGAAGTATTTTAGCCAGGAGAGTTATTAGTGTATTTGTGATTCAGAGATCACTTTGTCTGCAGTATGAAAAATTCACAAGACTACTCTAGTAACATAGGCAAGAAATAATAAGATACAAAAATAACTCAGAGGTGAAGAAGGCAGCTAAAGTTGCATCAAGAATTTAATGGCTGTGAAGAGTGAAGGAGAAGTTTGAGATTCGTTGGTTCCCAGATTTCCAAACAGTAGCATTAAAGAGAGGTGGTTTGATTACCCAAGACAAGAAATACAGTTGAGATGACATTGCTGAGTGTGGGAAATGAGTTGTTCTGTCCTGGACATGTTGGGTTTGAGATAGCATAAATAGTTTCGAGATCATCCAAAAGGACATTTATGGCAAAGTGATTAGTACACAAAAGATAAGTTGTCTGTGTGGGTCAGAAGACTCCATCAAGCTGGCTAATGCAATCATGGATTTTTGGAGGGTTTAGAAGAATCTCATAGAACCCAGTGACAGGGAGTAGAGTTGGGCCTCCCATGTGTTGGAAATTGTCTGTAAATTGTGCTCTTCTTTAAGATTTTCTGATAATAATCTTTCACAGGGGCAGTGTGCTTGTTTTGCGTTGTGTCTGTTTCATTCTTCCCTTTGCTTCTCTGCTAGGCTTAGTTACTACTTCATCAGAATATAGATTACATGGACTTAGGGTTGCTACGATGCTGACTTTGGCTCAACTTGCTAAAACTTCATAGCTCGTTGCCTAATTGTTTCTACTTCTAACTCTCCAAGTTTCAATCGAAATTCCAAGGAGAGAGAATCACCTGGCCCAGTTGAGTTAGGTGACCACCTGTAGACAGAGAATGGGCTGACGTGGGTTTTAGGATTGTCCCTTCTAGACTGTGGGTTGGCAGGCTCAAAGGTAAAAAGGGCAGAAATGATTGGCTGAGAAAGTGACTGGTACCTGGAATATGGTAAGACTAGCACTCAGGTTGTAGCTCTGGGCTGGAGATAAAAATCTGTGGAAGTAGTTGAAACTAGGATATTGGATGAGATTACCTAGGGAAAGTGTTGACTCAGAAAAAGTGAGGCCTGTGATCAGAATCTTGGGGAGCAGCAGTATTTAAAAAGTGATAAGAGAAAGACAAGTCAGTGAAGGTGACTGAGAGAAAATGTCACAAAAGCCAAGAAGGAGGGAGGGATCAACAGTGTCAAATTCCACAGAGTTGGGGAGGTTGAGAATTGATGTATGAGAGAGAAACTAGTATTAAGGAAATGTTCAGTGTAGAAGTGGAGACCAAAGCCAGATTACAGAGGAATAACACTGCAGAAGAATGTCAAATAAATGAGGGGTCAGGAAGTAGAGACTTTTTAAGAAGTTTGGCTTTGAGTGGAAGGGGGCAAAGAGAGCTAACAATGGTCAAGGAAACATATCCACCGATCATAGATTCTGAGATGGGGACATACTGAGGATAAGGAAAAGGCAGATGATATTTAATACAGTCAGGTTCTGGAGGAGGTTGAACAGGATGGAATGGAGCTCCAGAGACTGGGATAACTTTTCCACTGAAGTGAGAAGGAGAAATTGCATATAAGAGCTACTCAAACATTTTTGAACGAATAAATGAATAGATGAAGGGAATGGTGGTTGATTCAGTTTGAAGCGCTTGGGTTTTTATTTATCTTGGTGTCTCGCTTTAAGGTAAGGGAATTGGATCTTGAGGCTTGCTGAGGCAGGACTAGGCTCGCCAGTGTGAACATAGTATAAGACAAACACAATGGCAAGGGCTTTCTTCTGCTCTTCTTTAAGATTTTCTGATAATAATGCTCTCAGTTTCTTCACTTCTTATGGAAGCCAGAATTTGAGATAAGAGGGGTGTTGTGGGGAGGGAAATGTGGCTACACAGAAAGAACTGCAGATCAGGAGTCAGAAAATCTTGTATTCTAGTCACTTTCTGACATTTGCTGACCACATGACCTTAGGTAAATTGCATAACTGTGCATCCAGTTTCTTCTTTTATAAAAGGCATGTGATACTACCTCCTCTGCCTATTTCAGAGAATATATATATGTATACTTTATATATTTAAGTACATAGAGTTGCTTTGAACTATATATACCTACTTAAAATATTGTAAATATTAGAAAGCACAGTACAGATATAATGCCCCATTAATGTATATTCCAGACATTCTGAGAATGTGGGTTGCCTCTGAGGGGTGCCCTGTAGAGCTGTCTAATCTTGTCTAACTATACATACATGTATGGCATGCCCCTGGAGTTCTGTTTGCTAGGTTTTTTCTTGGCTACTACACATGCTGAGAGCTTGGCCTGATAGTGCAGAGATTCCTACTGGCATGGAAAGTGCCTGCAGGGAGCAGCATATTAAAATCACAAATTCAATACGTTCTCGAGACTAGGACATACAAAGTTAAAATAGCCTTATAAATTGCCTCCAGGAATAAAGGCAAAAATTAACTCTACCTCAAAAATTTACATCCACACTTATGAATGTCACTTTCCTCTCTCTTATTTCCATCTCTATTGCCACAAATTAAGACACAACACAAGCCTTTTCCTCTGCAGAATTCCTCAGCTACTCTATAGAGGTAAATGAAAAATAGACTGAAGATATATTTATCATCATTTATTCCAGATTCCAGATTCCTACTAGGCCCTCTGACTAACTTACATCATGCTGTCTCTGATTACTTTTAGATTCAGGTTATATGGAAACAACTGTCTGTTTTCATGGCTGGCATATGGGTATGAACTAGTAATACCTGGCATCTACATTGCAAAGGTTAATGAATAGTACCCATGAATTCATTTGTGTTCTTCACCTTCATTTAGAAGCATTTTTTACGCCAAATCAGACCAGGCATGGGTGAGGGACTGTGCCACATTTATTCATTTCCTTGTCAATTGTGTGTTTTGAAATCAGATTTCTATTTTTTCCTTCTCTGGTGGCTCCATTTCCAAAAAAATTACTTCACTGACCTTACATTTTAAGATAGTATTTGTCACTAGAGTTTTAGCTCCTCATTTGGCTTTTCTAATTCCATGATATAGTCTCTTCCTCTATGACTCAAGTTATCAGATATCACTGAAAGTAAACAGGATTTTTTGAAACAAAATAACCAATTTGTTTGTGATTAATGAAACCTATAAACAGTAGATCTAAGGGAGAGAAAGTCACAAGATTGATAAGGGTTTTAGTACAAAGGAAAGTACAGAAAAGTGAATGGATGATTGAGTGGGTCCTAACTCATAGGAGGTGTGCAGCAATAATTATGTACTAATTTGTCTCTGTTGAAATCCAGCAGAAAAGTGTGAATTCTTTTGAACACAGGCGTGGTTCAAAGAGGATATAGGTAATCCCTTGGAAACAACCTACATCTCTTAATTTACTCTGTGACCATTTCCAAAGGACTTAAAGATTTGGTCCCTTAAAATGAAATACTTTAGGCCTGGCATGGTGGCTCACGCCTGTAATCCCAGCACTTCGGGAGGCTCAGGTGGGTGGATCACCTGAGGTCAGAAGACTGAGACCAGCCTGGGCAACATGGTAAAACCCCATATCTACTAAATATACAAAAATTAGCTGGGTGTGGTAGCACATGCCTGTAGTCCCAGCTACTCAGAGGTTGAGGCAGGAGAATCACTTGAACCTGGGAGGCAGAGGTTGTAGTCAGCTGAGATCATGCCACTGCACTCCAGCTTGGGCAACAGAGCAAGGCTCCGTCTCAAAAAAAAAAAAAAAAAAAGAAAAACTTTACAAATAGTCACTAATGGAGTTCACTACCAAAATTCTATGACAAGAAAGCTTAAAAGCTATTTCTCATGTCAATTGGAGGATTAGAAAAATATATTTTGTTCTTGTCTCTAATAACTAATCACCACATGTGTAAAGCCATCTAAATCTGCACTTAGTTTTTTTAGACAAAGTAAAATTCCAGGTGGAAACAAGAGAGAGGGCCTCTGTTTTGATGATGTATCATTTGTTGACATTCCAAAAGTAAAAATACATTTGAATAACTGGCTGTTATTAGGAAAAAGAAAAAGAGTTAGGATCAACATTGCTAAGCACAAAATGAGAACAATGGGTATGTAAAAGGTGATTGCTAGAAATTACACTCTCTTACGATACAAAAACATTGGGCATACACAGAGAATAAATATTGAAAACAGAATGTTCTTATTTAATATTTGACCAATTCTGGATCTAAAGAGGATCCTAACCTACTAGCTTGGGAACATGTGTGTGTATGTATATACATATATATGTGTGTGTGTATATATGTATGTGTATATATGTGTGTATATGTGTGTGTGTATATATGTATATATATGTATATATACATATGTGTGTGTGTGCACACGCACATGCATATATCTGAGAGCAGGGTCATCTACATATTGACATCCATATCCCTGACATTGCTGTGAACAGGTCAGTGCATGCAATTGATGTCCAATACTTATTTCTGCATAAAATAATGTACATTTGCTGTGCCATAATTTACTCACATAACTAGCACAAAGCATAAAGGCACAGACTATTGTGAATAAGTTTTTCCTTCCTTGAGACTTTACTGTGTCTCCAACAGTATAAGATAGGGAACACTGGAAGAAACCTAGGGAATGTTGGCTTTCAAAAGGCTTGCAAAGTGTAATACACAGAAGTCTTCATTATAGTCATGTGGGAGAATACGTAAGAGTCTGCAGAGCTGGTCTCAAAGGCAGCTGATGCTTGAGGTACTGACAACTGCCCAGCTTTTGATGTTTCCTCTTTTGCAAAAAGAAAACAAGGAAAGAGAGGAAGGGAGGAAGGAAGAAAGGAAAGAAAGGGAAGGAAATCATTTGGAACTAATTAGTAATATGTGCAACAGGATTTCCTTTTTTGGTCTTTTATTGAATTCTCTATATAACATTAGCAAAGAAAACATTTTTAAATCCAATGACAAATTTAAAAAATGAATCAGATGAAAACATCACATAATCAAAACTCACAGATATTTTCTGATATTTACTTAACAAAGGCCCAAAATTATTATGACAAGAACATCAGAGAACATGGCATAAAGCTTATTTCAACTTAACAATAATATGTGATAAGTTAAAACAACTCAATGTCAAAGGATAAACATAGAAAAAATAGAAGATGTTTGATTTTATATCTTATTCAGAATTCCATTACTATCACTGCTTAAGAATGATTATTTCATTTCATAAAAAATAATGCTTATTTATTTGATGAAGAGAATGAAATTCAATGTTAGAAAATTTTAAATTCCAATATAATAAGTTCTAGCTAAATATTCACAGTAACAATGCATTGCTAATCAGTAAAAGTACAGCGTGTATCACAGACTGTTGACTTACAAGGGAAAGCAGTAACAGTGTCTCTCTGTTGTCTGAGAAAGAATAAAAATGTAATATTGTGTCATGAATTGAAACGAATATCTTCCTTATTCAAACTAAGCAGTCATGACATTTTAACTGGGAAAATTCTTCAGTAAAATTTTAAATATGTGGAGAAATTTCACTAAATATTTGAACTATGATAAATGTTAGTAATATTGTTATCTAACACTTGATAATCAGTACTTTTTGAATAGTTACAGGAAATGAGTTTTCTTAAAATAAAGGCAGTTTTTCTCCCCAGTCCCTTTTCTCTGTCCTCCACTAATCACAGAATAAATGTGATGAAATACAATATGCTGAAAAATGGTTACTAGGTTGGATTTTTTTTTCCTCTGAATCAGAATGGGTGCAGTTTCTTGTGTTGATCACTGCTTTATTCAGCTGTTCAGAAGTCAGTCATTATGATGAATTTTTAAAAAGGGAGATTAGAAATGTCAGTCAAGAAGATTAACTTTTAGTCTAGCATTCTGACATCAAGTGAATTCAGTGTCTGTGGTCAGGGTGTGCAGACTTAAATGTTTTAGGTGGAAAATGTTTGAGTATCATCCTGTGGAAGGGCTATAGTCTGGAAGTATCTCAAAAGGTCTGACAAGAACAGCAACAATGTCTTTGCACTAAAATCTGAAAATTCCCAATGTATCTTTTAAAAGTAAATTTTTGTCAAAGTTTTAAAGATAATGGCAGTGACAGGATAAAAATAACATGACAAAAGGTGAATAGTATAAAGAACATAGGAGGTTTAGAGTAATTTATTGGCCATATTATCTTGGACTAGTCATTTGATCTTTCTAAACCTTGGTTGTTTAATCTCTAAACTTCAGATGACATTAGTACTTCATATAAATATTTTCAACATTAAATAAATGATGTAAATGATCTTTGCGAAGTATGATGTAAGCAAATCTTATAAGTAAACTAATGTTAGACTCTATAAAAAAATTGAGGTGTTGTATTTGTTATTTTGACTTCTGCATAATCTGTGTAAGATTTTGAAAATGGATTCTTGCAACATGTAGCATGTCACATAGAAATACTGCATACACTGTTTGCTTTCCCTTGTACGTGTATATATATATTTGTGTGTGTATATGTGTGTAAGAGCTTTTAAACTTAAATTATACCATTCTGTGGGATAGTTTCCAAAATGGTCTATACAGTGCCCTTAAAAGTGAAAAAAGAGAATATTCTTATTTGGCTTATAGTCATACAATTTTATGACATTTAAGAAAAACACTTTGACAGCTTAAAGTCAACAAAATACTTAACCCCATCCCCACCCCCAAACACAGCATTAAGAGATCACACCATAGAAACAATTTACCAGAAGAGATACTACTATGATTTGTTTATGATGGCCAGTTCACAAATTATTGTAAGATACAGTATTAACACAATATGCTAGAATCACCATTTATCAAGTTTCATCAACTTAAAAAAAAGGACGAAATCACTTCTCACAAAGATCACAGTAATACATAAGTGACTCAATTACACCTAAAGTGAAAATTCAGATTCACAAAACCAAAATGATCAGATTAAATGTTTTAACTAATTGCTCCACTAGTCAAAATATACATTTCCTATAATGACAGAGGCCTTTAAAAACTGCCCCCTTTTCTGAATGGAAGGGATATGAGACTAAACTTCTGGACAAATAATCTCAGTATGACAAAATATTTCTGTATTATTCAATTTCCCAAGCGTCCAAATTTTAGTATCCTTCTAATATCTTTACATCATAAAACCAGGAACCAGAATATATTCCTGTTTTTCAATAGGTATAGTCACCTCTTATCTGTGATGTGCAAAAGCTATCATCCTTCTTTACCTAACTATCCACTATTGCCAAACAGACATGTTTGGGTTATCCCTGAATTTTGTTTCTCACTCCTGAGCAAAATGAACTACAATATGGCTTGATTAGGCCTCCTCTGTTTTCAAAAACATTCACAAAATTTTGTGAATATTATTTTAGATTATAGTCATTGCTTCTGGGACCAAAAGGGCATTAACTTTTTAATGTGACAAAAATGCACCGTACAATCTGCTACAGTTCATTGATAAGCATGATATAGTTGCTTCTGATTTGCTACATGTTTATTAAACTACAAAAATTTAAAGAGAAGATTAACTGGAACAGACATTCTATTTAGGTAACTCACTCAGCATTCAAAGATGAAATGATAAATCATAATAATTTAAAGCCAAGGTCAAAATAAAAGGTAAGATTTACTTTTTTTTTTTTTTTTAACTTTTTAAGGTCTTGCTGAGGTCAATTATTAATATTAGAAACACGAACATTTGGACTTGCAATCTGTTCACTCAAGTAGAAATATGTGGCATCATAGTGACCAGAGGGGAGCAACATGTACATGTACACATATAACAATCTGAAAAAGTTATAGAATTCTGAGATGAAGAGACATACAGATTACTAAATTTAAAAAGTTTTCACTTTACAGATAAACTTGGGCTCAGAGAAGTTAAATGAACTTTCCTAGGGCACATGAGAGTTTTTGGCAGAGCCAGCACCACAGCACAGACACCTGCTTAAGCTCTACCAATCTGCTTCTTGTGTAAAAGGAGTCAAGAGATCATAAGGCAAACATTTCTATCACTCCAGCCTTTTCCCACCGTCCCCTGCTCCCAGGCTTAAAATGTTGAGCATGCAATAAGGCTGTGGTACGGTTTTAGCATTTCATAGACAATTTTCAAGTTACCTTAACATTTAATTAAACAAATGCTTTCCCCTCCTTTCTAGCTATTTCAATTAATCTGTTTTCATTCTGCAGACTGATTTTTCTACTTTTTGATCCCATTATAGATCAATGAAAATTCTGAGGAGAAAGAATCCTATTTTCTTTCATCATCATCAATTTGAAGAATGATATATTTATGATACTTTCAAGGCTTAAATCTTACTTCATGTATTCTTTCCTGCATAAGAAAATCTGGGTACTTTTTTCTTTCTTTCTTTTTTTTTTTTTTGAGACAAAGTCTCACTCTGTTGCCCAAGCTGGAGTGCAGTGGCGTGATCTTGGCTCACCGCAACCTCCACCTCCTGGGTTCAAGTGGTTCACCTGTCTCAGCCTCACGAGTAGCTGGGACTACAGACACGTACCACCAGGCCGGGCTAATTTTTGTATTTTTAGTAGAGTTGAGGTTTCACTGTGTTGGCCAGGCTGGTCTCGAACTCCTGACCTTGTTATCCACCCACCTCGGCCTCCGAAAGTGCTAGGATTATAGGCGTGAGCCACCGCACCCAGCCCTAAGTTTTCTTCAAAGCATTTCTCAAATGTGTATAATGAGAATTTTGGGGACTGGTGAGGGCTTTGGAGATCACTGAATCCAGCACACGCATCTTGCAATTCAAGCCTGCAAACTGAAGTCTAGTAATGTAACTGATTTACCTAAGGTCCCACAGGTAGAAAGTGGATAAAAATTCTGGTCTACTGTTATCTAAACCAGTACCATTTTTACTATCCTTTCTGCGAACCATATTCAGTATGACAGTTTACTCATCTGACACCATCCTGTGCTTTTACAACAAAAATCCAGGTTTTGTCTTTATTTGAAACTGTAATCTGTAATAATAATTCAGATATTAAATATACTATAATGCATACAGTTGTCTCATTGGTGTTTTATAAAGGTAGTTTTTGTGTCTATTTTTGTAACACCTACTGATGCTTACTAAAACATCTGAATGTCTAAGACCTCCTGTAACACAGTTGATCAGTTTGTTTCAGTCATCCCAGCAGCTGATGTGCATTACTTTACTGCTACCCAGGCTGTGATAATTAATTATAAGAATTATATTGGCTGCAATGGACTGACTATTCTCCAGGTCCATGTCTCTACTAAATGGGCTAATGTAGAACAAAGACAAGGCAGTGGCCATATTTTCACTTCAATCACAAATCATCTTGACTAAAAGTTCACATAGCTCAAATCTGAGATAGCTGTCAGATTTTTATTTCATTTTTCCTGTAGTGATCTGTTCTCAAAGTTTTGACACAAAGAAATTACCAGCAGCTTGTGAGAAATTCATTGTAGACTTTGCCTCAAAGAAAGTTACCTAGATTGTATCTTTTATTTATCTATCTGTTTTGCTGCAGGAATAAGATTGTTTTAGTTACTGATTCTCATACAATGCAATTCATCACTTGTATTCCATTCTGTAGGGGATCAAAAAATTTATAATCTTGGCTTTGCTACTGAAATATTTTTATAATAATTAAAATTCTACAAGTGCTCTTATTATAACATAGCATTGTTATATATTTAAATAACAGAGGATTTGTTATTTATGCATTTGTTCAGGTATATTTTGAAACTAAAATATGGAAATAAAAAAGGGTTCTATATAATAAATTTTCACAGTTTGACTTTCCATAAGGCTTATGAAATAATATACAAATAGCTACCATTCTGCTGAAATGTCACAGTAAATACATTAATGGCACAGAAGTGAAATGTTCCCAAATGGGAAACCATCTTCATGACCTTCTAAATCTCTTTTCCAACTAAAACTTTTTTTAATTGAAAAAGAGTTCCATTTCTAAAAGAATATAAAAATAGAAAATGAGTTAAGGAAACTTTCACATATATAATTTTGAAGGAAAGGCTATAAACATTAGATGAAATACTATATTTATCTTTAAGAATGTGCTTTGTCTCAACACATCAAACATCCCATGAAAACAAAAGTAAAGGAATATATAACACATGAACTGTTGAAAGTATAACTAAATGTTACAATTTTAATTAAGATAAATACTAAAACATGTAATAAGTACTAATATATTTTTGTCAAGTTCAGCTCAGCTAAAACCTATGAGACTAATTTGCAAATCTACCATTTTGAATTAAAAAATAAAAGAATGTTTAATCAAGCAAGGCACATTTCTTTTAGGCAAGTCTGTCTTTAATACCATTCATGTGGGCACAGTGTAGACTCACTTATTTATATGTAAATGGGCTAATCTATGTATGAGAGCCTTTGGTACAAAACACACCTTCACAAATAATGTTGCACATAACTCAGAATATGGAATATAACATGATTATATCTCATGATTAAACACAGTCCACTACTTAATTGAAAAAAAAAAACAGTAATAGTTGGCTTGTTAGAAACAAATTTTAGGCTTTCTTTATCTGCAGCACTGATTATAGTTTTTGGATGATTCGATTTCACCAAAATGTCAAAAGGTTGCAATGATACCTTAATATTTTTAGCATTCTTCATCTCTTGATCAAATATATCTTTTATATGCATGCATTATGAAGCGAATCCTCCAACTTCAGAGCTGTTCCCTTTATATAAAGCATTTGTTAGAGACATATTATTTAATGTCAACTGAAATAAAAACATGTGCTGGCAGATGGATCACTGCCCATCAGTGATATAACTGCTACTGCATTCTTGATCCAGGCAATTTAAAATGGAGCATCCTACTGGTCAGTGCAGCTCTACAGTTCTTTATGTGGGGGGCTTTTCAGGGATCTGTCAGACAGAGTAAACACAATGATTTACTGGTATATTTAACTTTTTAAAAACTATAGACTTTATGTCAATAGAAAATGTTCCATTCATGAATCAACCCAAATGTCTATCATTGACAGACTGGATTAAGAAAATGTGGCACATATACACCATGGAATACTATGCAGCCATAAAAAAGGATGAGTTCATGTCCTTTGGAGGGACATGGATAAAGCTGGAAACCATCATTCTCAGCAAACTATCCAAGGACAGAAAACCAAACACCGCGTGTTCTCACTCATAGGTGGAAACTGAACAATGAGAACACTTGGACACAAGGCAGAAAACATTACACAATGGGGCCTGCTGGGGAGTGGTGGGCTGGGGGAGGGATAGCGTTAGGAGAAATACCTAATGGAAATGACGAGTTGATGGGTACAGCAAACCAACATGACACATGTATACGTATGTATCAAACCTGCACATTGTGCACATGTAACCTAATAAAGTATAGGTGTGGAGGCGGTTGTAATTCAACAGAAACAAAAATAAAAGTGGTATCAGGATAATAATCATAATGTCGGCCGGGCGAGGTGGCTCACACCTGTAATCCCAGCACTTTGGGAAGCCCAGGCGGGCGGATCATGAGGTCAGGAGGATCAAGACCATCCTGGCTAACAGGGTGAAACCCCGTCTCTACTAAAAATACAAAAAAAATTAGTCGGGCATGGTGGCAGGTGCCTGTAGTCCCAGCTACGTGGGAGGCTGAGGCAGGAGAATGGCGTGAACCTGGGAGGCAAAGCTTGCAGTGAGCCGAGATTGCGCCACTGCACTCCAGCATGGGTGACAGAGCAAGACTCTGTCTCAAAAAAAAAAAAAACCCAAAAATCATAATGTCTATATTATTGGTTAAGATGTGGGTTGAAAGGCTTAGAAGAATGGACTCAAAATCGATTCTATAAAAAGAGAGAAAGGAGGTACAATAGAAGACAGTGACCTATAATTTACCAAATAAATGTTTCAACATATAGAACATACAGAACAAGAATAGAGAATAAGAATAGTCAAATTTCAATAATTATCAAATTTATGAAGAAGTAATTAATACCTCCAAAAGGCCTAAATGAAAGAGTACAGAAACCTAGTTTACTTAACTGTTAGTCTCATTAACTTATATTTGATGAGAAAAGAGTTGAAGCTATTCTATAGCATGTAGTTTTATGGGAACTTTGTTTTCATGTGTCTATATACTTTGACATCTATTAAATTACTTAGAGTTAGCTGCACACCAATAAGTTTTACCAGTTCTACCAAGTAAGTGGTAATGAATAAGCTCAAGGACTAGAAAGATTTCTTATTCGGTTATATACAATTCTCTGATTGAGGTCTTGAAAATTATGTACTCTTAGCAAGCAAAAACCTTTAATCTGACTCAGTAATTAAAGTCGGTAATATGTTAAGATGTGACTTACATCTTAAAAAAATTTAGAAAGTCATGGGAAAATGAGCTGTGAGGTATAACTGATACTACTTTGAGCAATATTTAGGTCTACTAATAAGAAGTATCTTCAATTTATATGGTCACACAGTAAAATGCTCTTTTGAAATCAGTTAAAAGGTCTGCAGGCAAAAGGTCTACAGAATCTAGGTATAAAGCAATTCAAACAGTTCTTACCTGAAGAAAATATTTCTCTCTGTACTTTTTGGTTACCCAGTAAATTTTGCTCTTTAGAAGTCTGACACATAGTCACTCTTGTTTAACATGCTTTTCATAATAATTTCTTATAGAAGAAATTTATTCATGACTATCTGATATTTTATTGTTCTGTAGTCAGACATGAGGTAAATACAAAATGTAATGGCACATAAGGCTGCCTCTTAAATGTCTAATACCTTGACTAAACAAAGTTATAATAGAAAATCCAGTAAAATCCATAGTGAGTTAAATAATAAAAATAAACAATATCACAATCCTTCATCCAAAACCAGAAAAAAAACACAAATATAGATTTCAATCCTATATTTTGTGTCATTTCTTTAAAAATCCCTAACAACATTTTTCTCAGAAGAGAAAAATGATCTTTATCCTACGTGAGCTTAACTGTGTAAAGTGATGTAAGGAGAAAAGAGTTTCTAATTTCTGCTGGTCTACATATGTAAACTCAGGCACATATGTTAGTTTCAAATTTGTTGACACATTTGGTAAGGAAATTGTGCCACTTGGGTATGCAGAGGCAAGAGTCAGGTCATTCTCTGGTCTGGTTTGCCTGAGAAATCCAGGGAAAGGAGGAAATTCAAAGGGGGTGTGGGGAAAGTTCCTCTCTATTCTTATTAGGAGAATCCTCATTTCCTACTGCAGAGGAAAGTGCCTTGGTTACAATATTACAAAAAATCATGGTAATATCTGCAGTAGTCATATCAATGCTTTAATCAGTTTCAGTCATTCCATACTATATGTGTTGGTATTTCAATGCCGCTAGGAATCTCCCAATACTAAGAACCAAATGCTGCTGGATTGTCTTCACCTTCCATCTAATTATTTAGAAGTAGTTTAAGTTTTACCATTTTATAAATATCACTCTAAAAATCTGCTCTTACTTTTCATTAAGTGATTTAAATGTCCCCATCTCCTTTCATGTATGAACAATCACTTCAAAAAATAGCTAATTTTTATTTTAAAAAATAGCTAATTTTTAAATGTCATAATTTTAAAATGTAATTATCATTACATTTTAAATGTAACCTATAGGTTTATAGGTTTAAATGTAATTATAGGTTATTAAAATGTAATTATCATTACATTTTAAAATTAGGTTATTTTGCAAAAGATACCCAGTCAGTCCATATCTACACTGATGTAATTCTGTAATGTGATTCACTAGTGAAATCTAATGTTTGATTCAATCAGCTTCCATAGTAATGAAGGCTTCATGGATTTTTAGGACTCATCATTAACTGAAACTGAGACTGAACTTACAGAGAAGTTTCTTAGAATGTCTGCTAGATAGATAAGTCCTTTGGAGATATCACTTGTTTGTTCTGATTTTGCTGTGCCATCCTGGTGAATTAGTCAACATGTTTATGTCATCATTAATAAAAAGCACTCTGTTAGCTATTATGTATGAAAAAACATGGTCTTTGTGAAGCATTCTAACTTCCAGGTATCCTTAGTGACTAGGTACCCTCAATGATATCTCATACAAGGTAACAGTTAAGTTACTTACATTAAGGGATTCCATCCCCATAATTGGGTGGTATAATACTTCTTGCGGAAAACTTGTTGGAGCATGTTTTAACAAATGCAAACCTTCTACAGTGAATTGATTACAAGGAATTTTGTAAATTAATTTTGAAAATTAAGCAGAGAAAGGATACAGAGAGTGTTTTGAGGTTGCAATTTTAAATAATGTGGCTAGGGAAGGCTTCAATGTGAAAGTGACACCTGAAGGAGGTGACGGAGGCAGCCATGCAGCTATCAGATGCTAGAACATTCTAGGCGGGGAGAACGAGAACAATAAACACAAAGCCCCCAAGGTGGAGCGTGCCTGGTGTATTTGAAGAAGATCAAGGTGGCCAATGTGGCTGCAGCACAGGATCAAGTAGGAGAGGAGTTGGAAATTAGGTCAAAAGGGTAAGGAGGGCAAAATGAGACAGGGCCTTGCAGGCCATTGTAAAAAAGCCTTTAGCTGGTACTCTGTGTGAAATGGGGTGCCAAACGGTGGTTTTGACACAAAGATGTAATACAATTTGATAAATGTTTTAAAAGAATCACCCTGGTTGTTATGTTGAGAATAGACTCAAATAAGAGGAAGGATGGAAACTGGAGGCCCGTAAAAATCCAGGTGAAGATAATGATGGTTTAGATCAAGTGGTAGCGGTAGAAGTGGTATGAAGTGGTAAGCCTCTTGAAACATTTTAAAAGTAGTGTTAACACAGTGGATTAAATAAGGGGTGTAAGAGGAAAAGAAGAATCAAGGATAATTCCAAGGATTTTATTTTGAGCGACTGGGAAACTGAAGCTGCCAGTAGTGGAGGTGGGGAAGAGGGCAGGAAGTACAGGCTTGATGGGAAGGAGGGAAGCTCAGTTTTGGACATATTAAGTTTGAGATGTCTATTAGATATCCAAGTGGAGACGTCATGTAGGCAGGTGGAAATTCAATCAGGAGCTCAGGGGAGAGATCTAGGTGGGAGATACAAATGTACACACATAGATAGTTTAAAGCTATTAGAATAAGACAGAATGAAGAATGAAAAAATGAGAAAGAACCAGTAAATAAGGAGAGGCCAGAGAAGTAGAAAGAAAATCCACAGTGTGTTATCTTGGAAGTCAAATGAAGACAATCTTCTTAGGAATGGGGAGGTAGCTGACTATGCCAAATGCTTCTAATAGGTCAAATTGAAATGAGAACTGAGAAATGACCACTGGGTATTGTTATATGAGGTTACCAGTGACCTTGCCAAATACACTTTTGGTGGAGTGATGGGGGGTGACAGCCTTTTGGAGCAGACTCAGGAGAGAGTGGGAAGGGAGTCAGTGGTGAACAAAGAAAGATATAGTCCCCACTCTCATGGAAGAAACAGAAATTAATCATATAACACAAATAAATATAAAATTACAGCTATGTCAAGATAACATACTATATTTAACGCATTCTAAGACATACATTTTTAGATTTGAGCATCTATGAAATTGGGATGCACCTTAAAATCACTGGTACTTTATCCTTACAATTGGAAATCTTTAAAATAAAGTACACAAATAATAATATTTCTTATAATCAAAGGCATCTTACATTTAATGAACTACTACACTGTAATAGGGGAACTGAAAAAAACCAGAGTCCTGAGAGATGCCTTGGAGGAGTATTGAAGTAAAAATAGAAGAGGTGAGGAGAGAAAGAGGAGACTGGCAGTGAAACAACTGCAAAGATCCCCATTAGCTTAAGAGGGAAAGGGGGCTTATCCTGTATCTGGAAGAAGACCAGGGTGACTGGAGCACAAAAGGAGGAGGGGAGAAACACAAGCAAAGAGGAGGTAAGGCTGGATACGAGATCATGTGGGACCATAAAAGCTATGCTAAGCCTTTGGGTCTCTATCCTAAAAACAAGAAGACCCTGCAAGAATTTTAAGCAGGGGTGGGTTATGTAATCAGATTTTGGTCTCAAAAAGATCATTCTGGCTACCAGGTAGAGAAAGAGTCAAAGAGTGCCCACAAGAAATGTGAGGATGCCATGAAGAGACCTTCACACTTATGTAGGATAGAGATGACAGTGTGGATTAGAGTGGTCCTGGCAGCGCCATAGTAAAGTGGACTGTTTTTAGAGATATCTGGGAGGCTAAATGACAAAATTTGGTGATAGGTTGAGTATATTTACTATTTCTATGCATATTATTTCGTTAATAAATGCATTGAGAACACTAGGCAATAAACCTACATTTTAAGTAAGGCTGGAAAAAAAGAAAAATGATTTGTAAATATTTATGCTGCACATATGGAATGAAAATGAATATTTTGGAAATTCACTAATTTTCAGAAAAAATGAGAACATTTAGATCAACAGACAGAAAGTAAATGTACTGCAGGATAGGAAGTAATCTATGAACAGGTATGGGGGGTGTGTGTGTGTGTGTAATAAATTGTCCCCACTGCTTCTCTTCCAAATTAATTATGTTTAATTTAAAGAACATGTTTAAATGTATAAAAATAAGAACCTTAGGATTCAGAGGGACTTCCATAATGAATGGAAGTTTAAAATAAATGTAATGGAAGACAAATGAAATAACAGTGCTGTCTGATATAAAACATGTAGGCATGATGCTAACTTTCATTCTAAAAAGTTGGTGGGGGCCTCCGTAGAGATTCCCAAGAGCCTTTGTGTTATGATATTAGGAGTGGGTGTGAAGTTGGAAGCTCACTGTAAGAGAAAAAGCTTCTCCCCAATCACTATCACCATACTGGAAAGTATGACCCCTGTATCTGCAAAGTTAGAGTCTTGCATGAACAAATTTATTCATAACATTCTTTAGATATGATGAAATATCATTTTTTTTCTCCATTTAAGTGCTGTATTGCTAGCAACCAGAATTCCAGGCTTTATTTTTTAGGGCAGAGCTCCTATTCCACACTATTTAGGTTACAACAATAACAACATGGCTCCCAAGAAAATGATGGGAGGCTCTTTTCCAGATCTCTTCTTAATATGCATTTGATGGCTAATGGTGCAAATTTTAAAAAACACATCTGGTACAAAAGAACCCAGTAAAATCATGAAAACGTTTTCTTTTTAAAATGTATTTTTTCTTCACAATTTTGAAAATTAGCTCACGACGTCATTAAAAATCAAGACAAACATCTGAAAGCTTTCTAACCAGTCTGAATCATTTAAATTATACTTGCAAACTGAATATGAGTACATAAAGAATACTATTATCATATGCTATGTAGCAATGGTCATTTTCTGGCAGAAAGTTAAGAGCTGAGTCACAATAGTAAAGGTCTGGGCTCTGATTGGCTTCTGCCCCCCTTTTCCTGCCTTCTTTGATTTACTTTCTCTCAAAGGCTATCAACCACTTCCTAAAGGTATATAAAAAACAAGTGATTTCATTAATATATATAGAATTGCCCCCCAAACCCATACGGAATAGTACAAAAACCAATAATTGTATCCTCCTCAGTTTAAAAGGTCTAATATAAGACAGAAAGAAAAAGCTCCCACCCTAAAAATGCATCCCTAAATATCCTCGTCCACATTCTTATGCTCCTCACCTCTATCTCACAGTGTTTCCATAAGTCTTCAGATTATGGGGCACGTGTGCTTCTCTGCATTTCTTAGTGGGAAGGGTTATCACTTCTATTCACAGCTGAGAGGTGGGAAGGACTTGGAACTGCTGTAGAAAATGTTGAAATTTTAAATGTATAGAAGTCAATAAGTTATAGTTATGGTTCTCAAAGGAATAGACTACTAGGATATATTATATACATTGTATTTATATACTATAGCAAAACAAATACTTGGGTATGTTATATGCCAAAAAGGTAAATAACAAATTTTATGGCAACAAACCATAACTTTAAATGTCTTCATATTGTGCATTTAAAATTTCAATACTGAAAATTTATTTCAAAGTTTAGAAAAAACTGACATAATGCTTCCTCCTACGTGTAGGTGTCTGTGGTTATGTCACCATAGTTGGTGCATCATGTCATTTTAAAACATCATAAAAGAAATAAAATAATAACAATGTTAACTTCCATGTTTCTATCTGGATTCATCAGCTGTAGGGCATATACATTTTTCCCCAGGGGGTTGATGGATGTGAACTGATCCAGTCACACCTCCTCACACGAATCTCTTGCTATACACAGACATCTGTATATTTCTTCAACACCTAAGACATGCAACTGAGCTTAACAGTGAAGCCTGTAGTTTGGCAAAGCTAGCTGGCATGTGCAAACATAGGCTCATTAGAATTTTGCTCTAAGCCCAAATCACTATCCATTTTCATTTCATAAATGATTTAAGAACTTAGAGAAGGGTCTGCAGCTATTATGTAGGAAAAATTATATTTTAATTTTTTTAGAGCACAGATGACCTTAAAGATACATGGAGTGGTTAGGTAAGGCAATAATGTCACAAGTTTCAATGAACTGGCAATCTCATTCTGCTTTTAATACTTCTATTCTGAATAATTTCTTCCCTCTTTATAAGGGAGAGTCAAAATATTTACACAACTTTCTGGTATGGTTCTTCAGTAACTTAAGCAAAGTATAAGGAGATAGAAAAATAATTTGCATAATGCTATCATCTATTGTTGATTAAAACACATGAAAACAGAACATCCTAAAACTGAAAAATACCCATTGTCATAGCAGTTATCACTAAACACTACTACGACTGGTTATACTTTCTAAGATTAAATTTAGATAAGCCAACCATAAGAAAATAATCTTTTGTTATTAGAAAAGTCAATCTCTTCATCTTATTTAAATAACTTATATTTGATCCTTATATTTGGTTAAAATATCTGATTATTTTAAACAGGTTAATTTTCAGTATACTGAAATGAAATAGGTTTCTGGAGATATGTTATCTACATGAACTCATTAATTAGTGACACGGGCTGAAGCCAAGCCTAAAAGCATAAGAGATTTATTTTGCTTTTCAAGTCACCTAATAAAAGTAGCACGGGTTTCAGAGCCAGAATAACATGGCTTTAAATCATTGGAGTCTCCTGCTAGCTGTGAAGTCTTAGGGAAATCACTTAACTTTAAACATCTGTTTTTTGCCCTCCTAAAATGAGGTTAATAGCACTTACCTTGTGGAGTTGACGACTGTCCAGGACATGGTTGACTCTTAATAAATGGTAATTATTATTATTCTTATTATAGAAAGGAAATAGGAAGACACTGATTATTTATATATTTCATATTCACAAAGCATTGTATTAATTATACAATGTTTGTGAGTAATGATCACAATATAATCTCTTAGCAAAATCTCTGATGCTATGTCATGGAATTATTTTTTCTAAGTGTTCTACCTATATTAACATTTACTAGTCACAATAAACCTATGAGGTACTATTACTCCATTTAACAAACAAAGAAACTGAGGCACAGAGAGGTTAAGTAATTTGTTCAAGATCATATAGCAGAGTCAGGATTCAAATCCTGGCAATATGACTGCAGAGCTTATGCTTTTAGCCACTTTATTAAAAGCCTGGAAATAACATTCATGTAAGATAACAGCCATTCACTCAACAAATGTGGCACACATTCTGTGCTAGGCACTAGTACCTAAAACCTTCAAGACACAGAGCCTGTAGCCTTTAGGGAACTTATAATGTGGTGACTATAAGCAATCATATTACCTCAAAGTTATGAGTCAAAAGCCAGGATATTTCTCTGGATTCAAGAACAAAGTTCCCCTTTAAATTACTGCCATTTAATAACCATAAGAATTATGGCACAACCATAATTTACTTATAGAACTAATCAAGGTTTCTACATCTCTTGAATAAATATGAATAAAATTGCCATTGCACTTCGTTGACCTCTATGTTATTTTAAGAACAGACACGAAAATTATTTTAATGTAATTGTTACAATGTATCTAACATATTATCAAAATGTGTCATAAAAATAATTTCTGGTCATTAAGGGTACCAAAAGTTTGGTCAAGAGGTAGATCAATGTCAAAGGTTAACTCAAACAAAAGCAACGAAAACTAGATAATGAAGTCCTAGTTAGATATACACAGATAAAAACAAACAACAAATCTATGACCAGGTATATTTAGATTTCTTGCCTCTATTTGTTTGGTCTTTTCCTTCCTCAGCTCTCTCTTACAATCTCAATCATTATTTTCCACTCTCTTCAATGCATGCATCATAAATATGCTCCTAACTGAAAATACTTTATGGGCTTTAAAAATAGGGTTATTCTCATTTACTCTGGAAGGATAGAATAGTTATATGCTATCAAAACCTAAAAACAATTGTGGATAATGTATAATTTATATAATATATATGAAACAGAATGACTATGTTTAAATAAAATGTTACTCTTATTTTATGTTTAACCATTTTTTGTTTCACAGAACTGTACCACTGCTTACTATTAAATAATTATGTAAATTAAAATTGGACCAATAATCTAACAGCAGTAGATTCTGCCATTTATCCTTTTTTAAGGGGAAACAGGTTGCTTGGAGGCCAAGTGGGTTAGTAAAAGGAATGGAATAATTTTCAGTTCAGCTTGGGCGAAGGTTATTCTGAAGAGCAATGACTGTTTTTTCATCCTTTTGTAATAAACAATAGAAACTAAAGGACAGTTAGCAACATGGAAATCAAAGGAGAAAGGTGAAAATTATTTTTAAAAAGACACCAAGCATGCAACTAATATAAAACTGCTGGTTTGGCAAATACCATCAGTCTCTATATGAATGACAGTTCCCTGGCTCTGGATAACAAAAGGGACTGCTCCCAGTAGATCACACAGTGCTCACCTGATTCTGTCTGTCTTCTGGCAACCCTTGGCATATGGCTGAAACTTGCAGGTGTTCTCCCGAGATCTGGTTACTTCCTGTCCCTCCTTTTAATTGATTGTCTGCAATTCACTCAGTTTAAAACGTGCATCCTTTATTTATGTGAGGTTTATTTAGCTTGTCAAGGGCTGTGATGACGACAGAGCTGTTGGGGGATCTGTATTTTTTTTTTTTTTTTTTAAAGAGAAAACCTGAAGGTCCCTCGTAGTAAGGTTTCAGGCACACTGACTGAATCTCTCATTTGCTTATGTACAGAACACTTTTACATTTGCTTTTAAATTTCATTTGTTGGCTTGAAAGTTCTTGGATAAAGAAAACTGTAGAGAAGCATCTTTTAAAATTATTGCCTAATAAATAGCGTGTAATCCAGATCATGCCTTATTGTGGTTAATAGCTAACATTCCAAACACCATATTTTCCTTCTTGATTCAGTCATTATGGAATGACATAATGATTTTCATAGTCAAAAAATGCATTTGGGATTCATTTCACCTCCTTAGAGTCTCAGACTTAACTTTTTTTGTGCGGCTTATTCAAACAGTGGTTTTCCTTATGAAATCATGTAAGTAGGAACCATCTGGAAAGGTTACTGTGGAAACGGCAGGGGCTGGGAGGTGGGGCTAGAGAGCAAGAGATGCCATGACAACCTTTTTCGGGTTTCCCAGGAAACATGGGTTGCTATGGGAACTGCATCAGTCAGGTCCGAATTAGTAACTTCCGCTGGAAAGGGTGTCTGCCACTTTAATCTTCTTGTGATACTGCCGAAGCTTATCTCTCAGATGCATTAGGAAATTTTTTGTTTCTCTCAGCAGCACTGAAAACATCTGTTTCTAGACTTTGATAGATATTGGGGCTGGGACATATGCACAGAACATCACAGGAATCTGTTAGTCTAATGCTTTAGAAATGCTTAGCAAGCCCGAAAGAATTAAACTAATTAGTCAGATCAGGACATCTTGGGCACTTCCCTTTATTCAAAGTTGTAGAGACCCTTAAAATTCCGGGAAGGGGGATTCAAATAGGAATTTCAGTCAAAAACCAAATAACTCACGGTGGGTTTACAAGTCATTATCTAGTTAGACTCTTCATCCACATATCTACAGGGTAGGCAACCGAAATTCATATTCAGGAAATAACGTTGAAAGGTCCATCAAACTGAAGCATCATTTACTGCGAATTGATGTACTTAGGAAAGAAACAACTGCCTTTAAAATTCTGAGGTTAAACAGTTACTCTAACTGTTCTTTAGTTTCATTTCCTCCCAGGATGTACTGCTCTTTTTAAAATAGGGCGTGTACTAGAAATGCAGTTTAATGTAAGTTTGTTGTTTACAATGTTAAGAGAGAGAGGGTAAGGGGGAAAAGGAGAGCTGAGAGAATGCAGCCCACTTGCAAAACAGGCACCTGTTTCAGTATGAAGCAGTAGGGAGAGGGAGAATGAAGTGTGCTTTCCACTTCTTCAGGTCCTTTCCTTGATGAATGGTCTGGAAATGTATAAAACAAGGGCATAGGCAGACCAAGGGGGCATGTTCCACACAATACTGAGCACAGCATGTCACTTGTATCATATATTAAACATCGGTGAATATCTTTTTGATGTTGACACAAGAGTTGGGATTATTGTTCGTGGTGCAGGTGGCAGTGGAATTGCCCGTTTTGAAAGGGGTCTGGGGGAAAGCACTATGGTTCATACCCCCCTCTTCGATCACCATATACTCCGACTTACTCAGAGTCGAGTTACTCCTTGCTTTTCGGAGCTCCTCGGCTGAAGAGGAGAGGTGCTGGCAACTTCCCACGTGCATGTACTGGGCTTGCTCTTCCCCTTCTGTCTCCCGGTGGTAGAAGTAATTGAAGTTGGAAACAATCACGGGAACAGGCAATGCGATGGTCAAGACACCGGCGATGGCACAGAGAGATCCCACGATCTTGCCCCCTATGGTCACTGGGTGCATATCGCCGTAACCCACTGTTGTCATGGTTACCACTGCCCACCAGAAGGCATCCGGGATGCTGCTGAAACCTGAAGTGGGGTCGTCTGCCTCGGCAAAGTAGACCGCGCTGGAGAAAAGGATGACCCCAATAAAGAGGAAGAAGATGAGCAACCCCAACTCCCGCATGGACGCCTTCAGCGTTTGCCCGAGGATCTGCAGCCCCTTGGAGTGGCGCGAGAGCTTGAAGATGCGGAAGACCCTCACCAGGCGGATGACCCTCAGGATGGCCAGAGACATGGCCTGCTGTCCGTTGCCCTGTCGTTCGGCCAGCTCAGTACCCAGAGTGATAAAATAAGGGATGATGGCCACAATGTCGATCAGGTTCATGATGTTTCGCGAGAAGGTGGCTTTGCTAGGACAAGCGAAGAACCGCACCAGCAGCTCGAAGGAGAACCAGATGATGCACAGCGTCTCCACCACGAAGAAGGGATCCGAGAAGCTGGAGGCTCCCGCGGCGGCCCCCGACGTGCTGTTGCCGGCTGCATCTAATGAGTCCTGCGACGGCGAGGCGGGGTAGTCCTTCTCGTCGCGGAATTCCGGCAGCGTCTCCAGGCAGAAGATGACAATGGAGATGAGGATGACCAGCACGGACACGATGGCGATGCCCCGGGCTGGCCCGGAGCTCTCGGGGTACTCGAAGAGCAGCCACACCTGGCGCTGGAAGTCGCGGCGGGGCAAGGGCCGCTCCTC
The DNA here is from genome assembly GCF_000951045.1 of Mandrillus leucophaeus. Lineage (NCBI taxonomy): Eukaryota > Metazoa > Chordata > Mammalia > Primates > Cercopithecidae > Mandrillus > Mandrillus leucophaeus. The sequence continues at coordinate 130,575 of NW_012110042.1, read as the reverse complement.
CTCCCGCAGGAAGCCCTCGTCCTCGCGGAACTTCTCCATGGCCTCCTCGCCCAGCTGGTAGAAGCGGATCTCCTCGGAGAAGATGTCGATGGGCACGTTGACCGGCCGGCGGATGCGGCCCCCGGACTGATAGTAGTAGAGGATGGCGTCGAAGCTGGGCCGGTTGCGGTCAAAGAAGTACTCGTTGCGGAGCGGGTCGAAGTACCTCATGCGCCGCTTGGGGTCGCCCAGCAGCGTCTCGGGGAACTGGCAAAGGGTCTTCAGCTGCGTCTCGAAGCGCAGCCCGGAGATGTTGATGACCACGCGCTCCCCGCAGCAGTCCTGCTCGCCCGCGGCCGGCAGTGAGGGCGGTAGCGGCTCGTAGCGGTCGCAGCCGCCGCCGCCACAGCCGCCCTGAGGCGGGGCCCCTCCACCATCCGCCACCTCCGGCTCCAGCAGGTGGTCCCCGGGCACCACGGTCATGTCTGGCGGCAGCTCGGGGCCTGCGGTGGGCTCCGCGTAGCCGGGGTTTACCAGCGTGTGAGCGCCGCCGCTGCTCGCGGGGCGCTGGGCAGGGTGGGCGCGGTGGCGGGCTGAGGGCGGCGGCGGCGAGCGCAGAAGGCTGAGGTGCTCGTCCATGCGGCGGGGAAGAGGCAGCTGTGGTGGGGCCGGGTCGCTCCTCCTGGCGCTCCCCGCCCCTTCGCCGCCTCCGCCCCCGAACCGAGCCCGCCGCCTGTTGCAGCTACAGCCGCGAGGCTCTGTCTGGGTCTGGCGCGGTCAGCCAGGCTCCCGCACGGAGACGCCTCCTCCCTCCTCCTCACGCTCTCCGCCCCCTCCCCTGCGGGACGCGCGCTCGCCTCCGCGTCCCCTTAGTTTTCCCGCCCACCGCGCGGGCGCGCGCCCCGCTCCCGGGGACAGCCGCGGGCCTCCCTTTCTTGCAGCCCTCACGGCCCCTCCGTGTCAGCGAAGAGCCCTCATGTTGTACCTCGGCGCCCCGCGGGAATGCCCACCCAGCGGAGCCGGCCCACGGGGAGTCCCGCCGCCTGCCCGGGCCCCTAGGCTCCGCCCGCTTCTGGTCAGCGCCCCTCGCCCCCGGCCCGTGTGGCCGCGTCCCAGTCCCCAGGGTTTTTGGCCCGTGGGCCGGGAGAGCTCCACCGCGGCCCCGCGGGCGCCGCCCCCTGGCCTTCACACCCCTTGGGCCAGCCCGGGGAGGGCAGGCGGGCCCAGTGTCCAGGGAGGGAGTGCAGGCCAGGCGGGCGCCCTGGGCCAGAGGCAAGCCTGGCGCCGGCATCGCAAGCTCCCTTGAGGGTCGAGGACCGCCAAACCCTGGGAAGGAGCGGGGGTTTGAACAATTTAGCTTCTGCTAGGATGCGAAGCCGAACGGAGTAATGGGTGCTGATGGGCTTCGCAAACGGAGTCTGAAGGAAGTGGATTATTAAAGGCGTTCGGGCCCTGCTGCTTTAGAGAATAGTTCACACCCTTTTTCGCAGCGGAGATTTCGGCCACTGGGAAGAATCAAGGACCAAGTTTCTGATTGGGATTAGCAGTGACATCCTGGTCTTTACCCACTACACAGATTTCCTATTGGCGGGGAAATAAGAGGAAAAATGGGAAAGGAAATTCACGAAGTCTAAGTTGTGTGGTTAGGAAGTCCGACTTTATGACTCAAGCCTGTTGTGGAAGGGATGAGAGCAGGACCTGTACCTAGACTTTTTACTTAATATTTTGGCACTGCCCTTGTGGTAGGGAATTTGCATCGCTCTCGTTGTTAAACTGGAAGGACATTCATTCTGCACCTTGTACCTCTTGCTTGATCTGGGCCCCGAGATAACTTACATGTATCTTCTTTAAACTTATTTTTCCAAATTGTTGTGGTTACTTTGAACACAATTTGTTTCCAGAAAGTTTGGCAATCTAATATAACTCAACCCTAGGCTTTAAAAAGTCCTTTTTTTATTGTATCATTCAAATCATTTACAGAAGAGGAACTATTGTCTAGACAGCCCCTCACCCACCCAAAGTTAGCTGACAATTCAATTTTAAGTAAGTGATTTGTGGTCAATACTTCACACCACCACTCCCAACCATGAGGTTCTCTAGGGCACAGAGTAGGTCCTAGCCAATTTATATTTCTAGCAACTACCAAAGTGCCTTGGAAATGGTGGGGACTCGGTACGTATTTGTCAAATTGAATTCCCCAAGGAGTGGCTCTTTGCATTGCTATCTGTTCTGGAGTGTCAACATTTCTTCTTTTTGAGCCCAGAATCCTGCTGTGATTCCTAAGATGAGGAGTGAGGGAAAACTGAGCTCACCATAGAAAACACTGCTCGTTTATTCCATAGGATTTCCACCGCTGGCTCTCCTGGGCGCAACAGGCACCCATGTCCTTTACTGTCCCTTCATCTTCTGTTTCACCTCCTGGTCAGTGCCAGGCAATGCAGGCAGTCACTTATGTGGTGAGATGGCAAAACTGGGCAACCACGTAAAACTCTCTTACAAAACTCCAGAACACTGGAATGTGACAGCCACCTCATTATTTTGCATATATATTTTGAGCTGGTGATTAGAGTAGCAGTATAATCAATCATTCATATATTTAAATCTTGGAATGAGACAGACTGCTTGCTGCAATGATAGCTCATGGAAAGGCAAAGACCCTATTTTTAAAGACCAGATGTTTCATGTACTTCTATGTCTGACTGAGAAAGTGATTTATTCCTTCTTTTGCAGGAATTAGTACTGAAATTAATATTAATCAATGGCAAGGAAGACCAGAGCAGAGGATAGTCCTGTGATGAATGGTCACAAGCTTCTTCCAGCTGTGAAATATCTTTCCTTCATAAATGACTATTTCCATTCCTTTCATGTATTTACCTTGTCTGGAAGACTTTGATTATGAGCTTCTTAGGACATATATAAAGCCCTTACTTTATATTTGAGGCCCGGAGAAGTTTTGCAATTTGTTTAAGCTCACATAGCTAGTTAGCAGCAGAGCTGGGCCTAAAATCTTGGACCATTTCCAAATCCAGTGTTTGCTTTACTGTATCACACTGTGCAACTCTTATGTTGATCACTGTGAGTACTTAATATACTAGATTTCTAACAGCAGCCTATTTGCTTCTGATTGCCGACTAGTTCACTTCAATTCATATTTATGTTAACTGAAAACCACTCCTTCTGATGGCTAGTCTGTTGTCTGTAGAAAATGAGTTGGTGGACTCATTCTAGCCCTGTTGGACAGCCGAACCCATCACGACAAATCAATGCCAAAAATGGCATTTCAAGAGGAAAACATACCGTTTATTTAGTACCCCCAACAGAGTAGCTCAGAGTGATTTGAAAATGTCTCATTAATCCTCATGACACCCCTGTGGGATAATAATAATATTATTATAATGTTTAGGCGTAGAACTGTGGCAAAGCCAACAGCTTCTCTGAGCATGTGCAGGATTTCCTCATATTTCAGTCTGCAGTGCTAGAGCCTGACAAAAACCATCAGGTCTGCAAACAGCAAGGGTAAATAAATCTTGGTGTTTGGCCTTTCTGTGTTGCTCTAAGCATAGTTTGTGTTTCCTACTGACCACATTGATCCTAGAAATAGTTTATCAGTTGTTGGCCAGATGGTAAGTAGCATCTAGGATTAGCTCAGAAGTGTTTGAGAGTGGGACGAGGCAGGGTTAGAGATCCTGATCCACAATTATAGATAAATGAATGGAGAAAGAACACCTAGTAACAGTATAAAAGCATTCCTATTTCTCCACATCATCTCCAGCATCTGTTGTTTTCTGACTTTAATGATCGCCATTCTAACTGGTGTGAGATGGTATCCCATTGTGGTTTTGATGTGCATTTCTTTGATCAGTGATGATGAACTTTTTTTCATGTTTGTTGGCTGCATAAATGTCTTCTTTTGAGAAGTGTCTGTTCATATCCTTCACTCAGTTTTTGATGGGGTGGTTTGTTTTCTTCTTGTAAATTTGTTTAAGTTCCTTGTAGATTCTGGATATTAACCCTTTGTCAGGTGGATAGATGGCAAAAATTTTCTCCCATTCTGTAGGTTGTCTGTTCACTCTGATGATAGTTTCTTTTGCTGTGCAGAAGCTCTTTAGTTTAATTAGACCCCATTTGTCAATTTTGGCTTTTGTTCCCATTGCTTTTGGTGTTTTACTCATGCAGTCTTTGCCCATGCCTGTGTCCTAAATCGTATTGCCTAGGTTTTCTTCTAGGGTTTTTATGGTTTTAGGTTTTACGTTTAAGTCTTTAATCCATCTTGAGTTAATTTTTGTATACTGTATAAGGAAGGGGTCCAGTTTCAGTTTTCTGCATATGGCTAGCCAGTTTTCCCATTTATTAAATAAGGGAGCCTTTCCTTATTGCTTGTTTTTGTCAGATTTGTCAAATATCAGATGGTTGTAGATGTGTGGCCTTATTTCTGAGGCCTCTGTTCTGTTCTGTTCCATTGGTCTATATATCTATGTTGGTACCAGTACCATGCTGTTTTGGTTACTGTAGTCTTATAGTATAGTTTGAAGTCAGGTAGTATGATGCCTCCAGCTTTGTTCTTTTTGCTTAGGAATGTCTTGGCTATATGGGCTCTTTTTTAGTTCCATATGAAATTCAAAGTAGTTTTTTCTAATTCTGTGAAGAAAGTCAATGATAGCTTGATAGCATTGAATCTATAAATTACTTTGGGCAGTATGGCCATTTTCATGATACCAATTCTTCCTATCCATGAGCATGGAATGCAAATTAGTTCAACCATTGTGGATGACAGTGTGGTGATTCCTTAAGGATCTAGAACTAGAATTACCGTTTGACCCAGCAATCCCATTACTGGGTATATACCCAAAGGATTACAAATCATGCCACTATAAAGACACATGCACACGTATGTTTATTGCAGTGCTACTCAAAATAGCAAAGACTTTGAACCAACCCAAATGTCCATCAATGATAGACTGGATAAAGAAAATGTGGCACATATACACCATGGAATACTATGCAGCCATAAAATAGGATGAGTTCATGTCCTTTGCAAGGACATGGATGAAGCTGGAAACCATCATTCTCAGCAAACTAACACAGGGACAGAAAACCAAACAACGCATGTTCTCACTCATAGGTGGGAATTGAACAATGAGAGCACTTGGACACAGGGCAGGGAACATCACACATCGGGGCTTGTTGGGGGTTGGGGGACTGGGGCAGGCTGATAGTGTTAGGAGAAATACCTGATGTGAATGATGAGTTGATGCTGCAGCAAACCACCATGGCACGTATATGCCTATGTAACAAACTTGCATGTTCTGCATATGTATCCTAGAACTTAAAGTATAATAATAATAATAAAAAAGAAAGAGCACCTAGTACATGCACAGCATTGTCCCAGATACTTTGGGGATATGGAGTTTAAACATGGATCATGCCTTCGGTGAGCTTACATGCAGTTGAAAAGATAGGATATAAATCCATGAAAATTTTTACAGTGTTATTTATTAACAGTACCTGACAAGAGTACTAGAAATGTTACTTGTGGCTATTTTGTCTATTCTAGCCAAGCTGGATGCCTGGCTGTTTCTCAGTTGTACTAAATGAGTTCTTATCTCAGGGTCTTCATACTTGCTCTTCCCTCTGCCTGAAACACTCTTCCTCCAGTTTTTTTTTTTTTGTTTGTTTTTCTTTTTTCTTTTTGGCTCTCTCCATCACTTTAGGTGTCCATTAAAACTATCAATTTCAGGGAAGTTGCCTTCTCTGACCACAACCACACTATTTCAAATAGCCATCCTTCCCCGCCCCCCTTTGGTAACTCTCTAGTCTCTTACCTGCTTTATTTTTCTGGCATTTATTTACTTCACATTGTATTTTATATTTATTTGGTTACTTTTTTATTGTCTGTCTCCTGCACTAAAAAATAAACTCCTTGATGGCAGGGTTTGGACTTTTTAACTTCTGTATGCTCCAGATCTAGAAGGGTACCAGGCACATGGTAGATGCTTAATGGAAGAAATACAAGGTACAGAATGAACATACAGACATGTGACAGTACTCTGTGTGTGTGTGTGTGTGTGTGTGTGTGTGTGTGTTTGCGCTAGATTACGGAGTCATCCCTGCATCGTTCCTCTGCTCCCACATCTATTCGGTCACTAAGTGCTTTCCATTCCCCCTCCAAGCCCTTCTCAATTCTGTCCATACCTCTCCATTCTCACTGCCACTGTCCCAGTTCAGGCTGCCATGACAGTTTCGTAACAGGCTCCCTGCTTGCAGTCTCTCTTTTATGTATTTTATCCTTCAGGATATAGCTGAGTTATTTTTGTAAAACATAGGTTTGATCACATCGCTCTCCACTGCTGCCATGATGGCCAAACCCTGGCTCTGACCTGTCATTTTGGCCACATCTCCACACTACTTGCTGGTCCTTGGACAGGTCATCCACTTACACACTGCTGAGCCATTGCTCATGCTAGCTGCTTATGCTCTAGCTTGCTGGATACTCCTTTCACCTTTTTCCCATTGGTGAATTCAATCTTCAAGTCCCAGCTTAGAGACCACTTCTTTTGAGAGCCTCACCTTCTTGTCAGTCATGATTACCACTTCAAAGAAGATTCAGTGTAAATGATAAATTCAGTGACACTATTTCTCATCAGAGCTCTTACAGTATTTTGTTTAAAGCCCCATTAGAGGGCTTTATTGTACTGTATTTAGGTGTGTATGATATGATCGGTCTCCCTATGAGAATGTGAACTCCATAATACTAATAGCTAACATATTGAGCAGTGAATGCACTATGCTAAGCCAGACGTGGTGCTAACCACTTTATATGCAGTAACCTCCAACAGCCCTGTAAGGCAGGTAATATTACTACTATAATAGTAGTAGTAATATTTCACAGATAAAGATATTGAATGCAGGGTGGTGAATTCACTTGTGCAAGGTTATACAACTAGAAAATGGTAGAACCAGGATTCAAACCAAGAAGTTCACATCCTTAAGCCCTACTGTAGGTTACCTCTATAGTGATTAGTGGGCTTGTCTTATTCATCTTTGTATTTCCAGTCTCTAATATTGTGTGGCTGTATGATAAATACTTTTCGTATAGTATAACAGAAGAAAAATGATTATGAAGCATAATAGCTATTTGCTAAAAAACTAATAGACCATGATGAAAGAATTTGTCCTATTCTTCAATACAAGGGCTATATACATGGGCTTTCCTGAATCTGTTTTTTTTTTTTAAGAAATAAAAAACTATTTTTTTTAAGAAGTAAGAAAGATGCAAGGTATAAAGAGAAAGTTATTCCAGAAGTAGATGCAGATATAGGTCCTGACTGGGACTAAGATGGCTCTCCAGTGTTGCCATGTCCTCAGAATGACCCAGCAGTCTAAGTTCTTGTTCTCACATGGCAGAGTGATTTTCAGAAAAACATTTCTAGGCCAGGCGCATTGGCTTATGTCTGTAATCCCAGAACTTTGGGAAGCCAAGGCAGGCAGATCACTTGAGGACAGGAGTTTGAGACCAGCCTGGCCAACATAGAGAAGCCCTGTATCCATGAAAAATACAAAAAATTAGCTGGACGTGATGGTGCACGCCTATAATCCCAGCTACTCTGGAGGCTGAGGCAGGAGAATCACTTGAACCTGGGAGGTGGAGGTTGCAGTGAGCTGAGATTGAGCCACTGCACTTCAGCCTAGGTGACAGAGTGAAACTGTCTCTAAAATAAAATAAAACAAAATAAAAAGAAAAACAATTTTAGGGAAGATTGGAACTCTTATCAGCAAGTATGCCAACCAAAGAGTTAAAAGTATTGTGTTAGACTGAGCATTTACATAAGCCCAATTCTTTCTTCTTGAGCCTCTATATGTAAGAGACAACAATCAGACACTGAGCCACTTGCATAGCCTTTTCGGGTTGTACTTAATTTATTGAAAAAGCAGGCACAGTCACACCTCTAATCATAGATAAGATGTACAATTAATGATGAGATAAGCTGTAAAGCCCATGTACGGCAGTTATTTATTTGCAGATGGGAAGCTTCTCAGTATTTGTAGAAACAGTTGAATGGCTTTGGAGCACTAGCAAACATATTACCTCTCTTTTAGCAAGATGTACACCACAAATAATACTTTCACCATGATTTTTCTCAAAGTGGATTTGGCCAAGAATGTTTTAAAATATCTAGAAAATTAATTTATTTCCTCACGTTCCTTCTGTGAGGTACTTTGTTGTGAGGCTGTTGTAAGTCACAATAAAATTAATTTCAAGAAATAAAATGGATTATTTCAGTTATATGATTGAGTTGACATTAATGTGAAATGTTGAACATAAATTGACATGAAACTGTAAAGCTTTAGCAAACACCTATGGGAAATTATTGAAACGCTGTAAGGTCAAGGATACATTTTGATTGAGGTTTTTGTATTACCATCTGGTGAAACCCAAAACCTATTAATCTGCAGGCATCGTATTACAGTGTTATTACTTTGTCATTAGGTTTTGTAATTATGTTGATAAAGCAATTCAAGAACATGTCTGTAGAATAGCATTACAATTTTATTGAGTTTTCATTACAATGGTAATAATGTTAATGAAAGTATTTGAAGGCCCATGATGATCCAGTTAATACTGAGTATTATAATAACAAAAGAATATGAATAGAATTCTTTGGGGATTTCATCATACCTGAGATATGATGCAATGGATGCATTACTTAGTTATAAAATGGATGCAAATAAAATTCAATGTGTTATGATACATCTGTCCTTGCCTGACCCAGGCACAGCTGCAAGTATTGAAAGCTTTCATTTATAGGCTCAGGGCAATTTAATTCTAGAGCCAATTCTAAACAAACTTATGGGAATATATTAGAAAATCTGATCTTCACCCCAATCCCTGGTGGAAGATCTAAAATCTTTCTTGCTGCTCTAAGCTCAGTGTGTCTGAAGTGGGCCCCTTATTGCCTATAAACGTTCATCCTGGTTCTGTGCTTTCACCATCTTTTGCGTGACAATAAGACCATGACTCTGTCTTAGCTCGTTACTGTTCTCTTTAGTTTCTCCATTGATACTGAAGCCCTATCCTGAAACCTCAACTGTCTTGTTTGAGATTCCATTTTTCTTTTTAGCCCTTAGTAGGCTCCTCAAAGGCTGAACCTTGCCGTGGGCTGGAGTCCTTATTTATGCCAGGTGAATCTCTTGGAGCTACACAGCTTCCACCACCCACCTGACTACCAGTGTTGCTGTTGCCATGGCCATTCTGTGGCTTGCATCCTCCACTGGTTTGGACCTTATGAGTGATGAGGCTTTCTCAACTTGCATCCAAATTTTATCCTTCCCTCTAGGATTTTATAATTTGAGAAGCTGGCCACCCTTGGAGACCTGTCCTAAAGCTAAATTTGTTCTCCTAGCATCAAATCTCATCATTCCCAACCTATTAAAGTCCTAGTATGCCTCATGACTGAGTTATGTATATTGGCATGCACAGTTAGAAACACTAAAACAACTTACACTGAGGTTCATTGTTTATATACTCATTTAAGTGAACTATATAATGAATAAATGGATATATATATATTGTCTTGATTTCCCACCCCCATCAAACTTAGGAATCCACCTGTAGCACGCCAGCCTTAACATGCACATGAACAGAACTTTCTGCCAAATGCTTTTATGTTAAAGATTAGCTTTCAGGAAAAGCCTACAGTATAAGCATGTTTATCCATTATGTTATTCACAACAAGCTAATGTAAAGATGTGCTGTAGTGTACTAGAAGGGTTCTAGCCTTGGATTCAAACTATAGTGGTCCCCCTTTTATCCATGGGGAATATGTTCTAAGACCCCCAGTGGGTGCCTGAAACCACTGATAGTACTGAATATAATTGCTGCCAATCGTAACATGTTTCTGTTCATGTCTTCCACCCACAAATTTAATGCCTTTCCATCTTAACTAAGCACTTGTCATGCACTGTGGCTATAACTTTTGCAGTTTGAGGTATGACAGCAAAACTAGCACAAATTTCTTTTTCCCTCTTCACAATTTCACAGACAGAAGATTTGTTCTTACTCAGTATAAGATGTTTTTTTGGACTTTCACCTTTTCACTTTTAAAGGAAGCACTTTATAGCTTCTCTTTGGCATATCCAAATTTCCAGCAACACTTCTCTTGCACTTTGAGGCCATTATTAATTAAAGTAAGTGTTACTTGAACACAAGCACTGTGATATCACAACAGTAGACTTTATAACCAAGTGGCTACTAAGCGACTCATGGGCTAAGTGACCGAAGAGTGGGTAGCATATACAGTGTAGATACACTGGACAAAGGGAGGATTCACCTTCCAAGAGGGATGGAGTGGAAGGCCAAGAGATTTCATCATGCTACTCAGAACAGCATGCAATTTAAAACTTATGAATTGTTTATTTCTATAATTTTTCGTTTAATATTTTCAGACCACAGTTGACTGAGAGTAACTGAAATTATGGAAACCAACACCACAGATAAGGGAGACTACTGTTTCTGGAGTTAAAAATGCCCTTGAGAAATTCATTTTACCTCTCTCTGTTTTAATTTCTCACCTGTAAAATGAAGAAAATAATATCTAAGCCACATGCTACGAGTGTTGAATGAGATTATAGAAGTGGAAGTATTCAACTCCTTGCCTTAGATACAATAGGTGCTCAATAATTTCTTGCTCAGTTATGTTTTCTATACAATATAAATGCATTATACAGGGAGGGTGAGATGCATTAGGACGTTCATACTTCTGATTGCAAAAGGCCATATGCAATGCAAATCCTTCATCTTTGTTGTGTCTTGAAGAGGGACAGGCCTCTTACTCATGACTTTAATTAATATATAGTCCAAGAGCATCCACACTTGGCAGCACTTACAAAATTAGAGAACAAAGTACATGCTTTAGAATCAGAACTCCGGCCTTTCCTGATTATTACTCCTATTTTTTTTTTTTTTTTTTTTGTTTGAGACAGAGTTTTGTTCTTGTTGCCCAGGCTGGAGTGCAATGGTGCAGTCTCGGCTCACTGCAACCTCTGCCTCCCTGGTTCAATCGATTCTCCTGCCTCAGCCTCCCAAGTAGCTGAGATTACAGGCGCCCACCACCATGCCTGGCTAATTTTTTTTTTTTTTGTAAGTTTAACAGAGACGGGGTTTCGCCATGTTGGCCAGGCTGTCTTCGAACTCCCGACCTCAGGCGATTCGCCCACCTCAGCCTCCCAAAGTGCTGGGATTACAGGGGTGAGCCACCGCGCCCCACCCTATTACTCCTATTATCTCAGTTTCTTCAAAACTTGTATTTGGCAGTTAGTAGGCATTCAAAAAAGATTTGTTGCAGTAAACTTTACTTTTAGGTTATCTAGTCTATGCATTCATTTTACAGAGATGGCGTAAGTACGGTCTCAAAATATTAAGTCACTTATATCCAAAGTCCAGCATTTAGTCAGTAGCAGAGTCAGGATAGAACCTAATGTTACTAATTTCCAGCCAAGTTAAATGGACTTCTATTTCTACATTTTTCTTTTCTTTTTCACTCATGGTGTGGTGACCTTTTTCTGTACCTCTCTCTGTTTCTCCTTGCTTTCCTTTCCACAATACCTATGCTGCCTACATACTGGGAATCTAAAATGAGCAAGACATGTTTCCTACTTTTATACATGCCTGAGACATCCTGCCTCAGCTGACCTCTCTGAACCCACCCCAGTCCTGCCTGCTTATGGCTACCTGACTGCACTAGCTGACTTCTCTGCCAAGATCTATGGTTGCCTTCCTTTTCTTCTAGTCTTTTTACCCTCACAAGCATTTTTCAACCTCTTGATTTATTAGTCATCCTCTGCCTGTAAATCAGGATTTCCTACCTAGACCTCCTTTCCTTTGGGCCCCTACATCCTACTGTGGTGTCCCAGTGCAGTGGGATGTCTTAGGCACAGCTTGAAATTCTATCCTTTTGGTGGCTCTGCAGATGGCCCCCTGCTGGAGAGTGCATGTCTCCACTGCCTTCCTCAACCCTGCACGTGGAGTCTGCACTTCACAAGATCAATGGGATATGATTCTCGAAATTATTCTAATTGGGGCAGAAGCCTCAGCTACACCAGCTTAATGAGACCTGGAGTAGGTCTTAATTTCGATATGCCCGTGTAAGCATGAAGGTATCTGCATGTCTAGCAAGTTATTTGCTACCCCACCTGTTGTCCTACTCCACTAGTTCTTAAGACAAGTTCTGCCTCATTTTCCTTTTGTTTAAACTGGACTACCTCCCTACCAGCTCCTACCGGGATCCTCCTTGGGAGACCAGCCCTGCTCCTGTGTCACCAACTCCTGTCTGTATCTTGCTCTTCAAGGGCTACAGTCCCGAAACCAGGGAGCCATTGCCTACCCAATGTCAAGCTTCCTGATTTCTACTGCTATACCAACCCCAGTGTGGACGGGAGTGGGCATTTTTCCCACTATGGATGTAGCTGACCTCTCCTCTGCTATCATGTTGAGAAGATGCCCTTTTGGGTTAGACACTATAAGACTACCGTCTTCAGAGATGGGTACAGGGAACATCACTTTCCTGCACAGAGTAGAACAAAATGGCAAAATCTGGAAGGAGAGATTCAATCCCTAAATGTCAATATCCAAGAGATGTGAGAACTGGCTGTTCTGTGGTAGTGCGTATTATTAATGGAGATAAGTGCCCTTTTGTGCCCAGATAACACTGGCTGCATAGCTTTGGGAGATAATGCATCGCTAAGTACTCCTGACACCCATTGCAAGGCTGATTTCTAAACAAATGGGCTGAAACTTAATTAGTTCTAATTCTAAAACACAAGGGCTCTGGGCCCACCTCAGCATGAAGAATGGAATCAAAGGTGCCAACTAAAGGGAATATTCCAGATGCTCACATTGAAATATGTAATCTGAGAGTGTTTTAAGTGCATCTGAGTACTTTAGTGCTTCATAAATGGTTGAGCTACATTATCAACCCTGGATATTGAGACACTAATAAGCAAACAGCTCTTACTTTTTATAATGCTGTATGCCTGAGTCAGAGGAAATGTTGAGGATGATTAGAATACTGGAATATTCCTTTGTGGTTAGATGTTACTAAATCCCAATAGACTTTGGAGGTCAAAAAACGTCAACTCTATGCCACATAAAATCTATTGTAAGTGGGGTTTTCTGAGATCATTTTCCTAAAATAATAAACATAACAACAGAAAATTGACGGCATGAGAATGAAACGTAGAACATTCAGTTTGCCAGGTTTTTTTTTTTTTTTTTTAATTACCTGGTGAATGATGGTCTCTTGGTTTAATAAAGCAACATGTTTAGGAAACTTCAAAATAGATTGGTTTTATTATCTCTTTGTTTAGATGACGAGAACAGGGCCATACCTTTTTCATGATTACCTTCCTCAGTGCCTTGTATAGTGCTTTGTACATAGTAGGCCTCTATAGTTATTGAGCATTTAATGAATTATTCATTTTCTATAATGACCAAAGAAGCCATTGCACTGATAAATTTTTAACATAACTTTTTTGCTGCCTGCATGCAGTCTTGGTCATAGTCTGTAACCATTTATGCCATTTCCTCCCATGTTAACATCTTTGTAATTTGTATTATGTCCCAGGTCTATGAAATTTCTGAGGCAGAGTATAAAGTGCAAAGTTAATGCTTCTTTTGCACACAAATATAACCCTCATGAGAATAAAGTCGTGGATTTCAAACTTGTATTTCAATGTGACAACTATATAAAGCCAGATTGCTGTATATTTTAAATCATTTTCCCTACAGCTTTATCCCCACCCATCCTTCCCCAAAGCCTCATAGCAGCTTTAGCAAGATATTTACTGATTTAGATGCATCTTTCACATAATATCGGATCTGTGTAAATGCAATAAAATTCATAACACTGCTGTATAATATAGGGCAGAGACAAGCAGGACCCTTCTGCTCTGAGGCTGGAATATAAAGTAGTTTCAGTTGCTGAGATAGATTAATTCTTTAGAGTCAGAAAACAGTCTTTAACTCCAGTAAGCCCAATTTCTGCCAAATAAGCAAGAAGATAAATGCATCATTCTTCGAAGACAGAAGACATGTTGGAAATCAGACAACTTAATTTCAAATATGAAATATATCTAATTGATTTGCAATACTGTCCCTGGTGTACTGCCCAGTGAAGATGCAATATTCTGAGGTTTCTGGACCTGTGACACCAGCTAGAAAAGCATTATCTGCCACTTCTACTTGAGTGATAAGAAGACATAGGAAAAGCATGAGGGAGGATGATGCACGACTCTGCAACTCCTGTGGGCCACTGCACTTTGTCAGCCAGAGACTAGTAGCACACAAACATCTTATGGGGCTGATTTCGTCCTCAGCTACACCATCAATTGGTGTATGTGAATCACCTGACCCTTAATGGGAACCTTCATATACAGTCAAAGACAGAATTTAGATTAGGATGCAAACAGGCCAAACAGGCTGCCTCTGGCAGGAGATAAATGTGCTCTTTTAGCCTATGTTTATCTGGCTAATGAAATAATATTGCCAAGTAGTGATTTCTTTTCTTCTTGTGGGTTGACTTTGGTCATTTCTTTTTTCTTCTAGGACTGCATTAAATTGCAGGAATGGAACTTCAATTAATATTATAATAATCCTAATTGCTGATAGTGTTTTTTTAAGCTCATTATCATCACATTTCTGCATGATGTTTTAAAGATGCACAAGAGATTTAAAAATCCTGATTAAATATTTTCAGTTCTTACTAATATAAATTCATACAGCCTGAAAGTATTAATGTGATCAATGCTAAGAATAGCAATATCCACAGTAAATATGCTGAGCCATTGTAAATTGCAATATTTATCTGATTTATTTTCTTGAATGTTGTCTCGTACTCCAAAAACAGATTATTGGAGAGTTCTGCTATGTATAAGAGATGTCAGAAATAATTTTGGTCAGCTATATGGGGACCAATTTATGTGTCTATTACACGCCTACCAAATATTTAGCATAATGTATCAAAATAGAATGTGAGAATAGGTAATTTGTTACAAAAGCAAAAATCAATACCATAAGTAAGTAAATAACTGAATTAATTAAATTAATTAATGATTGTTTAAAATGTATTGCTTGTTATACCTCTTGAAAATTGGGCAATTAGCAAAAAGTACTAATTGTACATTGTATGTCATATAAAATGTATATATATTTTTTTCATTTAAAAGTTGTGGTAATGGATTATGGGAATTCTCGCTTTTTTAGACGGATTGAGGTTCTATCCTATAAATGGGAAAACTGACCTGAACATTAGAGCTACTTTTGGAGTGAAGTTGGTTTAATAACATTCTTAAACAGTTGTTTAAAATGTAAAGGACTAGAGATAATATACATAAAGCACTGAAGTATTTTATGCAATACTGGCTCTTTTAAAAAGATGATTACTGGGGTGTCTGTATAATTATATATAATATATGCATGTATATATTTTGAGCCTTTTTAAAAAGATGATTACTAATAATAGCAGTAATAATTATAGTTTTCTGGAGCTCTTAAATCATTTTGATTCAAGATTCCTGTTAGCCAAATACATTTATAGTATTCTATATTTAGCATAAACCTTTCCTAATGATATGAAGAGTGTTTGACCTTTTGAACTGATCCCAGAGCAGCACAGAGCCTTGGTTGCTAAGCACTGAAAAGGGTATGTCAGCCACCTCTGTTCTAGAGACAACTGGTTTTACTTTGATGTTTCTTAGTTTTCATGTTTGATACATCCCCTCTGCCAGAGCACAACAAGTATTTTTCTGCATATGTGTTTGTGACATTTCTACTCTGGAGAATTCCTGTATAATAAACTCCATTTCATGATTTTTTTTTTTTTTTGAATCAAGTGGCATGGTCTGGACTAATGGACACATCTGCCTATGCTCCAGTACATTTCTTCATGGGTACCTTCTAAAATATTCTGATATTTTAACTGTCTTAGCAACAACATCATCACTCCCAATTATAGATCATGGGACTTCAAAAAGTTCACGGAAAATGAAAACACTATATATACATGGATTTCAAAATTTTGCTGTACAAAAAAACCCTGATGTTAACTTGTTATAACATGTCTGAACAGGATCTAGTTTGAGACACTAAGAAAGATTAGACATCAATTTGAAAAGACCCCCTATCAGAACAACATGAATTCTGCTAAAATTGAAACAAGAACAAATACTAAGTTTATGGTGAAGCCTGGGTGGAAGAATGGTGAAGTCATTGATACTTTATGAAAAGCTTATGGGGACAAGGCCCCAAAGAAATCAGTTTACAAATGGATAGCTTGTTTTAAGAAGTGATGAAATGGTGTTGAAAATAAAGCCCACAGTACCAGACCATCCACATTGATTTGTGAGGAAAGAATTAATCTTGTTCATGCACTAATTGAAGAGTGTAGATGATTATAGCAGAAATAATACCCAATACCATAGCTGTCTCAATTGGCTCAGCTTACACAATTCTGACTGAAAAATTAAAGTTGAGCAACTTCCACTCTGGGTGCCAAAACTGTTGCACCCAAATCAGCTCCAGACAAGAGCAGAGCTTTCAATGTAAATTTTAAACAAGTGGGATCAAGATCCTGAAGCGTTTCTTCAAAGAACTGTAACTGCAGATGAAACATGGCTTTACCAGTATGATCCTGAAGACAAAACCCAGTTAAAGTGATGACTACCAAGAGGTTCAAGTGGTTCAGTCAAAGCAAAAGTGGACCGACCAAGAGCAAAGGTCACGGCAATAGTTTTTTGGAATGCTCCAGTCATTTTGCTTGTTGATTTTCTGGAGCACCAAAAAGTGATAACATCTGCTTATTATGAGAGTGTTTTGAGAAAGCCAATACTTTAGCAGAAAAACACCCAGGAAAGCTTCGCCAGAGAGTCCTTCTCCACCCTGACAATGCTCCTGCTCATTCTTCTCAACAAAGAGGGGCAGTTTTATGAGTGTCAACGGAAAACCATTAGGCATCCACCTTATAGTTCTGATTTGGCTCCTTCTGACTTCTTTTGTTTCCTTATCTGAAAAAATCTTTAAAGGGCACCTATTTTTCTTCAGTAAATAATGTACAAATGACTGCATTGAGATGGTCAAATACCCAGGATCTTCAGCTTTTTAGGGATGGACTAAATGGCTGATATCATCGCTTAACAAAAGTGTCTTGAACTTGACAGAGCTTATGTTGAAAACAAAGTTTGTATTTTTTATTTTTATCTTTTAATTCAAGTTTTCTATGAAGTTTTTGAAGTCGCCTCTTTAAAATTGCCTTCCTCTTATAAATGGTTTTTATTTTTAAAAATACTGAAACTGTAAAAAAGTCTCTAAAATGTACATCGTTAATTCCAACAACATACTCTTTAATTTTACTAAGTAACATAAATTGCTTAAAACAAAGCATATAGAATTTTATATTCACAAGTTTGCCTAATATAATGTTTCAGAAAAATATTATATGTTATCTTAGTTAATGCTTATGTCCTTGACATTGACTTGTTTACAGATTATTTCATTGGATTGCCCTCTAATTCTGAGTTTTTATAGTCAAATCTGCCCAGTGTATGTGCAGGTAAAAGTCTGGAGGAGCTTTGGGGTAATAGGGAGAACTCAAGACTCTAAGTCTGGAGACACATGTTTGAATTCTAAGTCCCTGGGTTCCTAAATCTCTCTGAGCCTTCAGTTTCCTCATCTATGATAAGTGGATAACAATAATTAGTTTACAGGGTAACTGTGAGGATTAAATGAAATAAAATACTTTGAATACCTAGCAATGCTTAGTATATATTTAATTTGACATAATCTAAAAGTGTTTGCCCAGGTTTGCTGGAAGTAAAAAATTGGTGCTCAGCATCACCTCTCACTTAAATGGAAGAAATAGCCATTGGACAGAGATATCCATGTATCAATGATTGGCTCTGGGTCTGTTTATTTTTATTTGAGTCAATGAATAAGTGCCCATACAGCACTTTGTCTACTACTAAGATTCTTATACTGTGTTAATTTCCATAGCAGCATTCCTGCCTGCTGAGTTTCCTGGATTTGCTGAGCTAAACAAGTTCATTTGCACCCAGTTCCACCTGGGATGAAGATCCATCTACAGGGCTGGAACTGACAGGGAAAACTTTTCATCCCATCTGAGGTCACCTTCACTTACAGGATGCTGGCTGCTGATAAGTATCCTATCAGGAGAAGAAGAGAAAAATAATTTGACACTTATAGCCTGTCTTGAAAGATGAGATTCACTTATCGGCACACCACATGAAGAGAATCACTGAGCACAGAAATGAGATCTGAGCACACTAGAGCTCAACTAATGTATCCCTGCCCACACAGGGTTAGTCTCTACAAATTGCCCATTTCAGTTATTTAGCCCCATTTTTCCCCAGAGATGGTGTGTTTCACATAATCAATAGCTGCAAAATAAAAGCAGCATCTGCCTTGCCTTCTTTTCCCCTTATTTGGTTGTGGCCTCCTAACAATGTGACAAACAGAAGAAGACAGAAGTAAACAAGAAATCAAAGAGATCTAGGGGAGATGGCTAATGTGGGTGCGAGGAGAGCAGCAAATACCAATTTCACAACAGGTTGAATCATTGCCAAGGAACCCAGATTGACAAGTATGATATACTGTTGAGATTCTCAGTGGCAACCGTTGCCAGTTTTGCAAAAGAGCAGTGTTATTGGAGCCGGATTTGGAGAGCAGATTTTGTGAAAAGTCTAGGATTCTGCTGCCTCCCAGGACTTGGTTCTAATTTTGTCTTTGGGCTGTCCTCAATGCTCCCACCTCTCACGCATGTGTTCTATTTGGGGGCTTATTGTGGAGGAAGCCAGCTAATGCTACGTCCAGAAAGAGAGAGGGAGAAAAAAAGTCCAAATATATATTTTTCTTTATTGAAATAGAAAAACAAATTCAAAATTATCTGGATTTTATGTTTCCAGCCATCATTAGTCACAGACAGAGCTCAGCAATCTGCTCACCTTGGCCCACTGAGAGCAGATATTTCACTGACAATTTTTTGCTCACCTGTAAAATTTGATCTCTCCCCAACTGAGTATTCATTCCCCACCCTTCTCCTTCTTCAGACTCTACTCTAGTCCCCATGCATTCCCAGCCTTCCTGGGGCTGATGTGGGAAGACAAAGGAGGAACCCAGGACCCTAAGAAAAGGCAGCCTTCTGATACCCACTGCTATGGGATCATTATAGGGGGGCCGGTACTTGGTGGGTAGCTGTGAGAGGCAGCATAACTGTGCTCTCTGCAGGCAGGGCTTCTCCTTCAGGCTTGAGTTGTATTCTCCATGAACTTGTGTTGAGCCTTCCAGTGCCCAGCTCTTAGTCTTAGAAACTTCTTTGCTGCTAAGACCTTTCAGAGCGAGGCCTGAGGTAAGAGCAAAGCTGAAGGAGATCAGGTGGCAGGCCTGCTCTGGCCCTGGTCTGATCCTGGGGATGAGCATGTTGTGCAGGATGGTAGGTTGGTTCTCCCCATCTCGAGCCTTTGGGTGCTCTGGTTTCTTTGGCATATGGGTATGCACTGGGTTGGTCCCTAGGATCCTCTACCTTTTAGAATGTATGAAGTGGTCCTGGTTCCACCCTAATGTGAAAGAAGATCTTGTCATCGTATATGCAAGAGCAGTGGGTCCCACCACATGGCCTAATGATGGCCATCGTAAGATGATCAGACCATCTTTTTGTTCTTTGAGTTAAAATAACAAAGTAGATCGAAGATAGGTCCACTCTGTACAACTAAAGTCATATGCATTGCTTTTCTCTACTTGCCGAATTGCTGTCTAGCACCCCTTTTTCTCTCTGAACTCCCCATCTTTTCAAGGGCGTAAGGACCCTTTTTCTGATTAGGACAAAATGCAGGAATTTATTTTGAATTTTCTCTTTATTTCTGGTGCTGTGAGTACTTGGGCTTGGAGTTGGAGTGGTAGCTGGATATTAGGCTTTGACTGGGCTTTCCTCATTTTCAGCAGAGCCCAGCTGGCTTTGGCCTGGTTTGGAGATTCTCCAACCAAGTCCCACCGTCAGAGAGGATGCCATACTCTCGCCATTAGAGAAGCAGCTGGGAGTTACAGCCACACCAGCTTTTGCAGAATCCCTAGGAGACCTACAGGGGCAAAGCAGAGTAAAGGAAAAGGTCCTGGAGAGGTGAGATTTTCTCCATTTTTAACAAGAATTTTAGACTACATTTTCCAAAAGTTGCTACAGCTCATCCAACTGCTTTGTAAACTCAACATCTGAGTCTGGCCCATTGAAAGAAAAAGTTCATTTAGTACTACTACTTTCTGTCTATGTTGTGTTTCAGGCTTAGAGCCAGGCTTAGAGTTGTGATGAAAAGGAAAGCTCTGACTAAAATAATATTTCTTGTCATAGTAGTTATTTTGTTTCATAAGTGTTGACATGTAGGTTGTTACTGCATTTTACAGACGAGGAAACTGAGCCTTAGGACTCAGAACTATCGTGAGGAACACAGTAAGAACAAGACACATTAGGTGTTATTATCCTAGGTATAACCTGTTGCTATTTGAGGATGGCATAGAGAGAAACAAAAGCTATTACTTAGAGAAAACCAGCTGCTCTCTTAGACCAGCTTTGAAGGATAAGGACCCTGGTTAGGTCTTCACGGTCTAGGTCCATGGTTCTCAGTCTTTGACTTACATCTGAATCAGCTGTGGAGCTTTGAAAAATAGAGATTCCTAGGTCTTATCCCATACCTCCCAAATTAGAATCTCCAGGGACAGGTCTTGGAAGTCAACATTAAAAAAAATAAAAAATAAAAAAACCCAAAATATCCTTGGTTGAGTGATACTGTTGGGCAGCAAGTTTGGGAACCATCTAAAGTTTTGCCTCTAATTTTGGTCCTGAAAATTTCTTGCCAGAGATAATAAGTCTTCTGGAGATGGACTTACATTAACACAATTATCATATATGACTGATACATGGATCAGAGTGACAACTGACAGTGAGAACTATCTTGAGGTTAGCCTAACAAGACCATCAGGCTCTTGTTAGTAGAAAGTTATGCTTTTCCTAGAGGCTGCATGTAGCCAGGTGAGCAGAGACCAAAGGTGGAGAAAGTGAATGATCATGAGAGGCAGGACCATCAAACATGGTGACCTTGAGGCATTCATCTTCTTCAGAAGGTTCCTGCTGTACAAACAGAATACTCGTGTTCATGGGCTCAGATGCATCACCAGATTTTATCTTTGACCATCCTGTTTATGGGTGCCTTAACCCCCATCCCCATTCTGAAAATAATTATTTTTATTAGATACAAAATACAGTATAGTTGATTAGATTTGCTCTTTTCTAGTTAAATATCACAGCCTAAATGCTCATAGTTAGCAAGAGTTTTACATAAACAGGCACTCTTGTACTTGACTTGTTACTGAGAAATTAGCACGATCTTTCAAGAGGGTCTTTTGGTATGAAGTATTGGTAGCTACAGGGAAAATTTTTGGCACTATTAATAATACTGAAAAGTTGGAAGCAACTTTTATGTCCAAGAATAGAAGTAGATAAATTCATTATTGTATATGCACACACAAAATGGGCTGATATATAGTCATGGTTTAGAATAAAATGTAATTAAATGGAAAATACTGACGATATATTGTTGTGTGAAAAAGCACATATAAATTCTTGTATGTGTGAAAAGAGACACACGAAAATGTTAATGGAAATTTTCCCTGCATGGTTTAACTATGAACGATTTTTTTCCATTTTTATTTATCTACATATCTACTTTAATTTTATCATAATAATTATATGTAAATTGTACCATAAGAAAAAGCCAAATACGCATTATTATAAAAGTCATAATTCACATGTTTCTTCCTGACATTATATGTGAGCCATCATAACTATTAATATATTTTGGGTGACCTTCAAATGTAGTTTTGAGTTTGTGTTATTTCTATGAATGATGGTTGTCATCCCTTACCCCTTTATCTGGAATAGCTTCATTCACAGAAGCCATCTGAATTCAGTTTTGGAGTCTGTTCAACTTCTGGTGGTGCATACACAATTTAACCACTGTGGTGGGGACATACACTCAACAAACATTTATTGCAGACTTTCTCTTGCAGACTTTAAGGGTATATGTTTGAACAATATATATATTACTGCTGTAAAGGAGTCAGGTGGGGATATAAAGAAATGTAAAACAAATAATAAATAATTTATTAGAGATAAGACTATGAGATCCCACAATAGGGAGTGACTAATTTTGACTGGGAAAATAAGTCTTATTATAGAGGAGGCAACTTTAAGCTGAATCTTAAATGAGTAGAAGTTTTCCAGGTGAGGGAAGGTGGGAGAGCATTTCTAGGAAAAGCAAACAACTCACGCAAAGACACAGAGTAGTGAAAAGGCATGGTGTGGAATGTTGAGGAGTTCAGTGGGGCTGGAGCTTGGGGTATTACGGAGAAAGGAAAAGAGATGAGACTAGAATGAGAAATTAATACCAGATAGTAAAGTGTTTTGTATGCCATGTGACAGGATTTTAATTTGATCTTTTGAGCAATGGAAATTGGCAGTGGTTTATAAACAGGAAAAAGACGTGACAGAACTATTTTTAAGGACATAACCCTGGGGAGGATGTGGAAAATGGAATAGATTAGGGTAGAGGCCTGAGGCACAGCAGATAGTTGGGAAGATTAAAGATGAGAGGTAATAAAGGCCTGGCCTGAGTCAGTGACCCTGGAAATGGAGAAAAAAGGCTCGATCTGAGAGGCCTCTAGTCAACAGGGAGAAGATTTCCCCACTCCCCTGTTATGTATTGTAGTTCTTAATATTCTTTCCATACGCTTTTAGAGATGTGAACCTCCATATTGAATATTTACTCTTGCCAACCCAAATTTGAATCAATGCATGAGCACCTGTGTTTGACAAAGCCCAGTGGATCCAAATCCAGTTTGCATTGAGTATGTCCCAAAAAATGAGTAATGGCTGCAGTATACAAAACAAAACCACCCCCGACTCACATGTGTTTCTGTGATTCCTTAAGATGCCGGAAGAAGATGAAAACAGTTACCAGTGTTGGCTTTTAAGAAAATGTCAGATCCAAAACATTCAATCATATTTTCCCTCTGACTCAACATGCCTGTAGTTTTTAGTGAGACACCTTTAGAAATCATATAATCCTTTTGGTTGAGAATTCGTCATTGAATAATAAAAAGAATACAAGATCTGAATCCAGACAGACCCAAATCTGTTATAATTGTGTGACTTTGGGTAAGTTACTTAATTTCTTGTTTTACTTACTTGTGAAATGGAGGTATTCGTATCTATTTTGCAAGGATAATGTGAGAATTACAGATCATATATATTAAGCATCTTGTACATTCTTGGTCCACAAAAAATAGTTAGGGCTCGGTGTGGTGGCTCATGCCTGTAATCCCAGCACCACTCTGGGAGGCCAAGGCAAGTGGATCACTTGAGGTCAGGAGTTCGAGACCAGCCTGGCCAACATAGGGAAACCCTGTCTCTACCAAAAAATACAAAATTTAGCCAGGTGTGGTGGTGCATGCCTGTAGTCCCAGATACTTGGGAGGCTGAGGTGGGAGAATCGCTTGAATCCTGGAGGGGGTGGGTGCAGTGAGCCGAGATCATGCCACTGTACTCCAGCCTGGGAGACAGAGTAAGACCCCACCAAAAAAAAAAAAAAAAAAAAGAGGAAATAGCTTTTAATTTACTTTCAGAAGCTTGTTCTGGGCAAATGATATCTGAAGGATTGTGTTCATTTCATTTATGGCAGTTTAGGAAAGACATTGACAAGCTAAAGGCTTTTAGAGAAAGATGTCAAGGATGACAAAGAGAGTAGAAATAATTTTTGTGGTGCTTCCTCTTCCTGGTACCCAGACCTATGTAAGCTCATCTTATTTTCATTATTGTCTTTGCTGCCAGGAAACTCAGTGTCATATTTGAAATTCAAATTCAGCAACTGCATTAGCCCTTGAATTGGTGTATCTGCTTTATCCTTTTGTTTGTCTCCTTAAAACTTCTTTGGAAAGAGATTCAGCACAAATAATTTCAGGGAATAAAATAAAATAAAATGTAATGTGCAAACTTGTAAAATAAATTAAACAGATTTAACATGCAAAATAGAAGCCTAAAGAGGGAGTTAAAATTATTCTCAAGTATTTGAAAAATTGTCATGTTGCAAAAAAAATAGACTTGTTTGTATTGCTCTAAACATAAAACATCTGAACAGTAGATAGAAGGTACAGGATAATTGTTTAAGTAAAATAAAAGAAGGGATTTATAAAATAGCTGCACTAATGGAATGGAATTTCTATTAGGAAAATGAGTCCTTCATCATTGGAAGAGTTAAACTTTCTATATAATTTTTACAAAAATAGGAAAACAATCTTATAATTCATATGAAACCACAAAAGACCCCAAATAGTCAAAGCAACCTTGAGCAAGAACAAAGCTGGAGGCCTCACATTTTCTGATTTTAAAATATATTGCCGAGCTACAGTAATCAAAACAGTACAGTCCTGGAATAAAAGCAGACATATAGACCAATGGAACAGACTATACAGCCCAGAAATAAAACCATGCATTCATGGCCAACTGATCTTCAACAACAGTGCCAAGAACATAAAATGGGGAAAAATAGTCTCTTTAATAAATGATGTTAGGAAAACTGGATATTCATAGGCAGAAGAACAAAATGGAACCTTAACCTCACACCTTATACAAAAGTCAACTCAAAAATGGATAAAAGACTTAAATATAAGACTACTAGAAGAAATCATAGGGAAAAATCTTTACATTGGTCTGGGCAATGATTTTTTGGATATGACACTAAAATCACAGACAACAAAAGCAAAAATGGACAAATGGGATTTGCACTGAACTAAAAACCTTCTGCAAAGCAAAGGAAACAATCAACAGAGTGAAACAGAGTGGGAGAAAATATTTGCAAACCATAGATTAGAGAAGGGGTTAATATTCAAAATACATAAGGAATTTGCAACTCAGTAGCAAAACTCCCCAAAAACCTGATGGAAATATGGGCAAAAGACCTGAATCAACATTTCTCAAAACAAGACATACAGATGCTCAACAGATATATGAAAAGATGCTCAGCATCACTAGTCATCAGGAAAACGCTTATCAAAACCACTCATCTCACTTTCTGGAATGGCTGTTAACAGAAGAGATAACGGTGTTGGCAAGAATGCTGAGAAAAGGGAACCCATGTACATAGTTGGTGGGAATGTAAATGGTTACAGTCATTATGCAAAAACAGTATGGAAGTTCCACAAAAAGTTAAAACAATAATACCTTATGATCCAGCAATCCCACTTTTGGGTGTATATCCAAAGGAAATGAAATCAGGATTTCAAAGAGATACCTGCATTCCCATGTTCATTTCAGGATTATTCATAATAGTCGAGATATATAAACAACCTAAATGCCCATCAGTGGATGAAAAGATAAAGAAAATGTGATGTATTATATATACAATGGAATATTATTTAGCCCCAAAAGAAGAAAATTCTGCCATTTGTGAAAACGTGGATGACCCTGGAGGACATTATTCAAAATGAAATAGGCCAGACACAGAAAGACAAACTCACAGGGACTGAGGGAAGAGGAAATGGGGAGATGTTGGTCAGGAGTTTCAGTTATGCAGGATGAATAAGTTCAGATCTAACATACAACAAAGGGACTATAGTTAACAATACTTTATTGTATACTTGAAATTTGCTAAGAGGGTAGATCTCAAGTGTTCTTGCACCTCATTTCCCCCAAAAAGAAAATGGTAATTATCTGAGGTGATAGCATGTTAATTAGCTTATATACATATAAAATTATCAAACTGCACATCTTAAATACATATAATTTTTAATTGCCAAATATACATCCATAAAATTAACTATATCTATTGGTAAAAAAAAAAAAAAAACTTACTGTATATTTTAACTCAATTTGATGTCCTCTAAAAACTCTTCTAACCCCAAATCTCATGGTGATACATTTTCAAGCAGCTTCTTTAGGGCAATTTGAAAATGTCACCATCCATTGGTTGACAAGGAAACTCTCCATCAGGAGTGCTCCAAATCTGTTGGTCAACTTTTTGGTGACCAGTCACAGAAAGATAGCATGCTCTAGGGAGACCCAGTTTTTACCTCTGGTAGCCCCATTTGGTTACTTAGCAATATCTGTTGTGTTCCACATAACCAGACTCTGCAGAAAATGTGGGTTCGCAAAGAGAGAAGACCCCCTTAAAGCCCCCATCACCATGGCATTAGAGACTCTCTCACAATGGTAAGCATATTTCACATTTAATAGAGGCCATTTGAATTGAGTGGCTCTTGCACCCAAGATATGATGAGGTCATTTATGTAATAATAACTTATTATTTTGAAGCAATTTTATCTCTGGGGTTTCATTTCATCTTCTTTCAATGTGGTTCAATATATTGGGGCTGGGTAAAAAAGCTGGGTTGCAGAAAGGCTAGGTGTCTGCATTAGTTACTTAATGCTGGCTGCACCAGACAAACCACAATATATCAATGACTTAACACAATAAAAGGGTATTTTTCACGTCACAATTAGATGTGACTCAGTGGTCTTTCTCCATCTTGTAGCTATGCCATCTGGAACATGAGGCCTCCAAGGTCACAGAAGAGGGCAAGAGACAGACTGAGGAGGCACACTGGCTCCTCACTGCCTTGTTCTGAAGGTGACACAGATGACTTCTGTTCATATTTCATCAGCAAACTCTAGTCACAGTATGCCAACCCAACTGCAGGGGGGCTGGAGAAAGTAGAGGAACACAAGTTTTTGGTGAGCACAATCTCTGACATGGTGACTAGGGTCACTTAAGAGGCTTAACTAGAACTAGAAATTGTGTCTTCTGATTTCCATCATTTAATTCTCTGCTATGAACTCTGCTGCCTGATTTTCCTGTTGAGATGGAATGTGGTGTTTAGGGATCCACCCAGAGTATTTTGGGAGCCAGGGGTCTTGGAACCAAAGACTTGGGTCATGCTATGGCTTCTTATAGGATTTTCTAATTTTTTTTTTTTCATAGGTTGTCTGGACAAAGATTACCAAATTGAGAAGAGGGAGATGTCTGTGAACAGTTATGAAATCTGGAACCACAGGAATTAGAGAAAGGTGTGATAGTGTGAGATAGAGGAGAGTAAACCAAAAAAATTCTTCACTTAGTGGCCTGCCAGGGTCAGCCAGGCTGCAGGCTAATAATCTGGCTGTTCTTCAAACCTGTATTTGTTAAATATTTGCTCATCATTTATTTAGAGGAGAAGATGGATGCTCCATGGAAAAAGGCAAAGAAAGAAAACAACTGGTGGCAGATAGCACACATTCTCAATTGTCCCAAACAAATTAAGCTGTGTCCCAAATGGGCCCGTTGTTCTTGCAAAACAAAATGCCTGCAGTTAAATGAACCCATCCCTTAGAAGGCAGTTAGCAGTCTTGAGAGATTCATTCCCTTATCCCCAAGGAACTTTACAGAATATTATAATTCTGGAAATAAAATTTCCCCCATTTTACTGCCTTGCTAAGGATATTTTGATGTTCATTATTGTTTGGTGCTCCAAGTGTGTTATCTCTATAGAAGAGCTTGAGACACCTAGATGCATTACTGGAATGGTCTGGGAGTAGGTACGCATTGCCTCCTTCCATTTGGGATACATATGTCCAATCCCTCTGACCTGATGTGTGTAATCTACAGAGAGAGGCTGCTTTGATGTGATGTATTTCCTTCTAACCTTCTAAATTCTGTATTTTCACAAGAGCACAACTGTAGTGCTTCAAGATACCCTGTTCTCAGCCCAGAGAATCATCCCTAGATATCCAGGAAATGAGATACAGGAACCTGCAATGATGAGGTTTAGAGTGGGAAATGTTTATGCAAAAAGTTAATGTACTTATGAGAACTTTGATTTTTGCATTTCTTGACTTACTCAAAGAACCTTGCTCAGCAATACATTGTCATAATTTTATATGGGAGCTGTTCACACACACCCTGATAGCTTTCTGTCATGGTTACTAGGAGAGAGAGCAAGACAAAATAACGGAATATTGTCTTTCATTCGTGCATGTCAAAGAATACTAAAGAAGGATATGTGCATTTAAGTAGATTCTTTTTTGATATAGACTCTCCAATTAGAATTTGGTTTACTAAGGAAAAAATCAGCGACTTGTTTTTATCTCACACAGCTGTGAGAAAATGAGCCTACCGAACTATACAAATGATTGAGCACATTTGTTTCTCAGCATTTCAGGCTGGCTGGTGGCAATACAGAGTGAAATAGCCTTGACACAGTACTTTTCCAAGCCTTCCTCCTCCTTATGAAGGCCTAGGTGGAAGTCCTTCATAAGGAAGTCTAAATAAGGAGGCCTTCATATGAAGGTCTAAATGTTTGAGAGGTGCTTGTTTGATTTATTCAAAAAGGAATGAATTTGTAGAGATGTCCCAGGAAAAAATAGTAAGATATACTATCAGAGAACAGGGCACCTGTCCCACCATAGGACAGGGCCTATGAAAATAGATGAGCTTTAAGTTCTCTCATTAATTGAGTTAATTAGTGAATGAAATTCCCCCCTTCATTATTCAAATACATATTGAATTTCTACAATATGTTCTACTATTGCTTTGGTTATTATCCTTAACAGCCAATTGTAAAATGTGTGGAGATTTTACCATTAAACAATACACTCTCACATTTTTCCTTCTGCATCAGCACATCTCATATTATCCACTGTAAAACTGTACGTGTAGTTATTGGTTCAAGGACACATCTCATCTGTGCTGTGTGGGAATGCATAGGGGGAGGTAGTAGTGGGGGAGAGAGAGAGAGCATGAGAGAGATTGAGATTTAAGAGATCCCTGCAGTCAGTTGAGGAAAGTCACAAAGAAGCCTTCACATTACACAAGGATCTGGTCAGGTTTGCAGCACTAGACAGTTCTTTCAAGGGGTCAATCTCTTTCTTTAGTTAATGGCCTATCTTCTGGGCCCTGATTCTTGTGGCCAGGGAAATTTTGGCATCCCATGCTATTTTTACCTTCCTATTGAAGGTTGATGTATTAGTCTGTTTTCACCCTGCTGATAAAGACATACCTGAGTCCGGGCAATTTAAAAAGAAAGAGGTTTAATTGGACTTACAGTTCTCCGTGGCTGGGGAAGCCTCACAATCATGGTGTAAGGCAAGGAGGAGCACGTCCTGTCTTATGTGAATGGCAGCAGGCAAAGAGAGAATGAGAAAGCTGCAAAGGTGGAAACACCTGATAAAACCATCAGATCTCATGAGACTTATTCACTACCATGAGAACACTATGGGGGAACCACCCTCATGATTCAATTATCTCCCACCGGGGCCCTTCAACAACACATGGGAATTATGGGAGTGCAATTCAAGATGAGATTTGGGTGGGAACACAGAGCCAAACCGTATCTTTCTGCCCCGGCCCCTGCCAAATCTCATTTTTTCACATTTCAAAACCAGTCATGCTTTCCCAACAGTCCCCAGGGTCTTAACTTATTTCAGAATTTACTCAAAAGTCCACAGTCCAAAGTCTCACCTCAGCCAAGGCAAGTGCCTTCTGCCTATGAACCTGTAAAAGCAAAAGCAAGTTAGTTATTTCCTAGATACAATTGGGGTACAGACACTGGGTAAATACAACCATTCCAGATGGGAGAACTTAGCCAAAACAAAGGGGCTACAGGGCCCATGCAAGTCTGGAATCCATAGGGGCTGTCAAATCTTAAAGCTCCAAAATGATCTCCTTTAACTCCATGTCCCACATACAGGTCACACTGATGCAAGAGTTCGGTTCCTATGGTCTTGGGCAGCTCTGCTCCTGTGGTTTTGAAGGGTATAGCCCCACTCCTAGCTGCTTTCACAGGCTGGCATTGAGTGTCTGCAGCTTTTCCAGGTGCATAGTGCAAGCTGTCTCTGGATTTACCATTCTGGAGTCTGGAGGACAGTGGCCCTCTTCTCACAGCTCCAGTAGATGGTGCCCCAGTAGGGACTCTGTGTGGGGTCTCTGAACCCCCATTTCCTTTCCACACTGTCCTAGCAGACGTTCCCTATGAGAGTCCCACCCCGGCAGCAAACTTCTGCCTGGGCATCCAGGTGTTTCCTTACATCTTCTGAAATCTAGGTGGAGGTTCCCTAACCTCAATTCTTGACTTATGTGCACGCACAGGCCCAATACCACATGGAAGCTGCCAAGGCTTGGGGTTTGCACCATCTGAAGCCATGGCCTGAGCTCAATGTTAGCCCCTTTCCACCACAACTGGAGCTGCTTGGACGCAGGGCACCAAGTTCCTAGGCTGCATACAACATGGGGAACCTGGGCCTGGCACACGAAACCACTTTTTCCTCCTAGGCCTGTGATAGGAGGGGCTGCTGCAAAGACCTCTGACATGCCCTGGAGACATTTTCCCCATTGTCTTGAGGATTAACTTTTGGCTCCTTGTTACTTATGCAAATTTCTGCAGCCAGCTTGAATATCCCCTCAAAAAATGGGATTTTCTTTTCTATCACATGGTCAGGCTGCAAATTTTTCAAACTTTTATGCTCTGTCTCCCTTTTAAAACTGAATGCTTTTAACATCACTCAAGTCACCTCTTGAATGCTTTGCTGCTTAGAAATTTCTTTCGCCAGATACCCTAAATCATCTCTCTCAAGTTCAAAGTTCCACAAATCTCTAGGACAGGGGAAAAATGCCACCAGTCTCTTTGCTAAAACATAACAGAGTCACCTTTGCTCCAGTTCCCAGCAAGTTCCTCATCTCCATCTGAGACCACCTCAGCCTGGACCTTATTGTCCATATCGCTATCAGCATTTTTGTCAAAACCATTCAACATTCTCTAGGAAGTTCCAAACTTTCCCACATTTTTCTGTCTTCTTCTGAGCCCTCCAAACCCTTCCAACCTCTGCCTGTTACCCAGTTCCAAAGTTGCTTCCAAATTTTTGGGTATCTTTTCAGCAACGCCCCACTCTACTGGTACCAATTTACTGTGTCAGTCCATTTTCACGCTGCTGATAAAGACATACCCAAAACTGGGCAATTTACAAAAGAAAGAGGGTTAATTGGACTCACAGTTTCACGTGGGTGGGGAAGCCTCACAATCATAGTGGAAGGCAAGGAGGAACAAGTCCCATCTTATGTGGATGGCAGCAGGCAGAGAGACTGAGGAAGCCCCAAAAGTGGAAACCCCGGATAAAACCATCAGATCTCATGAGACTTAACCATTACCACAAGAACATTATGGGGAAACCACCCTCATGATTCAATTATCTCCCAGTGGGTCTCTTCCTCAACACATGTGAATTATGGGAGTGCAATTCAAGATGAGATTTGGGTGGGGACACAGAGCCAAGCCATATCAGTTGGGTTATTGTTTTTCCTTTTAGTTCCTTTCCTTACAGGGAATGTGGAATGTAGTTATAGAATCCAGCTTTGATCAGCTTGGAAGATAAATTTTCCTCCAGTCATATAATTTTGCCCATTCCACCAAGTCTAGATGTCTCTTATTCTCTTGCCTCACTCCCCTCACATCACCCTTCTCTCTTCCTGCTTGCACCATGTTGCATATCTGTTTCCCTATCCCTAATCCCTTCTCTTGGACTCAAGAAGCCTCAGTAAGCTGCCATGCTCAAAGAAATGTATTCATAATATTAATGTTCCATGTTGGCAGAAAATGGTGGTGGGAGGCAGGTTAGAGAAGGAGAAAGGCCAAGCACCCAGCAAGTGCCTAAGTGCCATTGTTTGATACCCACATTCAGAAAGAAGCAAGACCAGTAGGACCTCTGAGATCCTCTGGCATAACCATCTTGTTTTATAGAAAAGGAAACTGAAGAGCATAGAATTGAGAGGTGACAAGCACTTAAATAGTTCCCATCTCTTGGCTTCTGGCCCAGTTTTCCTCTGCCACTCATAGCTGCCCCTGTAGCCACTGGCCATTTTTTTCCCCAAACCTGGGCAGGCTTAGGAAGAGTTCTTCTTCCATTTCCACCAGGAGCAGATCACACAGGAAATTTCTACTCTGATCCGACTCCCAGGCCCAGTTTATTATCCATGTAACTCTCTTAGAAGTGGAATAGCATTCCCTCTAAAGGTAGGGAGTTGGGAGGGGTCAGCCTAAGAATCATTAGGCTGTTAGTACTAAGCTCCTCTGAAATGCCTGGGTTATTGCCCTCGCGTTCCCAAGAATGCCAGCAAGTCCTCAACACTTTCAGAAGCTTGTTTTTGAATGTGTACCTGCTGATTAATTAATTGAAGAAAGCTACTGGAGCACAAACATAATCTCGCCCTGTGTTAGTCATTCCTGGATGGGGAATGTGTTCCTGGGAAGGCAGTCGTGTTAATGTTGGCAATTTCTGTTCTGCTCATGTCTACAGAGCTCATCACTGTGGCCCACAGAGCATGAGCTCATGAGCTCATGGTTTAATTGGGTTAGAAATTAAATGAATGCTTTTTTTCTTCTAAAGGAGGAGAGCCACCCCATACTAAGACTAGCAATTAAAACTGCAAGAAGATACTTGGCAGGAGTCTCAACAGTGAGGCACACACGAAGTGGAGAGGAATAAATGCTCTTACCTCCAGCAAAAGCCAGAAAGTTTGACAGGTAGCAGTTGTCAACACGGATAGCTGTGGGGTGGAGGGTGAGATGGATTTACAATAATCTCAATAAACTCACAGACAGACATATGAGAGAAAGGGAAGACTAAATGATATCATACTTAAATGTGTTTGTTCTTCCATGAAGACAAAAGAAACTGATGAAATATCTAGTTAGTTGAATGATTCTAAAGCTCCTTCCAAATCTAAATTGTGATGTCACATGAAATTCAAACCTACATCACCAGCTGATAGAGTCACGCACCCTGTATCCTCAAAATCCTTGTTATTTATTTCTGGGAGTTCCCAAATGGGTGTCTCATGTGTGTCCCCAGCCCAATCATTCAGCTACTGCCACTGCGAGGAGCCTTCGACTTCCCATTTCTCATGCCCAAGAGCCCCTTGAAGAGGCACCACCACTGGCACTGCTCACATCTGGCATGCTAGTGTCCCTTCAGGGGTGCTACCTCCCAAAGCATCCAAAGCTGCCAGGACTCTAGGCAAAGGTGAGGAGAATGTGTTACTCAGTGTCTCAAAATTTTCCTAAAAAAAGGTTCCGACTTCTGGTCTTCATCTTTCCAACCATAAATATTCAGACCAAAGGACCATGTGAACAATTAAATCAACAAATCTTTGTTGATTGCCTAGTATGTACCTGTTACTTTTCCAGAAGCTTAGATGCAGTAATGAACACATAAAAATGATCCCTGCCTCCTTTTCCCTCCTCTGCTTCTAGCTCCCATCCCTCCAAACCCAATTATTTCACCTTCTCTAGTTATAAAACAAAAGTTCCCATGGATATTGATAAATGGAAAAGAGTTGCAAGTGGGGTATTGGGAAGAAATGAACTATCTATAGTAGCATAGTTGGGGCTTCAGCTCATCTAGCCAAAGATGCCCTGTACATCTGACAAAATCCATATACCAAAATTTCATAGATAATTACTTTCTATGCAGCCAGTCACAAGTGAATTTACCTGATAGTTTTAATATGTGGTAGAAGGAAAGAGTTTGGAAGACCAGTTTAATAACACAGTGAATATGTTAGTTTTGTACATTTTGTGTATCTGCAAATATACAAAGGCATTTTGAACATATTTGCATATTTGCAAATATGTTTGTTTCCTCCCTCCACATTGCCTCATTAATTCAGAAAATATTTATTGGGCACCTACTTTATGCCCAATAAATATTTTCATGCCAAACACTTTTCTTTCTTTTTTTTTTTGGGAGACAAAATCTTGCTCTGTTGCCCAGGCTGGAGTGCAGTGGTACGATCTCAGCTCACTGCAACCTCTGCCTTCCAGGTTTAAGTGATTCTCATGCCTCAGCCTCCTAAATAGCTGGGGTTACAGGCATGTGCTGCCGCACCTGGCTAATTTTTGTGCTTATAGTAAAGATGGGGTTTCACCATGTTGGCCAGGCTGGCCTTGAACTGCTAACCTCAGGTGATCTGCCTGCCTTGGCCTCACAGAGTGCTGGGATTACAGGTGTAAGTCACCACACCTGGCCCAAAACACTTTTCTAGTTGATTGGGATATAGCAAAGAACAAGATGGACAGAAAATGCCTGCCTTTGCAGTCTTTATTGTGGCATAAGACACAGTCAATATAAATAAACTATACGTAAATAAATAGTATGTTAGTTAAATGTGCTCAGGTGAAATAAACTAAGAAGGAGGACAGGGAGTGTTGAGGGAGGAACTGGCAAGGAGAGCAAGGAAGCCCTCACTGAGAAGGTGACATTTGACCCTTGAAGGTGATGAGAGAGCATGCCATATCTGAAGCAAGAATATTCCAGCCTTGGGGAACAGCAAATGCAAAGACCATGAAGTAAACAGGTGAATGGAATATTCAGGGAACAGCAAGAAGTCAGTGTGGCCAAAGAGCAGAGTGAAGGAGGGAGAGAGCCTGAGGAGATGAGGCCAAAGACACAGCAGGTGCCACATCTTGCAGGGCCTTGTGGGTTTTTGGAAGGACTTTGGCTTTTACCCAGAGTAAGATGAGAAGTCACTGGTGAGTTTTGAGTAGAGGGGTGACATGATCTGGCTCTTGTTTTAACAAGCTAATTCTAGTTGCTCTCTGGGGAACAGACTAAAAGAGCAAGGGTGGAAGCAGGAAGTCCAATTAGGAGAGTATTGAAATAATGGAGATGAAAGGTGATGGAGGCTCCTACCGGGGTAATAGCTGAGGAAGTAGGGAGAAAGCACATGTCATGTGCTTTCATAATTCAGAACATTAATTTCATCATGCTGTATTGTAACATTTGGTTTCTCTGGTAATATGCCGTTTTGGTTTTTTTATGAAGTAAAGTAATATATATATAAGGTACAAAAATGGCCCCTGGCCTATGATAAGCGTTTGACTAGCGCTAGTTACTGCCTATTTTCTATCTTTTCTACTCTAGCTACTTCTGAGAATGGTTTGCTACAGCTAATAATAAAAACTGCGTATCCATATACATAATTGGTTAAAATGAAAACAAAGATCAGAAATCATGTGTAGGAGGGGAAGATTGTAATTGGACAATAAATTAGATTATTACTGCAAGTAGGCACTAATTCAACTTCTGTGTTTCCTAATAGGCAAGACAAAAAATGAGATTCCATAATTTATCAGGTTTTGTCTGGTAAGAGGAAACATCAATTTTCAGGAGACCCAGACTTGTTCCTAGCACTAAATTCCTATTGATTCCTAATATAAGGAACTCTGATTATTAGTATATAATGTCCTCAACAGCAATTCAGCAGGTAATACAGAGAAAATCTTTGTTATTTCTTTTATTGATTCACAATAGAATTATTAAATAATAACTCAGTAAAGCCATTAAGGAAACAACATGGTGTAGTGAAATGAGCATTAGATAAGTTCTTAGAAAACTGAGTTTGAGTCCCTGTGGTACCTATGTGAAGAACACTTAAACCTTTTGAACCTTACAAAATTGTTGTGAGAAGCAAATGAGAAGATACATTTAAAAACTCATTATAAGTTATAAAACATATATTCTTATATTAGTGAAATCTGAGTGCTGAGTTAATTCAATCCAATTTCAAAAAGTTTTAAACACTCCATGTGAAAGGAAAATGATACCTTTATTAATTCAATCAACAAATATTTACTGAAGGTCCTCTATGTCACTGTTATAGGTACTGAGTGGAAAAAAAAAGGAAGTCCAGGCCCATTCTAATCAAGCTTTAATTCTAGTAGGGGAAGACAAATACATAAAAACACATTTACTAAAATTAAGCAATAATAAGGGACATTAAAAAAACTAAAGCAGAGTGTAAATGGATAAAAGAGTGAATCTAGAGAAACAAGGAGTTCACGTGTTCCCTGGCTGCCTTTGTCAAATATCACTTCCCATCTGCATTTTTGACTGGAGTCTACTTCATGCATTTATTCATTACTTCAATCAACATTTACAGAGCTACTCCCACATGCTAGAGTCTGGGCAGTCAGTTGAATACCTGCCAGTTTATTATCGTATTGATTCACTCACATCTCTTGACGTGTCATCTTGTGACCAGCAGCACACCTAGGTGGGACATCAATGCAGTTGGGGTGAAGAGCAAGGTGAGATGGTGGCCCTCAGCCTTGCCCAAATCACCAAACCCAGTTTTTTCTCCCTCTTCTTTCTTTCTTTCTTTCTTTTTTTTTTTTTTTTTTTTTGAGACGGAGTGTCGCTCTGTGGTCCGGGCTGGAGTGCAGTGGCGCGATCTCGGCTCACTGCAAGCTCCGCCTCCCAGGTTCATGCCATTCTCCTGCCTCAGCCTCCCGAGTAGCTGGGACTACAGGCATCCGCCACCTCGCCCGGGTAATTTTTTTTGTATTTTTAGTAGAGATGGGATTTCACCGTGTTAGCCAGGATGGTCTCGATCTCCTGACCTGGTGATCTGCCCGCCTCGGCCTCCCAAAGTGCTGGGATTACAGGCGTGAGCCACCGCTCCCGGCCCCTCCCTCTGCCTTCTTATGCGCATGTATTAGTCTGCTGCAGTTGCCATAACAAAGCACCACAGAGTGGGTAGCTTAAACAGCAGAAGTTTGTGGAGGTTAGAAGTTGAAGATCAAGGTGTCAGCAAGGCTGAGGCCTCTCTCTGTGGCTTGAATATGACTGCCTTCTCACTAACTCTTCACATGGTCTTTCCTCTGTATGTGCACATCCCTGGTGTCTCTGTCCTCTTCTTTATAAGAACACCAGTTAGATTAGATTAGGGTCCACTGTAATGGCCTCATTTTAACTTAAACATCACTTTAAAGTCCCTGTCTCCAAATGCACATGTTGAAGTTTTTGGGATTAGGGCTTCAGCGTATGAATTTTGGGGGGCATAGTTCAGCCCATAATACCCATTTTCTTGCTCTAGTTGGGCTGTTCTGCCATTATTCCATGAGCATTCCTAGTGTTTTTGAAGCTGGAAAGTCTCTTCCTGTCTCCTTATCAAATTCCCATGCATCCTTCGAGGCCCAACGAGAATGCCATTTCTTCTGAGAAGCTTTGCCTGATCAGCCCAGCAGGCATGATAAGTCCCTCCTTAGCCTTTTTAAAAACATTTATAGCATGAATTAAAGTCCCTTGAATTGTACAGGTGAATGTATATGGTTTGTTTTTATGGTTAGAGGATAGACTTCTGGGGGGAAAGAATTAGATCTTAAATCTCCTTGTATCTTCTCTATATCATTTCCCTAGTACGGGCTGGCCTAATATATATACATTAAATATATGTTATGAACATGAAATCTAGTAGCTCACTGACATGAAAACTTTCATTGGCAACTAAAGCAAGTATGTAAATAAGAAGATGGCTGTTGTTAAGTATACTTGCTCCAAAATGTGTTTCTTGCGGGTATTTCTTATTATTCACTAAATTCGTACTTTCACTTTCAATCCTTATCTGCTGATAGAAATGTCTTCTCCATCAGAATGCAATTAATATGCTACCTTTGAGGATGTAATTCTTTAGCTCAAAGTGATGTGTTGGGCTATAATTTTCATCATCTGCAATCATAGATTGAGTTTTCTGGAGGTTTTTTAAAAAAATTTAAGTTGACCAACTGTCCAAACTACCTAGGCATGGCACCCAACCTTGAAGCCTTGATATGTAGCTGGTATCCCCTGTTTATTGTTGAAATGGGTGTAGAACTGATGAGGTGAGCTGTGGCTTCACAAACGGGATTTTTATGTGTGTTGTGAAATGCAGTTCTGAAAGAAGGACAGTTTGTACCCTAGTGTTCTTTTTAAAGCAAAAATTACTCTTCTTGGAAAACAATAAGAGGCCCTTGCTGCCATTGCTGGGTATGTGTTTACCTGCCACCTGGTTGCTCTCTAGACTGTTGGTTGGATTGGTAGACGTCTCTCAAAAGCAGGCCAGCATAGTGGTTAACAGCCATGGTTTTGAGCCAGCCTGCCTGGGTTGAAGGCTTAGCTCTGCCCCTTACCAGCTTTATGGCCTTGACTACTCAACCTGTCTGTAAAGTGAGATTAATGAAAACCCCTTACTCATAGGACTGTTTGAGGACTCCAGGAGTTAGTCTATGCAAAGAGCTTAGAAGAGAGGCTAGGAAAACTTAGCTATCCACTCAGTGTTTGATGTTATTATTTTCTGTGCCTTTGTGATAAACTGTCTCACTGATTCCAGCTCATGACTTGTAAAAGACCAGCCCTATCCATTTTATGCCTCCCACCCAACCCCACAAGGTGATCTTGCCTTGCTTAGCAAAGAATTTTTACCAAAATGCTTTTCTCTAAGGCAGTGACCTTTAAATGGAACAAGTGTAACTTTAGGTCAATTTTATTTTCCATTTCTTTCCATCTCCTTGGCTACTATCCTAGCACAAATCACCTTCATCATCAATCTGAACCCCTATCTGGTCCATGGATCCTTTCTGACTTGTGCCCCTAAAATCTATTCTCTATTCAATGGGCAAAGGATCACTTTAAAATGCAAATTTGATTGAGTTACTTCTCTGATGAAAACCTCCAATTTCTTCCCACTACACTTAAGATAAAATCCAAAGGACCTCTCCAAGCTGGCTTGAAGGGCCAATGGGATTCCTTCTGATTCTCAGGCATGCTGAGCAAACTCGAGGTTTTGCCCTTGCTGTCCCTTCTGTTTGAGCATTCTCTGCAGATCTTTACATGGATAGCACCTTGTCATTCACATCTCAGCCCAGAGGCAGTGGAGAGTAATGGACACAAGCACGTCTTTGGGAGTCAAAGTGCCTTAGATCTAAATCTTGGGTTTCACCACCTCACCACTTCTTAGAAAAGTTACTCAGTCCCAGTTTCCTCATCTATAATAAGAATGGTAATAATCCCTACATCATAGGGTTTTTTGAGGTTTAAATACATTAATATTCATTTTAAAAAATAGTGATCAGCGTACAGTAAACACCACTTAAGTGTTTGTGTAAGAAATGAAAATGTTATTTCCTCAAATAACCCTTCTCTGACCCATTCCAAGTTACTACCTTCCCCATGACAGTCACTTAACATGCAAGTGCCTTATTTTTATTTTCTACATGGTTCTTTTATTTTCAGAGATCATTTACTTGTTTTTATTTTCTACATGGCTCTTGTCACTTTCAGAGATCACTTACCTATGTACTGATCGTTTTTCTCACTAGACTGAAGGTTCATGGTGACAAAAACCTTATCTGTCTTAT
The DNA here is from genome assembly GCF_000951045.1 of Mandrillus leucophaeus. Taxonomy (NCBI): domain Eukaryota; kingdom Metazoa; phylum Chordata; class Mammalia; order Primates; family Cercopithecidae; genus Mandrillus; species Mandrillus leucophaeus. The sequence continues at coordinate 91,293 of NW_012110042.1, read as the reverse complement.
TCCTTTAGGACCTGCCATCCCATTTCTCAGAACAATGCTTAACTTCTATTACATTCTCAATACACAGTCATCAAATGAAAGAACCAGAGTTTGAATTCCGACTCTACTAGTTCAGTGGTTTTTATCTAGATACTTGACCTCTGTAGGCCTGAATTTCCCCAGTCACAAAATGGGTAAGAGTATCTACACTTAATGGGAATACTGTATAATATACATGCCAAAATGTTAATGGTGATTATCTTTGGGAGATGGGATTACAGAGGATTTATTTTTTCATTTTTTTCTCATGTATATTACTTTTAAGATAATGAGCATGGATTTATCTTGTAATCAATGCAACTTTAAAATTAAACAATATTTGTGAAGGATTTAATACAGTCCCTGATCCACAATAGGTATATAATAAACAGCCAGTGTTGATACTACTAAACTGTTCAATAAGCCCAAAAGGGCCTTCTTCCTCTGTGGCACCAGTCTGTTGCCTTATACCCCAGTCTGAGGTTTGGGGCTCAGTAACTACCCGACCCCAGCTGGAAAGACAGGTTCCTCCTCTCAGGCCAGCTTCAGAAACCAGAGTGGAGGGAGGAGACTCAGTGGCTATAAGCTGAGGGACTTTCTCTTTTAGACCAGCCCACTCTCACCCTTTGGAGCCCAAGTTTACCTCCTGATTGTGGGTGGATGAGCTTTCCACAGTGCTTAGTATGCATCCCACGCCTGGCAGGCTGCAGAGAATATTAACACGGCAAATTCCATTGTTTATTCCCCCTACACTCCCCCAAAATCATTTTCAGTGTTGAGGAAAGAGATTGTGCCCAGCTGCTGGAATCTAATCAGGAACAGATCTGCACAGTGCTGGAAGATGGGGCTGATACAAAGCTGTGATTCTTCAGCTGGTGAATTTCCAGTGCAAGATGGGGGCTTGCCCACCCTTCTCCAATACGGTGGATGGACCAAATGCTTATTCACCGTGAGTGGGGGGGAAGGGAACGGGACATCCCTCACACAGGGCCATTGGCAGCAGCTGTGATGCAGGAGGCAGGGGAACTGGAGTGAATCCTCATTTTTCATCAGGAATCCTATGGCTTTTGCTCATTAGGTTATCTGTCAGTACAGCCAGCTCCAGTCAAGGCTTCTGGGTCCTAGTGACCCACTTTCTATTTGGCCCCCTCAGACTCTGTCTATGATTCTGTCTTTAAAGATTAGCTTGAAAGAACTTGAAAGCTATTGTTTTTGTTCCCAGCAAGCAAAGGAAAAACATAGCTTCTCAGAGCCAGCTAAAGGTTCTGTGGCTTTCTTAAACATGACAGCTGCATTAACAATGAGAAAAGAGACTCAGGAGCCTGTAATTTGAAGGACTCCATGACTGCTAGACGGATTTATAGTCTAAAGCTGGTGTTACTGTAAAACCCTGAATGACAGGTGAGCAGCTTTTACCTGGCTTTCTGGGTGCCCTGTCCCTGTGCCAGTGAACCAGGGGTAGATTCCAGGGCAGGCTCAAGGATTCTGCAAGCTGAAGTACTGTTTTAGTCATATAAAATAAGACTTGGAAAAGGCAGAGACTTATCTCACTATAGGTGGCTTTTCATGGAGTCTAGATCCAAGTGTGGGAAGATTCTAGGGATAAATTCTAGATTTTCTTCTATAGAAGACTTGTCCATCCGTCCATCCATCCATCCATCCATTCGTCCATCCATCCATCCATCCACCCACCCACCCAGCCAGCCAGTCAGCCGGCAGAGCAATTTGCAAGTGGCTGTTGCTTATATAGTATGTTTTATAGAAGGTATCAAATATGAAGATGTAAGCATGCCTACTATTCTATAGGGTATATTGTCTGCATCCAGAGCCTCATTGGCTGTGTGTCCAAGGGTAAGTCACTGTGCATCTGTTGACTCATCTGTAAAAGAGAGCTTAGAATCTTCCTTATATGGTTTTTGTGAGGAGAATATGAAGCAATCAATGTTCAGTGCTTAGCAATGTTTGGCATGTCCTAGACACTCTATAAATGGTAGTTATTATTATTGTTTCAACAGAAGACACAGAGAAGTTAAAATCCCACTCCCTGACCTTGAGATGCTTGTTATACATGTGCATAATTGGAAGCTTGGCATAGGTCAGGTTACCTTATTGTGGAATAAGTGAGGTTTCCTTGAAATCTTGGCTCTAAACTCCCAGAACAAAAGACGGTTAGTTGTGGTGACTTGGCCGTAAACTAGGTCTGGTACTTTACCTCTCTGTTCCAGTGGGCGCTGACTTTCCATGTATCCTATAATGTTTGTTTTCTGCCACTTCCTACATGATTTTTTTTTCTAAAATCTTTGTTTTCTTCAGACTGAGACAAAATAAAAATGTGTCACCTGAAGCTGAGGTTGAAAAATAGCCCAATCATTTTTGTTCAAAAACAAATTCCCTCGTTGATGGCACTTCTTGGTGAATGATTCCCCTTCACTATGGGGCCTTCTTAGAGCAGAGATAAATGAGCCAATTTGGCTCTCTAGGGCTCATCTTATGTCTAGGCCAAATTAGTGCAGGAAATCCTGAATTATAATTTGTTTGTGTTATCATTAATTCACTTAATCACAAGTTCATCACAAGCCATAGCACTGAAGAGGAATTATTAACTAACCCATTATGTTTAATGTGTAGCTCTTTAAAAAAAATGGCTAATAATTCATCTGAGGTGCCAATGATAGTGCTGATGATAATAATAGCTAACTTTTATTGAGTACTGTCTCTGAACTCCTTTCATCCTCACATCAACCATGTGAGATGTTGTTATTATCCCCTTTTTCAAGATGAAGAAATTGAGGCACAAAGAAGTTAAGAAAGTTGCCCCGGGTCACACAGTCAGTGTGTGGTAGGATCAGGACAGCTCAGTTGCAGAATTAATGCTCTTAGCTTCCTAATTACACATTTATCAGCTGTTCCCTGAGAAAGTCCTAGGTGTCAGGCCCTGTGCCGGGTACAGGGATTTAAGGAACATAATGTAGTTCTCTCCTTTTAAAGGGCTTGAAGTCTGGCTTGGGAGTCAGACATGTAAACAAATGGAGCTTAGGTTTGAAATTAGGCATTCTGACTCCAGAGAGGGATACTGAATGATGAGTGGGAATTGGCCCATGAGAACAAAGAATGAAGGGAAAGGATATTCTAGAAAAACAGAAAGGCCAGGTCAGGCAGGGGTGTCTGCAGATTGCTTAGTGTGGGCAGCACTCATCTATACCAGCAGATCAGTACTGGTCTCCTTTCTTCCACAAACTTCTGGCAAGGCCTCCTGTTCCTGTACACTGTAAATCCGCACTGTGACCCACTCAGTGATAACAGGGAAAACCACCCTAAATAGAAATATGAAACCCAATGTTTTGAGTGGGTCCTGTCCTCTGCCCGAGAACCGCAGCAGCCTTGAGTCTCGAGTGCTGTTTGATCCCATTACGTGCTGTTCCCTCTGGAGGGATTTAGGTCTTAATCTGTTTGATTTTTTCTTTTCCCATAAGATTAAAATTCTCTCTCTCTTATTCTTAAAATCTCAGATTGCTCAGAGATATGATCAGTGACTCACAACATTTCAGCTGGGGAAAGGGAGGATGCAGGTCGTTGCCCTGGTGGCCATTGCCCTGGTGGCTGTTAGCACCTGCACACCACCTCTCTCTCCCCTCAGAGAAACGCCATGAGGGCAAGTCACCCTCACGGGTTTCCTTCTACTTTGCAGCTTCTCAGGAAACTGGCTTTCCTGCTTCCTTCAATCACTTGGCCAGTTAGGTGGACTGCTCCAAGGAGAATCCCCTTCTTAATCCTGCGAGGAGCAAGTAGAGTATCTCACTCTGTCCAGTATCTCTCCCTCGAAAACAAAAATGCCAGTCCCAAGTATTGGTCTGGCTCAAATCTTGAGGTGAATGGCCAAGGGGAAGAGACTGGGGGTGAAAAATGATCTTTAGAGATCGTTTAGAGCTTGAAATTATCAACATGGAAACTACAGAGCATGGGAATACTTCCTACTCTTTTGCTAAGTCCTGGACCAGGTTAATATCTCTATTATCACTTCATTAAGAAGCTCATCACGTTAGCTGTCCCTTTTGAGATGAATAAGTCTTGCTTTAGTACAGTCTTCTTACTGTAGTCTAGTGCCTTGTGTGAGCATCTCCTAAGAGCTTATGATCAATCTAAACTAACCAAGTCCTCCCATCAGACATTTTCTCCCCACCCTGTCCCTATCCTGTGCTTCCTCACCACCTGGATGGATTTCCAAAGTGCCTTCCTGAGGGTCCTTCTGCCTCTGCCCTCTCTACCTCCAGCACCTCCAGTCTACCCAGTAACAAAGTGCCGCTGGGTTTCTCTTCTTAAAATACTACTACTATTATTATGCGACTCCCCTCTTTGAAAGCACCCAATCGCTCCTCTGTTCTCAGAAACTTTCCCAAACTTCTCCAAATGGCTTTCAAAACTACCACAGTCTGTTTCCAGCTGAATCACTCCCTTGCGTCTGTTCTGGGTTTGAGGACAATAAATTCATCAGTCTTCTCCCTGTCATTCATTCCCTATGGAATCCCTTCTAGCTGAGACAAATAGGACTGATTACTTTAGAGAAATTGAATGAACAGGAGGGAAAACTCAAATAAGACAGCAGGAAGGACACATGGGCGATGCATGTCCTTCAGGGCCTCCCTCCTCACCTTGTCTGTTCAGATTACTCCCAGGTGTGTGTTTTAAATGGAGTTGAAATCCTATCCTGTTTATCCTTGTTGATATTAGCAAAATGTTTGGTGAGCTCTTTATCAAGGACTGACATGTTGGTGCCAACCAAAGAGGCTAAGCGCATTTATCACTGCATCTGGGACGTGCCCCAGCCTAGAAAGGCTGTGCCAACCACTTGTCATTTCCTGGCAGCTCCCTTGTATCCTCACACCCAGTCTGCTCATAATTGAAAACCTCCAGCTTCTGTGACCTTCAAGAGTTGCATGAAAAATGATTGACTGGCCAAGTCCAGCTTCACATGGCAATTGAGTTCTGAGGCTTTGTCAGAGCCAGGCTGTGACAGCTGAGCCAGCAGAAGTCTGGGGAAGAGGTCAAATCACAGAGTCCCGAGGCATTACCGCCCTCCTTACTTTATAGACAGTGGAGTGAGGCTGGAGATGGCAGTGATGGCACCAGCTCAAGAATTCCTATGGAGGAACTTAAGGGTGATGCTTTGATTGGAAAAAGGAGTTAGCAGACTTGTTTTAATGATAAACTTGAGCAGAAAACATTCTTTAAAGTTAGATTACTTATTGGGGTAGCTTGTAGGGGCTGCTGGAAATAATGGGGTGGAGTGTGAGCAAACACCAATGATTTGTACAGATGTGCAAATCATTGGTAGTTATCTTTCAATGCCCTTCCCCTGCTTTGTTCCGTATCCCAGGGATCAGTCCCTGAAAATGACATTTTTCAGGCTCCCTTTTCCCCTGGCTTCTAGGTGAAAGAGAGGCAGTGGCAGAAGAGTGGAGATGAAGAGAATTGGGGAAGCCAGGGAGCAGCATCTTAAGAGCATCTCTTCTGTGGCCCCACCCCATGCTGGGCAGTCTTTGCCTTGGTTCCAGCTCCCCTTGTGTGGCATTGCCCAGGGCTAAAGAAACACCACCCTTCCCTCTATCTCTAGTTCTAGAGTTAGGAGCAGCTTCCTGGAGTTGCCAGTCTTGGAGTTGCTTCACCCTCCCATTTGCTTTTTCAGATCTTCTACAACCAGTGATACTGACTCCTCTATAAGTCGTCTCTTTTGAACCTTGTGGCATGGATGCTGTTTTTCACTGATTGGACCTTATCTCTTAAACAGTGGCCTGACACAATAGCTAAGTGGGATCGAACTTGAAGCCAGCCATGCAGTGAAAGTGGGGATTAGAACTGTTGCCCTGACTAGTAGTCAGTATCCTTCCACTGTACCACACCACCTTCTGAAAGATGGGCATGTATGTGGGTTATTAATGGGAGAGTTACTGTTACTCCAGGGTTCCTGTTAGACATCTATCATGTTGTACAGCATAGACTCTTCTTCCCAAACAATGCACAGCCAAAGTGCTTCCTGGGTGTTGGTGAGGAACTGAGAAGAGGGAGAAAAAAAGAGATGTGGCTCAGTTTGGGAGCTCCCAATCAGACAAGGGCCCTGAAATCAAGAGAAAGACAAGAGAGGATGTAGTAACTAGTGTTTCATCCTGGCTCACATTCCCTCTTCACAGCCCCATCCCATGCTTCTGCCACGCAAGGCTGGTCAGAAAGTACTTAGGAAGTGGAAACTCATTCTAACACCAGCCTCAGAAAAACACTTTCCAAAGAAGGAAGCTCCCCAGACACACCCTCATGCCTCAACGCAATGATGCCACAACTGCAGCTTTTGTTTTGATTACATAATTATTTGTTGGACTTCTGGTGTGTGCTTTAACAGGGACTTCAAATAACTATAAATCATGGCCCCAACTTTCAAAAGTCCATCCTGGCTGCAGAGATGAGGTGCATCTATATATGAAAGATTTTAAGAGCCATACAAGGCAAATCACCATCTGGCATCAGGATGAGAGCTTGGAGAGGGCAGACAACAGGAAGAACTTACACTGGTGGAACTCCAACTAAATGCTTTAGAAGCACTGTGCACTAATGTGTAGATACACTCTATGTATATTATCCCATATAATGACTCCCCCAGTCCTAGGGGTTATATATCATGATTCTCATTTAGAAAACAGACTCCAAAAGTTGAAGTATTCCAAAGTTACATAACTGGCAGGTGGGAGCTTGAGAATTGCCAAACTCATGCTTTCCCCACCACTTCACTCTGTCCCTACTATAGCCAGTGACAGAGACTGGACTCAGTTCTGGACACCCGGGGAGTCAACCAGTGAGGATGGTGGAATGGGGATGGAACCCCAGGCAAGCAATGTCTGAGGAAGATTGTCTGGCAGGGGTCTGCACTGTGGGTCAGAGGAGGGACAGAGACAGGAGACCAGTCAGGGGACTGTGACAGCGACCCAGTGGGATGCTCTGAGAATGGAAAGGAAGAGGTACGTATGAGAGACAATTTGAAGTGAGGGTCACCAGGCAGGCCTGTGTGGCCAACTGAATACAGAAGGTAAAAGAGAAGGATTGAGAGAATTAATTAGCCCTTGATGATTCATAATTTGAACCTGACTATAATTTTGAAAAAACAAAAACAAAAACAAAAAGCTATGCTCCCAATTTAGAACTAAATGTCAAACACATTCCCCCTGCCTTTCCTCTAGATTAAAAAAAATTATGTGGAAATTAATTAAAAAGCTGAGATTCCTACTTGTTGGTTTTATGATCTGGATGGTTTGTCAGTCTGTTGACAACTCCACAAACCAGGAAAGCTGTTTGGGTTGTTGTAGGTTCTGAAGGATAAAAAGTGGGTGATTAATTCAGGTTTAGGAAAATGTAGTGCACCGCAAAAAGTTCCGGAAAACAGACTGTTGGGGAAATTGGACGGGGGGTGGGGAAGCCAGAGAATTCCCGGGCTGAGGGAGAGGTGGCTGCAGAAAGGACCTATTGGGCTGAAGTGTGGTGCCCATCAGGGAAGAATTAAGTCTTTTGAAGACTGGGGCTGAGTAAATCAGCTAATCCTTGGGGAACAAATATATGAGAATAGCAATAAACAACCATATAAACATAGACTCATTGCTTAAGCTGTAGCCAAGACAAACTGGTTAAGCTACAGACCTGTAATTTGCCTACTAGAATGTGTGTTATGACCTGAGGTTTCCTTTCATTGTCAGGTGTTCTTTGTTCTGAAGAGGAGAAACAGTAAAAAAAAATTCACCAAAGACCCAAGACGGAAGACTGTGGGCCCAGATCCTAATGTAAAAGAAGCCTGCCTCAGCTTAATTTTCTGGACAGCAAGAGCTATGAAAGTGAACTGGGTGAATATTGGTGTTTTCAGGTTGAGGTTTCAATGAATTAGGGCAATCAGAAGGAAGAGTTTAATCTTGGGGTCTAGCATGAGACCATTCAATTCAAACTTTCATTTCACAGTTAGGAAACTGAGACCCAGAGAGGCACAGTGCTTCAAGTTGATGCTAATAGACTGATTTTGGAAGGCAGCTGAGCTGGAAGACACAGATCTGGGGGCCATCAGCCAAGGGCTGAGAATGATGTGAATTAAGAAGGTGGGAAGAGAATTGATGGCTAAGACCTGAGTCTTGAGGGAAACCCATGGCCAGGAGCAGAGGAGTTAAGATTCCTTCAGAAATGCTCCTACAGACATGGGAGAACAAGGATTGTTCAGTATAATGGAAGCAAAGGAGAGGGTTTTGAGGAACAAAAGACTAGCCAACAGTAGCAATTGCGTCAAGGTGATCAAGGAATAAGATGTAAACAATTGTTGGATTTATGATATGATCTTTCAAAGTGCAGTTTCAGTAAAGTGATAAGAATGGAAGGACAATCAAATGGCACGTGGTGTGTGTGTGTGTGTGTAGGTTGTGGTGTGTGTATGTGGGGATGTATGTGTGGAGAGTGTGGCATGAGCTGCATGTGTGTGTTATGACCTGAGGTTAGGATGAGGTGTGTGTGGAGAGTGAGATGTGTGTTTGTAGGGTATGAGGTGTGTGAGCTGTGTGTGTGTGTGATGTGTGTGTAGGGTGTGGTGTGGTATACGTGTATGTGTACATGGTATGGGGGGTGCAGGGTGTGTGTGTGTGTAAGATGTGTGTGTGGAGAGTGAGATGTGTGTATAGAGTGCGATGTGTATGGGGTGTGTGTAGGGTGTGGTGTATGTGTGGGGTGTGTGTGTATATTCTGACTGAATGCTGAGCACTGGTGCCTGAGCTCTCCTTCCCTGCCTGGGAGGTGGTGTGTCTGAGGTGAGGGGAAGGCTGACACCGCTGATGGGTCCTGTGAGGCAGAGGTTGAGGAGGGAGCCAGAGATGAGAACCAACAACATGCTCCAGGAAAAGGGACAGGCCCAGGAGCAAGGGGACACCAGACTGGAACAGATGGACTCATGCAGTTGTTTCTTGCTGCCCTGTTTGCATATAGCATTTGCCATGTCTGACAAATGCAGAATTCTGGTGGAACCACAGTGCGTGGGAGTTCCAGGAGACTGAAAGTGGTGCAAGGTTAAGTGTGTTACATATGTAATTGAGTAATCAGGGGTGCTGACAGCCCGACGGGCCGTGCCTTCCATTTGAACCAGAGCTTGCTTTGCATAGAAAGAAAGCAATGGTTTTCTAAGAAACGTGGACAAGTGAGGAACCCTATCATATCTTTCTTACTCATTAATTCCCTGTATTAACCAGCCACTTAACGCTGAAAATGTCACAGAAGGAAAGGGAAAGACAGGACAACCCATAGTTCCTTTTCCTTTCAGCCCTTCCTTACTCATCAGTAAGCTGAAGGTCAAGAGTATTGATGGAACATGCACATTATCAAGAAGTAAAATTAAAACAGTTGAGTTAGTTTTGTGCAGTGTTCCCGCTGCTCTGGTAAGAACAAAATATATATGCAAGTAAGAGCTAGGAAATATGAACTGTGTAATTTCAATGATTCCACTTATGAGTCAAAGGCACTTATTTTCATTTACAACTAACACTATGCAACATAAAGACTAGTAAAATTCATACTAATAATTAAATTTAAAATATTTCTTTACTTAAAATGACATTAAATATCAAATTAAAAACATCGTGACTAGTTAAAAAAAAAAAGAAAAATTATGGAAGAAAAAAGTTTTATGCTTTGGTGACCCTTCATGGCCCTATTTCCCTCTCTGGTTTTTGAACAAGGAGCTCGATGTTTTCGTTTTGCGCTGGGCTCTGCAAATTATATTACTGGCCCTAGGTGGGATGGTTGTTTATATTTGTATGACCAGGGTCAAAAAACAGTCTTGGAACCACAGGAGCGGGAAGATTCACCAATAAATTGATGAACACAAGTCTTCATTGTCACCCACACACACTCACCGGCCCCTCAACATTGGTAACAATGGCCGTGGGCGGAATTAAGAAAATAACTCCCAGAAAACTATGGTTTTTCTGCTGATAACTCTTCAACATCTCACCACACCCAATATCTCTGCTTTTGTTAACAAACCATGAACTGCTTCAAGTTGTCATACCCTTTCTCACTGTCTTTCTTCTGATTGGAATGTTCTTCCCATCAGATGCCAGGCTCCAAATCCTGGTGATAGCAGGCTGGTGGGAACATGGACCTTCCAAAAGGCCCTCACCACAGCAGATTGCTGCTGGCGTCCGAGCTACTTCCTGCTTCTCCTGCTATGTCCTTCATCGGTGACCACGCTGTTGGAGTGCTTGCCTCTGGCTCCTGTTTTCCACCCCTTTGTGAGCCTGGTAACTCCTAGTTTCCAGTCTTAGTGGGCCCACTGCTCTGCTCCCACCTCCTGTGATAGGGCTGGGAGACCCGCCACCCCCACTTGACTCTTGGACCCCATCCAGGCTGTGGTACGTGCCAGTATCATCTTCCCAAAGGATGCTGCCCCTCCCTGAGGTTCATGATATAGCTCTTCTCCCATATTCACACCCCCGTCTTGAAGTCTAGACCACGTGGGGTTTCCAGAAAGCCTTCCCCAAACCACTAATAGAAGCCCTACTGTACTCACACCTTCCTTAAGAGATACTTCACAAATCCAGTTTTGTGTGGTGCAAAGGGATGAAATCAGAAATAACATAGGTTTAAATCTTGGTTTAGTAACTGTGATTTTTGGGTCTGTCAATAGACTGCTCTATGCCTCAGTTTCTCCGTCTACAAAAACAGGATTGTGATACTTACCTCATAGGATCGTTGTGAGGATTATGAGAAATAGCACAGGCAAAGCCCCTAGGTGCTGCCTGGCATGTCCCAGCGCTCAATAAAAGCTCACCCGACACTTTTCTCCCCCTGCCGGGGTGGAGCACCATGCCTTATTCATGCCTTTATTCCTTGCAGCACCTAGAGCAACATCTTGTGGCTGGCAGGTGATCAAGGCCTGTGGATTGAATTAAATTAAAACTTTCCTTGTGTTACACTGTTCTCTCCATGTCCCCAGTTGTAATCTCCTCTTAAAAGTATCATTGCTCAGCTGGGCGTGGTGGCTCATGCCTGTAATCCCAGCACTTTGGGAGGCTGAGGTGTGTGGATCACGAGGTCAGGAGATTGAGACCATCCTGGCTAACGTGGTGAAACCCCATCTCTACTAAAAAAAAAAAAAAAAAAAAAAAAAAAAAAATAGCTGGGCGTGGTGGCGGGCGCCTCTAGTCCCAGCTACTCAGGAGGCTGAGGCAGGAGAATAACATGAACCCGGGAGGTGGAGCTTGCAGTGAGCTGAGATCCTGCCTCTGCACTCCAGCCTGGGTGACAGAGAGAGACTCCATCTCAAAAAAACAGCATCATTGTTCAGCTTATGTTTATCAGTTCTACTTCATGTTACTGCAGATTGTGACCCCCAAATGAAGTCACTTTTGCTGTTTCTTCTTATTAGAAATAATGCATGCTCAATATATAAATAAAAATACAAGCAAAAAGAGTATTAAAAAGTCTGATAATCCTACCCACGCAGACATAGCTAGTATTAACATCTCTCCATTAGCTTTTCAATGCAATGCAGCTATTATATCTATGTGTGTGCATGTATGCATGTATGTATAATATTTTGCTGGGGGAGGAGGGTGGAAATAGCATATTAAGAGAGGAATGTGGGCTTTAGAATAGAAAAAATTCAGCAAGCCTGTGCTCTGTGACTGTGAAAATAACCACTGGTGTCTAGTGTCTTCTTAGATTCAGTAGGGTAGGAGTCTTGCTGGAACGGCTTTTTAAGTTTCTAGTGCCATAATCTTTCTTTCATCCAAACAGGAAAAAATGAGTCTTTACCTATTTTTTATGTAGTGATAATTGTCATTTTTTTATGTAGTGATAATTGTCATTCATCAGCATACTGCACACTCTTTATTTGGGTGTTTACTAAGGATCTATTTCATGCCAGACGCTGGAGTTGGCAGTAAAGACAAGGATACAGTTACTGCCCTCAGTGAATTTTCAGTCTGGTTGGGGACACACGTGAGAAATAGCACAGGCAAAGCCCCCAGGTGCTGCCTGGCATGTCCCAGTGCTCAATAAACCCTCCCCCCAACACTTTTCTCCCTCTGCTGTGGTTGGGCACCATGCCTTATTCAAGCCTTTATTCCTTGCAGCACCTAGAGCAACATCCTGTGGCTGGCAGTAAATAGGTGGGCAGGATTATCAGACTTTTTAATACTCTTTTTGGTTGTCTTTTTATTTTTATATTGAGCATGCATTATTTTTAATAAGAAGAAACAGCAAAAGTGACTTCATTTGGGGGTAAGTAAAATAAGTAGGTTACCACAGTGCCATGTGATAAATGTTAGGAGGTGGGACCTACAGGATGCTGAGGAGCATTCAAGGTGGGGAGACCAAACCTAACTGTGAAGAAATCCCAGAAAAGGTGATATCTATGCTGAGTCTTTAAGGGCAGGTCATAGTTTGTCAGGCCATGAAAATAAGGGGTAGCAAAAAAAATATTCCTTGAAAAGGGAAGAACATGTGCAATGACTCGGAGGCAAAAGTCTGTGTGGGGACTGCAGGTGCAGAGTGGGTAGAGCATGGAGTTGGAGGGGTGAAGTGCAGAGAGATAAGAGTGAGAAAGGCCTTGGATACCACACTTATGAGTTTAAACTTTATCCTGATGGTTAAGGGGAGCCACTGAATTCTTTGAAAAAGGGGCTATCATTATTTGTGGGGTTGAATGTAAACAGCTGGGTAAATGGGTCTATAATTCTGGAGACAGATTTAAGCTGGAGATGCAGACTTGGGAGTTATTCATATACAGATGGGAGATGAAGTTTGAGGTGTAAGTCAAATCCCTAAAGAAGTCTATAATGAGAAGAGTGGCTGGAAACACTGACATTTAATGAGAAACAGAGGAAGTTGCCTGAGAAGGATTAGCCAGAGAGGTAGGAAAATAACCTAGAGATAGCAATATTTGGATACCAAGGAAAGAGAATTGTTTAGATACAGGAGGAAAGAATCACCAGCTGGGGAAAAAAGGGTCAAGTTAGATAATAACTAAAATGGTATTACTGGAATTTGACAACAGGGTCATTAGTGGTCCTAGTGAGAACAGTTTCAGGGGAGTGACAGGGTGGAAGCCAGATTGTAGTGGGTTGAAGAGTGGGGGTGGAAGGAGGAAATGAAGGTAACAAATATAGACAACGTTTTATGAGGTTTCACTTCAAAGGGGAGAAAAGAAATAGTGCGTTAGCTAAAGTAAGACCTGTGATTGCAGGAAGACTTCATTATTTTAAGATTTAGAAAAGCTGTTCAAGCAAATTGAAATACTGATGGGACGAAAGAGAAAGTGAAAGAGAGGAGAGAGAGAGAGAGAAGATAATTCTTCCAAAATGCTTTCATATTTATTCATTTATTTAGCATTACACAGTTAACTTAGGAGGCTATTAATCTTTTTTCCATTTTCAGGCAGAAAAACTAAATGAAACCCAAAACAATGAAGTGAATTTTCTAAGATTATATGTCAGGAAAATGACAGCGATAAGCTTAAACTCAGGGGTTCCAACAGACAGTCAAGATTCAGGAAGAAAAATACATTTCCATCTGTAAAATCCCTGGAGCCCAGAACATATCCAAGGTACTATGATTATCATGCCCCCAACTCCCCCACCCTCGATTGGGAGGGTGAGCCAGTCTTGTAGCTCTTATCAGACTGTATTGAGCTGAAGCTTTAATGAGCAGCAGCAATCTGTTATTTTCCTCTTGTTTGCCTTGCAAGTTGCTCTTTTAATTCACATCAAGAGAGAGAGAAGGAGATGAATATTAAAAGCGCACATCAAGGGACTGAGCCTGCCAGGGAGACAGGGAGCTCCTCAGTATGCAGGGACAGAAGCAGGAGTTTGACATGAGACAGGAACCATTGCCCTGGAGTCTGCTCTGGTCTCTGACAAGCCTGCCCTTGGGAAATGTTGCTCACTAGAGTGCTCTGGTGTTGGGAAGGGGGTGTTTCTGGAATTGTCTGCACTGTGGGCTTGGCTGACTCTAGAATGACAATAGAAAGAAAGAAACTGTATTTCTGAGACCTTGAGAGAATAATTTGTTATGTGGTAGAAATCCAAGTGGTTGGGGGGAAGAGTTTCTGTAATGGGACATCTCATTTAAAAAGAGCAATAAGTCCCACTGGTCTGAGATGGTTTGGGTGTAGGAAAGATGGAAGGAAAGGGTCTCAGTGTCAAGAGTACCAACATTTTCTTTAGTCTCTATTCAGTAGTGAGTCTCTGACTCTCCAAGTTAATTTCCTAAAGTGGTGAAAATCCAGAGCAAAGGCCAGCAAACATTTGGGAACTGTTTGCTTCAGCTGGTCCAGATGACCCCATAAGGGACTTATCTTCTCTGTAAACTGAGAACTTGGAAGAATAAGAGCTTGATAAGGGTGCATAGGAGGTTTATATTATCCCCAAGTACTGCAAAAAAATGCTCACCATCAGAATCACACAGAGGTTTGTACTTGCTAATTCAGCCAAAGTCAGTTCTTGGGAAGACCTCAGGGTTACTGGCTGATTGTAACGGTGTAATGGGTAAAGGCCAGGATTGGTTGATTGGTTGTTAAGGGTAATAATTTTGTACCAAGCCCAAAATTATACAGGGCTGGCATCTTCAAGGTCTTGCACTGTGCATGATTTGGTAAATGCTTAATAAATCTTTGTTAAATGAGTGAATAAATAATCTTGGTTCCTTATTCCTTTATTCAAGTGACGTATGCCAATTCAATTCAACAAATATTTATTGAGCACCTACTAGATAAGAACCTAGTAAGCCCTAGGGAGGCAAGTGTCATCCTAGTTGTAGCAGATATTGTCAGTGCCTGTGTAACCACCCAATGGGTTCACCTTGCCTGCTGCCTAGACAGAGCCTGTTTATCAAGACAGGGGAATTGCAATAGAGAAAGAGTGATTCATGCAGAGCTGGCTGTGCGGGAGACTGGACTTTTATTATTACTCAAATCAGTCTCCCTGAGCATTCAGGGATCAGAATTTTTAAGGATAACGTGGTGGGTAGGGGGCAGCCAATGAGTCCGAAGTGCTGATTGGTCAGGTCAGAGATGAAATCTTAGGAAGTCAAAACTGTCTTCTTGTGCTGAGTCAGTTCCTGGGTCGGGACCACAAGATCAGATGAGCCAATTTATCGATCTGGGTGGTGCCAGCTGAGCCATAAAGTGCAGGGTCTCTAGCACTCAATCATAATTTCTAATCTTTTGGTTAATTCGTTAGTCCTGCAAAGGCAATATAGTCCCCAGGCAAGAAGGGGATTTGGATGGTGGTGGTGGCTCACATCTGTAATCCCAGCACTTTGAGGCTGAGGCAGGCAGATCATGTGAGGTCAGGAGCTTGAGACCAGCCTGGCCAACATAGTGAAACCCCATCTCTACTAAAAATACAAAAAGTAGCCAGGCATAGTGGCACACACCTGTAGTCCCAGCTACTTGGGAGGCTGAGTCAGGACAATCGCTTGAATCTGGGAGGCAGAGGTTTCAGTGAGTTGAGATTGCGCCACTGCATTCCAGCCTGGGTGACAGAGTGAGGCTCTGTCTCACCAAAGAAGAAAGAGAAGGAAGTTTGCTTTGCGAAAGGCCTGTTACCCTCTTTGTTTTAACTATAACCTTTCCTCCTATAGTTAGTTCAGCCGACACCCAGGAATGAACAAGAACAGCTTGGAGGTTAGAAGCAAGATGGAGTTGGTTAGGTCAGATGTCTGTCACTGTCTTAGTTACAATTTTGCAATGGCAGTTTCACCTGTGTCCATATTCCCTTGACACTCATGATATAAGCTGCTGGCTACTCACTGAAAGTGACAGGGACAGGAGGCAGAGAAATTCTAGACAGAAAAGAATGGGGTCCCTGGTGAATCCCCACCCTTAAGCCTAGAATTGTAGCCCAAGGTGAAAACATGCATTCCTGTATTCCTGCTTGAATGTTGCCTTTTCCAAAACCACCTATGGCCCATCCTGCCCCCCATCCTGTACCCATAAAAACCCCAGGCTCCACTGGAAGAGAGCAGAGAAGGGGAGAAGAGGAGAAGCTGCTGGATGTTGGAGACTGCAGTTTGATGTCAGAGGGAAACAGCTTGACTTCGGAGGGATGGCTTGACTGTGGGACTTCGGAGGAGTCCAGCTGTAGATGGCCAGACTTCAGGGGAAGAATACCATCCCACTCCATCCCCTTTCCCATTCTCCCTCCCACTGAGAGCCACTTCCATTAGCGATGAAATCCCCTGCATTTACTATCCTTCAATTGGTTTGTGTGACCTGATTTTTCCCAGATGCCAGACAAGAGCTCAGGGTACAGAAAGCTGTCACACTGACCCTCTGCCCTCGTGAAAAGGTGGAGGGTCCACTGAGCTGTTAAACATTTAATCTGTCCATGGACAGGAAAGCTAAAAGAGCACTGTAACACACACCTTCTGGGGCTTCAGGGGTTGCAAGCATCTCCTAGACATGACCGTGGGACCTCATGGAGTTTTGCTTCTGCCAGCACCCAAAAGCACTTGCTTTGGCTCCTGTACTAGCTCACCTGGATGCTCCCCATCCTGTGAGGGGTTGAGAGCTGTGGGCTAAGTGAGGCACCCCTGCCAGGGGGTCCATAAAGAGGTCAAAGAAAATTTCCTGTTTCAGAAGCATCTGTGGCTCTCTTGGTCTTGTGGATTTCTTTGGAGGCAGGAGCATGCTCAGCCTGTGCACAGTTCAGGTTTGAAGTGCAGGGAGTTGATGCTCCTGGGAGAAGTCTTCAACTAATGACAGATGGGAGTTAGGGGTATTTATCCCCTGACTTCCTTACGCCTCCACTGGAACAACTCTGAGGCTATTTTGCACGGTCTCCCAGAGGATCCCAGTGGAATTGAGCCCCAGTTTCCCATAGCAAACCTATGTTGACTTCCTGTCCTCCATTCCTCAGTCCCATATTGGTGCTTCCTGAGATCTCCTTCCAAATAAACTACTTGTAGTCAAAGCTTTGTTTTAGGATCTGCTTTCAGGAAAGCCTAGCTTAAAAGACACAGTCTATAGTAAGTATAATTAAACAGGATCAGCAAGGATGGGAGGAAATTTCTACCATTGAGCAGTTGGCAGCAGAGGTGGGAGGAGGGAGGTGAATGGTTGGTAAGCCTTTATGATTACAGTTGAATACCTGCCTAAAAAGGGCTACTTAGAAGACAAGACTGCTGGCAGTAATACTGTAGTGGGTTGATAAGTGTTCTTCAACATATATGATTACTCTGAACCTCAGAATGTAACCTTATTTGGAAATAGGGTATTTGCACATGTAATTAGTTAAAGTGAAGTCATATTGGATTACATTAGGCCCTAAATTCAATGTCTGGTGGCTTTATAAGAAGAGTTGAACACACAGAGTTTCACACAGTGAAGAAAGCCATGTGATAACAGAGTCAGAGACTGGAGTGATGCAGCTACAAGCAGAGGAGTGCTAAAGATTGCTGGGAGCCACCAGAAACTAGGAAGAAGCTAGGAAGGATTCTTCCCTGGAGTCCTTAAAGGGAGCATGGCCCTGCTAACACCTTGACCTTAGATTTCTAGCCTCCAGAATTGTGAGAGAATAAATTCTTGTTGTTTTAAGTCACCCAGTTTCTGGTACTTTGTTACAGCAGCTTTAGGAAACCAATACAGATATAAAAACAAGAAAAGAAATGTGGGAAATATATAGTGCTATATAAATACAAAGTGGTGTTTTTTTCTTTCCTACCATTATATTTATTTCAATTCCCTACTTCTCTAGGCTACCTGTAGAGTTCGTTAATTAGATGAGAAGCTCCAAAAGAAATCTAGCAGGCTCTGTTTCTTCTTTCTTTTTGTCTCACGTTGGGCTGCCCTGCAGACCTGAGTCTGCAGAGGCCAGCTCCATGCTTCCTGAGATAGATGCCTGTTCTGAGCTTCGGGATGAGGAGGGTGGGGGTGGGCACTGCAGTCAGTGTGGAAGCACTGAAAAATGTCAGCGTGATGCTCTCTCAGTGGGTAGGGAGAATGTGCTGTTGCCTAATGAGCTTTGAAAAATACAGTCGGATCTTTATCTACACGGGTTCTGCATCTGTGGATTCAACTAGCCATGGGTCAGAAATTTTTTTTTTTAATTGCATCTGAACATGTACAGACTGTTTTCCTTGTCATTATTGTCTAAACAATACAGCATAATGACTATTCACATGTAATTTACATTGTATAAGTAATCTAGAGATGACTTAGAGTAAACGGGTGGATGAGTATCAATAATATGAAAATACTATACCATTGTATATCAAATACTTAAAATCTGAGAATTTTGGTGTCCTATGGTGGGGTTTGGGGTCCTGGAAACAATCCCCCATGGATACCTAGAGACGACTGTATTTATAAGGTAGCTTTAAAGCTAGTTATTAGAAAATTGGGTAAGAAGCACAAAGAAAGAGAGAATATGCTAGCTTAAGAGAGCAGTGATGATTAGGAATGGGGATGGAGACTGCTTGAGTTCTCCAATCTTACCCCAGAGCCACCTCACTATTTCCTCTCTTTATAGCCTTTGATGAGGTAATGGAGGTGCCTACTCTGATTTTAGACATCTGGATCTACCTTGCTTTGGTCTCAGGTCAAATACATCCTATCACCATAGGGTATGATTCAATGAGGGAACACTTCCTGTCTTTAAATACTTTCCCCACTTGCAAACTTAATCTGTTTTTAATAGTTGACCAATTTGCATGGAAAAACCAAAACCAAAACAAAACACCAAGGAGTTCATATGCAAGTGACCTGAGGCCAATAATATATTAGCTGAAATTCTGACTTAAGTGTCAACAATTGTCATTGAAGCAAGTTTTGAGGAGGAAGAGGAAAGAGAGCAGGCAAAGTCTCAAACTACTCTGACTCTTCTCAGTAACAGGTTTGAGCACCATACTCCCTAGAGGTTAAGCACTCCAGACCAGCTACCCCTGTCTTTCTGTCATCAAACTTCTCTTCCATAGCAACTCTTCCTTCATATAGTTGTCTTCTATGCCCCCTGCCAGGAAAGTTCTCTTATGTTTTGCATACACCTGAATGCATAGACAGCACCTCTATTTAGCTGGAGACAGAAGCCATCTTTAGAAGATCCTTTTTACTGAAAAGTTTATGTGAGTTCATTTGTGATGGTCTGGATTTGGAACTATGACCCCAAGCCATGGCCCAAAGAGGAGACTCTTCTTGCTTCCTTAAGGCTTTCAAAGCGACAGCAGAATTGGTAGCTGGGAAAGCACTGAATCTTTGCATAGTGCCCCAGAGTGCATGTCACACCTGCCCCAGATTTCCAGTAAACCTATTGATGCCCTCTCATCTAGAGTCTCATCTAGAGCAGGCATACTATCTCAGATAATAATAACAAGCAATCATTGTTGACATATTATCTCAACTGATCCTCAAGGCATTCTACAAAGTAGATAATCCATTTTACAGATGAGGAAGTAGAAGCTTACAGAGGTTAATGTTCTTAAGGTCACATAATTCATATGTAGCACAACCAGGATTTGAATCCACACCTCTTTACATGGCTCTACTTTATGAAGTTCTTCCAGTTCTTTCCCCCGTCATTCTCTAGACACCTCCTTCCCCTTTTCTCTTTCCAGCCTGATGAATAAATGTAGAGCAAGGGCCATCATTGCTTCATCTTCCCAGGATCTTGGAATCACTTGCATAAGTCAAAGAGAAAGGCAAGATAGGGAGAGAGAGTTAATTTTGCTTCAGTCTCTTTTCTAACCCCAAATTGTTCTTTCCAAGTATTTCATTGAGCCGCTGGGCTACCTCCTAGAGTGAGACCCTTCATGGCATCTCTCTGGCCTCTCTGGCAGCTTCTACTTCCATGCCCAGGACAGTCTCTCTTTGAAAGGTAATGGAGATAAAGCTTCAAAATAATTCTTCTGTAGATCTTTATATAAACATGTGTGTGGGCTTTTAACAGGAGAGTTATGACTTCCAGCAAGAGTTTGACCTCCTTTCTTTCCTTTTCCTCCCAAGGTAGATACATCCCAGATACCAGACAAGTAGTTAGCTCATCTTTGGCTCATGAACCCCACTGGGATGTTATGTTTATAAACATCATCTCTACCCTTAAAAACCTGATTCTGTCCCCACCCCCCTCCCCCCCTTTTTTTTTGGCCTGGCTGTTGCCTTTTGAAAGCATCACTATTGGGCAAGGATGGGGAGGTAGAGAGGAGAAAGACTAGGTTACTGGCGCCTGATTCTCTGGGGCTGGTCTGGCCACGCTCAGAGGCACAGGAAGAATCAGGGACACTGGGAGAAATAAGGGCTCAAGCTAAAGAGCTGACAGCTGGGCTTGTGGCTGATACACCCCTCAGTAGCCCTGAGGGATGCCCCTATGGGAAGCCACTATCCTGTAGGGAAAGGGTCAGTCAGTTCTAAAATCAAAGCTAGATTTGTAGACTGGAGCTGTGGGAGCCAGAGCCCTCTATGCCTGTGAGGCTGCCTGGAGCTCCGTGATGTAAGTCAGAGTGGTAATGCCCTGCCAAGCCTTTTCAGGGCAGGATTGGCTCAGGGTCAAAGTTACCTCCCACCCCTCTCTCTACCAGTTCTCCTCATCCATTTCCATGACTACGGAAAAGGGTAGAAATACACAGTCACTTGATCATCCTTCATCTTGCCACCCCAGGTCATATCCAAAAGGAGCAGAGGAAGATACTGAGGGGGTGGGCAGTGCCAAGCAATTGGCTTTAGGCTGCTGAAAACACTGGCTCTGGGGGAGTGATGCTCTAGTCCCCTGCACAGCTAAAGTCAGTCCCTAGTCCATCCTCCATCTTCCCTTTCCCATGAACAATGTTTTGATGCTCTTTGTAGGTTCCACATTTCTGTGCTGTGACCTAGGGTTCCCTGCACAGGACCCTGCAGCCCTCCTTCCAGCTGTCCTTAGCACCTTGTTTTCCTTAGTCAAGTCCTGCTCCCAGGTAATGTTTGTTTGCAGCTGAAGGCTGCAGAGATGGTGAGATGACCTCTTCTCTGGTGGGAAGGAAAGAGAACGGCAGTAATTGGCCAGGCAAAATGATGGCTTGTCCTCTGGCTTAACAAAGGGCAAGTGGCTGGGGTGGCAATGGGAGATCAGGAACCATTTTCAGAGGGTGTGGGGCATGTGTGGCCATGTGTCCCAGGGTATTTTGACAAGCAGGGTATTATTGGTGCTGGGGGCTGCAGAACTGTTAGCACTTACAGTAGGAAGTTGCTGGGTACTGTCTCCAGGAGAAGGAGATGAAGTCTTTTGTAAACATCCTGGAGGACTTCTTGAGGGCTAGGCAGACATTGTTGCTGATGACGGTGATGATAATGATAACAAAATCTTCCTTCCAGGGGCCTACTGTATGTTTACCTACTGTGTACTTTAAAATATTTCTTCATTGGACCATTAGCAACTTGAAATCAGGATGTGGTCTCCATCTCTGTGTCCTCAGTGCCTAATCCTAAGAAGGTGGTCAGTAAATCCCACTTCTCCAGTCGCCAAGCTTCTGCTCTGAGACTGACAGTGCTGGCTGCCAGGAGTTCAGGCATAAATGGAACCCCATTCTCTGCCCTCAAGATGCCCAGAGTACCAGGGGAACACAAACATGAGAACAAAAACAAACAGTGCAGCTGAGAGATTGTAATGCAAACGAAGCACAGTGGGGCCCCAACTCTGTCCTGGACTGAGGAGGGACTTTGGAGAGGGGACACTGCAGAGCTGGGTCTCAAAGGATGTTCATTGGCTTCAGCGGAGGATGACAGGCAGGGAGCAGTGGTCTAGGCTGGGTATGGAAAGCTGACTCTGTTTGCACGGCTACCCTTCCCTTTTCTGGCTTTGGTCAGGAAAGCTCCTGTGTGGCCAGAACAGTTCTTAAGTAGCAGTGTGAGAAGAAAAGCAGGAAAGACAGGAGGGCCTCTTGCTAGATTCAAAACTTAAAGGAAAGCAGAGATAAAAGAAAAGTCTTCAAATCTGATTCCTCCATTCCACAGTCCTGTTGGCTTGGGTGTGCCCTGTCTCTGCCCCCATACTCCACAATGGTTTGTGCCTATTTCTTCCACCTGCTTCTGAGAGGGAATAAAGAGGAATCACTTATCGCTTTCTGTCCACCCACTCCATTCCTTGTAGCTGTAGGGCACTGAGAGTCCTGGACTACTACATTCACAGCAGCCACAGGCAATCCTGCTGCAGCCATACTGGGAAGCCTGGAGGTACACTGAACCTATGTGTGAGGGGTGCACATGTGCGCTGGCCTCTCTGCTTCCCTACAGCTTCAGAGCCTCATTCCCCATACTCTGTCCTCCCTAAAGCTCTTCCTGAACTTTTCTACCTTACTCATTCATCTTTTCCCCCCACACACCCCCAATATCCTTCCAAGCCCCTTTTAAACTTATTTTCCCATCCTCTTATGATGCACCAGGATATAATTTTAATAAACATGGGCTTTGGGGCAGGCTGTGTGATTTGGGACAAGTTACTCACTTAGCAGAAGCTCAGCATCCTCAACATTTTTACTGTTGGGGTTTCTTTGAGGATAAATAATAGGCATCAACAAATGCTTGCTCTTAGCAATACTCACTTCCAACCACTTCCTGCTCCTCAAACCTTCCTTGTTTCCCATGCCTTAGCCAACCTACGAGTTAAGCTGGGAAGAGAGAGAGTGAGGGCCCTGGTATAAACAGATTCAACTATTTTGTTCTTTGGGAAGACTAAATACTGGGAAAGCATTGGAGAAAAGTATAGAATTCCCAGGACAGAAGAAGTCTGACCCTCCTCATTCTCATCCTTGTTCTGACATGCATCTTTACTCAATTCTTACAGCAATCCTACAAGGTGGATGCTATTCTTGCCATTTTCCAGAGGGTAAAGGAGAGAGTAATTAACATCCCCAGAATCAGACAAAGAATAAGTGCAAAGTCAGCTCTTTACCTCAGGTGGTTTTTGTTATCTATAAATCAGGGATTATTAGAGCTAAAAGAGAAGAGGTGCAGGCCCATTCTATCCTTGCCCCGCTGCCCTGCAGTCCTCACTATGCTTGGCTTTCCACTGGAATCTCAGCATCCGGTCAGGCTCATGCCAGGCTCCTGGACTCCACCTGAGGGTCTTAACAGGGATGGGTAGAGGAGAAAGGAGGACCTGTGAGAATAGTTACTGCAACAATACAAGATTTAAAAATTAATCAAAAGTAGGCAGAAGGCCAACGATACGGCAGACAGCTGGCCAAAATGCTTACACAGGAGCATTTGCTGCAGGTGGTTAGCAGGATGCACGCAGATGAGGACACATAAAAGCTGATCAGGAGTGCAATTTTCTAGAGTTAGGATAATTGGTCAGAGGCCAGAGAAGAGCAGAAATGGTCAAATTAAAGGAAGTGCCCTGCTCCCAACCCACAAAATGACTAGCAGATGCCAGAGATGTGGAGTCATGAGGAGGTCCTGGCTAAGAGGCCATTCATTTCTCTAATATCTGAAAGAGCAGGATAATTTTGCCACTTCATGATAAACCCTCCCTGGAGTTCTGCGTATGTCTCTCTGATGCCTTTAAAGGGCATCCAGGTTCCTGGGAAGAGACTCGTGCTGTTTCTTACATTCCCCCTGGCTGGGCCAGCACTGGGAAATTCCACAGGGGAGAAGAGAGGATACAGAACAAGACAGTCTGGTTTTGAAGACCTGCTTCAGAATGAGAAATAGAGATAGAGGTTGTGCCTTGTTGACAACTGCCTGAAAATACCTCCAACCAGGTTTCTCTGTCTTCTAGGCGTGGTGGGAACGTTGGGAAACTGGTGCCAGATGGTGAAGTGAGGGGTTCTTTGGGGCCTGCCGAGCCAGCAGGGGAATTACCCTAGGCCCAGTGAGGGTGCATTGCCAGGGCAGGAGGCAACATCATTGTCAGGAACAGCACCTCATGCCCAGGCAGGCATTGGGGCACATCTGAACTGAAAGGCAAAGCTAGGCCAGAAGTGGATATCTGAGAAGTGCAGAGGCAAATAGTGAGGGGGTTGGGGATGTGCTCATGGGGTCTGGTTAGCTGGGGCTGTGTCCAGGAATGGGAATATGGGTCACAGGCAGAGTCTGAGGATCTTAGGAAATTGCCTTTTAACTGACCACACAAGTCCTAATTTTTTCAGTATGATATGATTATTTTGGAGGAAGAAAACCTGCCTTTGATAGAGGTTTCTAAGAGTTCCCTGAGCAGGACAAAGAAAGTTCACCCATGAGGGGTCCCTGACAGCATGGCCACCCAAGTGGGCGCTGCTTAGAGAAGCTTGGCCAGGGGATCCTGGGACACAGCCCCCAGCAGAGCCTCCCTCCCATCTCCTTCAGGTGAGGCCTTGTCTTTACCTCTGCTCTGCAGTTTCCCCACAGGGCCAGGTGCCAGTGGGCAGAAAGGAGCCAAGTGGAAGAGAGAATGCAGTGGGCCTCTTTGACCCCAAGCATGTTTCTACCTCTTAATGCTGAGTCCTGCATGGAACTGACTCCAAACCCAAATCCTTTATCTCTAAGCATGCTGTTGGAAGCTTGTTTGTGCTCTCTTAGGGTTGGGCCCTCCTCATCCTGCCCAGAGGGCACCTAGCAGCCTCTGAAGGGTGACATAAAGCCTCTTTCTAAGGCAAGTTTTCTTCCCAGAGCACAATTGTAACCAGATTGGGAAAAAGCAGAAGCTGTGAGGTCAGTTAAGGGACGAGGGGTTGCAGGGTGGGGGTGGAGTGGTGGGGGAATTGGGACAGGTTCTTCATTGTCCGAGTCCTTTTGGTTTTTGAGGATCTTAATCATTCTTAAAGGTCAGCTCAATTCTGCAGCCTTTGGAGCCTTTGGTCCGTTCCCACCACCCAATTTTTATTGATGCATATGTTTCCTTCTCTTCTGGCTTCAGGGTGCTGTTAGACCTCTAAACTCTCAGAACATCATTTTCAGGCCTGTCACCACCTAAGGATGACATGGAAACAGAGCAATGGCCTAATGACTGCTAGAGCAGTGCTATTGCTTTCCTTTTCCTCTTCTTTTTTTTTTTTTTTTTTTTTTTTTTTTTTTTTTTTGAGACGGAGATGGAGTCTCGCTCTGTCACCCAGGCTGGAGTGCAGATCTCTGCTCACTGCAAGCTCCGCCTCCCAGGTTCACGCCATTCTCCTGCCTCAGCCTCCTGAGTAGCTGGAACTACAGGCACCCACCACCATGCCTGGCTAATTTTTTTTTATTTTTAATAGAGATGGGGTTTCACCGTGTTAGCCAGGATGGTCTTGATCTTCTGACCTCGTGATCCACCTGTCTCGGCCTCCCAAAGTGCTGGGATTACAGGCGTGAGCCACCGTGCCTGGCCGTGCTATTGCTTTTCAAACTTCCAGTGTGTAGGAATTCCTTAGGGATCTGAGTGGGAACTGAGACTCTGCACTTTTAATGAGTTCCTAGCCAGAAGTTGGCAAAAAAAAAATTTTCTGTAAAGAGCCAAGTAGCAAATATTTTCAGCTTTGTAGGTCATACGGTCCCTATTGCAACTACTGAACTCTGTTACGCTAGGGCAAAAGCAGTCCTCGACAATTCATAAACCAATGGATGTGGCTGTGTTCCAGTGAAACTTTACTGACAAAAATGGGCAGTGGCTGTGGCAGGCTAGATTTGGCTCTGAACTCATTCTAGGTGATGTGGACATTGCTGGCTCATGGTCCTCACTTTGAATAGTGATGCATGGGAAGGTTCAGCCAGCTGAAGACTATTAGACTTTTGTGGAGAGGACCCCAGAAGAGCCATTTCCCTGCAGAGGGTACTACAGGCATCCACAGAAGCATGGGACCCTCTGGGTTAGAGGGACCTAGTTACACTTATTTTTATCACAAAAGGCCTGGGGGAGACTCAATGAAGATGGAAATTTTGACCTATAAATTTTTCAGTGGCATTTATATTTTTTCTTCAGTCCAGGAAAGTTCTTCCTTGAGGCTGATTTATGTTAAATGACCCAAAGGAACCTAACCTGCTTTCATTAATTTTTTTTCTTGGCTCTTTCCCAGTATTGTGAGGAACAGGAAGAATAAAAGATTACAGTCTGTGTGGGGATCTAGAACCCTGATTATGACTGTCCCCTAAACCCAGACACCTGCACACACTTCCAGAAGACTTCCACATAGCCCTGTCCCAGGCCTGCTTGTCCTAAATAGATCATCGTGGAGAGGAATTAATCCATGACTTCTTGTTCTTTTCCAGGAGGAAGTTCACTCAACTCAGAAAAATGGGGCATTAGTGCTGTTATTTAATGTCATTTATCAATTCAGCATTATGATTAAGAGTTCAGATTTTAAAGACAGTCAAACCTGAGTTTCCCTAAGTTTCACTGTGCCACTTAGTTAGCTGCGTGGGCAACTTATGTAGACCATTTATTTTCTCTGACTGAGAGTGGAACAGTGGTTACCAGAGATTGAGGAGGGGACAAAAGAGGGGTATATAGGGAAAGACTGATCAACAGGTACAAAGTCACAATTAGATAGGAGTAATAAGTTAAGTTCTGAGGTTCTAGTGCACAGTAGGGTGACGATGATTAACAGTGAGAAATGATATATTACAAATTGAAGACGGGCTTTTGAATATCCTCACCAGAAAGAAATGATAAATATGTAATTTATCATGCTAAATACCCTAATTTGATCATCATACAACATACATATATGTATAATATAAAAACATCAAATTATACTCCATAAATATGTACAATTACAATGTGTCAATTAAAATTTTTTAGGTAAATTAAAAAATAAATTTAAAACTCTTTTTTTGACTAAAAATGTAGCACACATTAGAATGAAAATATTTAAAAATTATAAAAATATTTAACATAAAAGTTAAAAAGTTCTCTACCTAAAATTTCTATTCTCATCCCAGGATAGCCACTGTTGATGACTTGATATATATATTCTTCCAGTATTTTAAACAATGAATATTGTGAAATAAAAAACATTTTTCTCAAGTGGTCATATGCTGTCTATTATTACTATTACTATTATTACCGAACTTGCTTTTTCCTAATACTATATCCTATATATCTTTCTGTGTCAGTACATGAAGATATTTTTTCTTTTTAACTGGCATAAGGGATACTATTGTGCCATAATTTAATCAGTTTAAGACATTTGTTTAGCCCCATTAAGTCCCAGTTCCCTCACAGTTTCAATAAGAATAATTATAGTACCTACCTCATAGGGTTGTTGTGAGGATTAAATAAGTTTTTTTTTTTTAGATGGAGTTTCGCTCTTGTTGCCCAGGCTGGAGTGCAATGGTGCGATCTCAGCTCACCGCAACCTCCACCTCCCAGGTTCAAGCGATTCTCCTGCCTCAGCCTTCCCAAGTAGCTGGGTTATAGGCATGTGCCACCAAGCCTGGCTAATTTTGTATTTTTAGTAGAGATGGGGTTTCTCCATGTGGGTCAGGCTGGTCTCAAACTCCCGACCTCAGGTGATCCACCCACCTCGGCCTCCCAAAGTGCTGGGATTACAGGTGTGAGCCACTGCGCCCAGCTGGATTAAATAAGTTTTTAATTGAAAAGGATTGAATATAGTGCCCATCATATTTAAAACAGTCCATAATATATCATTTATGTCTTGTATCTGTATCCAAAGGGCTTAAGAGTCACACATCCTACCAACTCATGGAATTAAGTATACAAACGAAACACAAACACAGAAGGAATGGATGAGCCCTAAATGCTTATATCACTGCAAAGTGGCCTAGCATCTTAAGTTTCCAGATGTGAACACTATTCATTGCATCTGGCCAATGGACAAGATATAGTTGAAAGGTAAATATCACTTTGGCCTGAATCTTGACTGCATTTCTCACTTACGCATTGCAGACATAGCCAAAGGTGTGATAGGGCTGGCTGCTTGCTTTGTACTGTGCTCAATTCATTGACATAACAAACTGGGAGTTTATAAAAAATAATTTTGATGTAGTGGCACAATGCAATGAAAAGTGCATCTGGCTTGGAATCAAAGACATAGGCTCGAAGTTGGGCTCTGCTGCCTACAGGTCTGTGACCAAATAGTCTCCCTACACCTCAGTTTTCTGATCAGTAAAGTAGGACCAAAAATGACTTTACCTCCCAGACTTTCTATGAATATTAAGAAAATAAAAGCACCTAAAAAAGTTCTTATTGAGATCAATAAATTGAGTACATGAATTAATCATGCTACATAATTGATCAAGTGTACTCAAACAGGAAGAGAAGATAACTGTGCAGAAGAAAAGTCAGACTAGACAAGTGAGAGTTAACATAATCTCAGACCGTGTTCACAGAAACTTGTTGATATGATGTGGCTGTTCTGTAACCGCCAAATGGGTTCACCTTGCCCGCTGCCTAGACAGAACTAATTTATCAAGACAGGGGAATTGCAATGAAGAAAGAGTAATTCACACAGAACTGGCTATGTGGGAGATGTGAATTTTATTATTACTCAAATCAGTCTTCCCGAGCATTCGGGGATCAGAGTTTTTAAAGGTAATTTGGCGGGCAGGGGCTTGGGAATGGGGGAGTGCTGATTGGTCAGGTTGGAGATGGAATCATGGGGGCTTGAAGTGAGGTTTTTCTTGGTGTCTTCTGTTCCTGGGTGGGTTGGCAGAACTGGTTGAGCAGATTACCAGTCTGGGTGGTGTCAGCTGATCCATCGAGTGCAGGGTCTGCAAAATATCTCAACCCTGATCTTAGGTTTCACAATAGTGGTGTTACTCCCAAGAGCAATTTGGGGAGGTTCAGACTGTTGGAGCCAGAGGCTGCACAACCTGTAAACTGTGATTTCTAATCTTGTAGCTAATTTGCTAGTCCTGCAAAGGCAGACTGGTCCTGAGGCAAGAAGGCAGCCTTTTCAGGAAAGGGCTCTT
This sequence comes from Mandrillus leucophaeus, assembly GCF_000951045.1. Taxonomy (NCBI): domain Eukaryota; kingdom Metazoa; phylum Chordata; class Mammalia; order Primates; family Cercopithecidae; genus Mandrillus; species Mandrillus leucophaeus. Next base: position 62,423 of record NW_012110042.1, on the reverse strand, counting down.
ATCAATTTTGTTTATGAGTCAAGCTGTGAACTGAATCCATCCCCAAAGTTAGTTCGGCCTATACCCAGGAATGAGCAAGGATGACATAACGGTTAGAAGATACAGTCTGTTAGGTCTGATTTCTTTCACTGTCATAATTTCCTCAGTTATAATTTTGTAAATGTGGTTTCAGTTCCACTCCATGATGCACAGGTCATGTTTCAGGTCTCATGTGCTGGGCTGAGCAGAAGAAACTGAGTAGAGAACATATAGGACATGTGGCCACCCTCCTGCCCTTGAAATACCTGAAGGCCTTCTGTGTAACCCAACACTATTTCCACCTGAGTCTTTGGGGGAAAATTTTGGAGAATTTGATTCAGTATTTGGAGAACCTTTTGACAGAACTGATTATAGAAAGAATAGGCCTCGACAAGTTTCCTGGTATGGGAGTGTATGAGCAGAGCCTGGCTACAGGCCTTGGATGTCCTGAGGGAGATAAACCAGCCAGGGATAGGGGCTGGGACAGATGGTCTCTGAGGAACCCTGAGATTTTGATATTCAGGAACACTATGGATGGTTACAAGAGAAAGAAGCAAATGCATGTTTACTAACAATGACACAAATGCATAGGTGGAAAGAACTTTGAAATCATTCTTTAGCCAATTACTAAAGGTATTTTGGTCGTTTCTATACTAATACAAGGAAGTGGGGAACTGACATTTGTTATAGGTTGAATTGTGTTCCTCCACAAAAGATATCCAGTACCTTCCTCAGATTGTGATCTTATTTGTTAATGGGATCTTAACAGAGGCAATCAAGTTAAAAGGAGGTTATGGTGGTGGATCCTAGTCCACCATGAGTGGTATTTTATGAAAATGAGAAATTCAGACAGAGAGAGACATGCACAGAAGCAAGGGGATGTGAAGACAAAGGGAGCATGCCCTGTGCAGACTGAGGAGAACCAGAGTGATGTATTTACAAGCCAAGGAATGCCTGAGGCTACCAGAAGCTAAGAGAGAAGCCTGATACAGATCTTTCCCTAGCAACTTCAAAGAGAGCATGGCTCTGTCAACACATTGATTTCAGACTTCTAGCCTCCAGAACTATGAGACAATAGATTTATGTTGTTCTAAGGCACCCAGTTTGTGGTACTTTCTTATGGTAGCCCTAGGAGATTAACACATCGTAATAATATGTAAGCATTCTTGTACTGAGTGTTGTGGCAAACAGAAAAAATACGTATATATGGTATGTGAATAGAAAAAAAGGATCAACCAACCCCTGCCATTGTGGAACTGGGAAACGTTTTGTGGAGGATAAGACAATTTGCAATAATGTGCAAACCTGACCGTGATAAAGTGACAAAATATATAGACAAGTAAGCATATGTATGATGAAAAGATAAAACCAGAACAAAAGCAAACATATTAAGCATTTTTCCTCTTGAGGACAGTTGAGGCTTCTTTAGCCTTTAATTGGTATATTGCTACAATAATGCATTTCTCTTTAGAGGATAGATATGGCTTAAAATAAGAGAAAGGAGGTCATAATAATTGATGTCAAAACTCTCTGATAGGTGATGCAATTGGTGGGAGAAAAAGGAGTTCTGCTTGATTCTGCTCAGGTTTCAGGACAGAGGCAGCATGTGGGTTGAGTTTCTACCTCACCTACTTTGTTTTCAAATTCACGTGCCTTCTGGGCAGCACCAAAATAGCTCTGCTGAAGTTCAAGCTCCTTTCACACCTCCCACCATCAGGGAAGGTGCTGGAGTTCTGTGCTGTGTGTGGTAATGGTGTAGGAATAAGATGAGGGTGAGGAGTTTCTTGGAAGAAGCAAAGAGAATCATCTCTTTCCCCTCCTCCCAGTTGATCCCAAGGCTTATTCTTCTCTTATACAGTTATAATTCTTGAATCCTAGTGTTGAATGATGCCCTGGCAATCTAGGTAAACACACTCATTTTGCAAAGAGAAGATAGGCCTATTAGAAGTGAGGATGGAGTTTCAATGATTGTGGGCTGGGACTCAGGAATAGGTGAGTTTTTGCAATCATCTTTCCTTCTGACAGTGTGCAGGGAGAAACACCCAAGAAATAGTAGCCATGTAGGACTCAAAGTGTCACAAGATGGTTAGAGTCAGTGTGGGTCTTTCTTGTAAATCTGAACTTGAGAATGTGACTTTTGCCTCAAATGAGCCTCCAATATCTTCTTAAACTGTGAATCTAAACCTTAGGATAGCTCTACCCTCTGGCCGGCTCTTTAAAGAAAGAAATGTCAGAAGGTGGAGAGAGAGATAGAGAGAGAGAGAAAGAGAAAGAGAGAGAGAACATCTGACCTGCCTAAGGTGCCAGATCTGGCTGCGACCTTAGGCAGGTGCATGAAGGAAAGGCAAGCAAAAGGGGAGCAGAACATGGGGTTTTGCCTTTAAACACACAGTGTCTCTGCCCATGGGAAAATGCATTCTATTTGATGCATTAGGATAACAGCTTTCCCTCCTTTTGGAGAGAAGCAACGGGTATAGGTGAGCAGAGAGGAAGACAGAAAGGTGGTTGTGGGGAAAGAGAGCCAACTGTTCTCCTCCTTGCCATGAGGATAAAAAAAGTGGGTTGTCCATATCTGTCTTGCTGATTAGTTGCTGATTTGGGCCCAGTGCTGAAATGTTTTTATTCCAGTGGCGATTAACTCACCCTAGTATAATTCAACTCAACAGTTACTTATTGAGCACTCACTCTGGGCAAGGCACTGTTCTAGAATCAGGAAATGAGTGAGAGGTCTCTGTCATGAAGGAGCGTATGATTTGCTGTCAAACCCTATAGGAGAAATGCAGCAATAGTAGGAAGTGCAGCGAAGTCTTCAGCCCTGGCTGTCCATTAGAATCACCTTGGGAAGCTTCAGCGAAATACTGATCTCACCACCAGAGGTGCAGATTTAACTAGTATGAGATGAGATCCAGGCATTAGTGTCTTTATAATTTCCTCATGAAATTCTGATGGGCAGCCAGGATTAAGAATCACTGTGCTATGGAGCAGAGAGGAGCAAACAGTAAGTATCAAAGGAGGGGAGTGAGGAAAATTTAAGGCTGTTTTCAAAGAGTTTTGAAGAATGGTTTGGATTCCCACATGTGGAGCTTGGGATGGGGAAGTCTTCCACAGTTGGGAAGAACCACATGAGTAGGACATGAAGGTGAGAAAGCATGGGGAATGAACAAAGAATAGCTGATCTGGTTTGTATGGTTCCCAGAGCACCTATGGAGTAATGGGGAATAGGCAGGAAAGTGGAGTGGAGACTGCATTGTCCAGGGTGCACAGCAAGCATTGGTAGAGACAGAAACAGAATACAAGTTTCCTGACTCCTGGACCATACCAGGAAGCAGAGTCAATAATCAGAACAGCAGTTACAGGTCACAATGAAGAAGCTAAGTTAGAGACTCTTCTTCATCTGATTAAATCCCAGTGACCCAGGGCAGATATAAGCTGGGATCCAGAGAAAACTTTTCAGTTTTATTGGTTTGAAGAGAACGAAGTTATCTGATACTTTGGGAACACAGGGATTAGGAAATGGTTTGACCATCAAGATGATGGTAAATGACCATCTTAAATATAATGGAAATCAGAAATTAATTTACTTTTTCTAAGTCACGTAGGTAGAATTTTTGCCTGATTTCAAAGTCAGTGTTTTTCCCACTTAATTTAAATTATCCTTTGTCTGGTGCCTCCATTCTGGGTGTATGCTGTACTCCATACAGTCTCTGCTTAGCTCTGTATTTTACAACCATCTTGTTTTATACTTATGTAATTATGACTCTATCTTATTAGACTGTGAGTTCCTTGAAGGTAGGGCCACATCTGATTCAAATAAGATCAAAATTATATGGGGTCGATACCAGCCTGGCCAACATGGTGAAACCCCGTCTCTGCTAAAAAATAAAAATAATAAAAAAAATTAGCCGGGAGTGGTGGTGCATGCCTGTAGTCCCAGCTACTCAGGAGCCTGAGGCAGGAGAATTGCTTGAGAATTGCCCTCTCTCATCTTTCTCTGCTGATTTAATTAATCCTTGCCTAGTCAGGCCAGTGTAAACCATAATCCAAGTATCTAATCTATCCCCTGGCCTCAGGGATGAATTGAGTTCTACAGTATTGATAGGATTCATCTGGATTAACTCCTGTAAGTGTGATTTGTAAAGTGGAAGAGAAAGTAATAAACCATGACATGGAGAGGCAATTTTTGATGCAGAGAGATGGGTTTTAAACAGTAGGCATACAGCCAGGCAACTGGGCTGTACATGAACAAGAATGTCAGTCCCAACATGGGCAATGGCCACTAAGCACATGGTTCCTGCGTCTCAGGATCCAGGTCAGTAGGACCGCACAATGTCAGCGTGAGACACACTGCTTAAGGTACATGACTATTCATCATAATGAGGAACAAACACCAGCAAAATAAACTTTAGGTTAAACTCACCGATGCAATCTTAAATTCAGTCCCCAAGCCATGGTCAACTTCTAAAACCGGAGAAGCCGTTGCTGCGTGTCTCTGTCCTTGGTGCTGAAACAAAGCCCATCGCGTTGGCCCTTGCCCTTGAAGAGCCTGTTTTCCCGAGATGTTGTCGTGGTTGGGGGAGTGGTGGGATATAGCCCTCCACCCCACTTTTATGGGGCAGGGGGTGGTGGTGTTCAATACTAAAATGTCCCAGATGTATGCCTGGCTGACATGGATGTCTGAGATTGGCATGGGAAGACAGCTGAAACTCAGCTCTCCATCCTCCTTTATGCTGCTGACACTGCATATACAAATCTGAAGAATGGTTCTTATCACATAGTATTGGGACTGTCAATATCAGGCCTGACTTCAAAGCTATGCTCTGTTCTCTCTTCCTTGCATCTTGCAGCTGCCTTGCTGTTTTGACCGTGATTTACATTTTAAGGAATCAGGTTGACATGTTTATGGATCTTTCCTAACACATAATACATTTATTCATCTTATCTCAATACCTAGTACAATATTGGCACATGGTGGATACTTAATACTTTTTTGTAAATAAAAATAAGAAGTTAACACTTGATTATCTTCTGAAATGATCTGGAGAGAAAAAAAAAAAAACATTGACTGGGTAGAATTTCATTTTTCTCTACACTGTCTTCTCAGCAAGAAATGACATGATTTTACAACGGTAAGTAGCATCAAAGTTTTATTAAATGCTCAACGAATCACTGCCCTATCATCAGATTGGGATGGCCAGTGAGGTGAAAAGCCAATGCTCAAGAAAATTAGCCAAATGGCCTGAGATAATAATGTTAATATTTCACATGTGTGTTTTTCTTTAAACTCTTCTGAAGTGTCATCATATACAACTCAATTTGATTACCACAACATGCATATGAGGTAGGTGAATTAAGAAGTAGAATCTCAACTATGTGAGAAAATCTAAGGTTCAGAGACATTAGTATCTTGGCCAAGAAAAACATGTAAATTATAACTGGTCTTGAAAAGAAAATCAAGGTCTCTTGATCTCTGACCCAGAGCTCATTTCATTGCTCTATAGAGGTCAATGTAAAATTAAGACAAAGGCCTCAGAATCTTAGCTGCTCCACTTAGCAATGCTCATGGAATCTTTGGGTTTTTGAGACACTTTCAGGGCAATGTCTTGATATAAATCATTTCCTCCCAGTTATATAAGTGCTCTTCTTTTCATGGGTGTGAACAGAAACAGCCAAATTATCTGTATGTGCCTTTATTCTATTTGGTGATCTTAATTTACTCCAGATAAGTCTTTCCCCCTGCGTTAAATTTATTGATACTCCAGATAACTCTTGCCCCTGCCTTAAATAATTTCTTTTAAAATTTTATTTATTTGCCTTGGTCATTCTTAAATTCAGGCAAATTGCTATGGACTCTTTCAACACTGGCCAAAAATTAGACAGATCTAATCTGTATGGAATGCCTAAAACACATTCATGCATTCAATTCTTAATGACTTTTTTTTACCTTCTTAGTTATTTGCTTTCCTGTGGGAAAGTTGTAAAGGGACCCCAAAATGATGAAATCCTAGAGGGACTTACAGTATTGTTGGGAGACATGCTACAAAGCTGTGAAGTGCTTAGTCATAATAATAGTTTAAGACAAAAGTACAAGAGCTATCGCAAGGCAGCACTTGATTGATTGCCAAATAAGTGGTGCAGGCAAGGATTCCATGGTTTTGAGATATATATATTGATTTCAGGAGATTGAATTGGACTGGGTACAGTCCAATACCAAGGGGTAAATAGGTATAAGGAAGGCACTAACAAAAATTTCCAACAAAATATAATGAGGGCAATCCCCTTGACAGACAGGCTTTGAGGAAAAGAAGAAGAAAGATGGAAAGATGCTAGTTTATCCTGAATCTTGGGAAGTAAAAAGAAAAATTTTACAATTATGAGGCAGAAGTAAACTATAGTTATAGTCTCTTGAACACTAAGTAGGAAAAAATTAGAGATACCATTTATTTATTTAAAAAATGTTTATTGAGCCTATTTTATTTTCTTCTCCAGGGCCAGGAATACAATGGTGGCCCTCACAGCTGTGGCTCCTGCTCTCTTGGCTCTTACCAACGGGCAGTGTGAATCCATAAGTTGCTATGGAAACACAGAGGAAACTTCTAGTTCAACTGCCTTGAGGGCTAGTAAAGTCTTTCCAGAGGAAGTGACATTTTAGTTGAGACCTAAAGTTCAGGCAGGAAATAGCTAATTAAGGGAGATTGGGAGTATCAAAAAGATTGTTCCAAGCAAAGAAAACAGCATGCATGATGGCACAAAAGTGAAAGAGCGTTTGGTCTATTTTGCAAAAGAAAAGCTTGGTTTGCTAGAGCCTAGTGTTTGAAGCAGGAAGCTGTAAGAGTTAAGGCTGGACAAATAAGCAGGGACCAAATTGTGCAGGACTTTGGGCTGTCAGCATAAAACTAGGACCTGGAGAAGAGAGGTGGAAATAAGTTCTTGAAGGGTTTTATCCAGAAAATGGCATAAGATTTGCGCCTATGGAAGGTTTCTCTGGGTGCTATGTGGGGTATAGATTGGAAGGGGCAAATAGCCTAATTAGAAAGCTGTGAAAATCATTTGGGCAGGAAACGATGGTGCTGAATTACAGCAGTAGCCGTGGAAATGGAGGGAAGAGGGTGAGTTTAACAGATATTTAGGAGTCAGACTCTGTAAGATTGATCATGGCTTAGATGTGGAGGATAAGAGAGAGGGAAGAGTGGAGGATGCTTCTTCACGGACCCTCTAAGTGGCTTATTTGGCTGAGTGATCCATAGATGAATGCACACTTTTCCACCCCAAGTCCCCATTGCTGCTCTCATCTCTATCTGCCATATCTCATTTCTCTCATGGGATCTTACCTAAATCCCAGCAAAACTCAGATTGGGGGTGAAAGGTGGCAGAAGGGAAGAAAAACTAGATTTCAGATGATCACTTCATTGAATTTGCTTTTATTTTTCCAAAGGACAAGTTTATACCCCTGCCTTTGGTCTGCTCCACAGAATAAATTCCCTTTTCTGGTTTTGTCTGCTGCTCAGAGAGACAGAACAGTGCTACTCGGAGAAATAAACAAACAATTCTCTGCTTTGTGGCTGGCAAGGAGGACCTGACCTTCACTACTCAATAGCAAAGAAAATGTGATCTCTCCTCCCTCCTAAAGGCCTCCAGGTTCCTTTTCCTAGCAGACTGGAAGAAGGAGCCAAAGGAAGCCTAGAACTGGCTCTGGGCAGGGAACCCCCACCCCTACATCTACTTAGCTGAAAATCTGTCAGAGATAAAATAAACATTACAGCAGAACTGTCATCTGCTAATCGAGATGTGTAGGTGAGAGGGGACCCTGGGGAGGCCAGAGGGAGGTGTCTGACAGACGGCTCAGCTTCCAGTGGAGAGAGAGGGCACCTGGACCACAGCACAGGAGCCAGGAAAATTATGCAGGTAATTAAGCTCAGGCTCCTGGTATGGAAGGGCAGGAGGGAAGCTTTGAGAGGCACCTTTTTAAACATCACCTTTAACCTGCTCTCATTTTAGAAAAAGCCTGAATCGTTTCTTTAACTGTTCCCTTTCTGCATTAAAATCCAGAAAGATGTAGCTTTAAGTCTGCAGTGGAAATGGCAATGCTGCTGGAGACATCAATTTTGTGTGTTTCTGAGACTGACTAACATCCGTTCCAAGTAAGCTTTCCCCACATGCTTGGGTGAGGTGTGACAGAAGTGTGACAGAGGCCCTTGTTTCCACCAGCTTTTCAAAACATTCCTGAGAAGTTTGATCTTGCTTGGCAGGAGGTTTTTGCCAGCTGTGCTGGTAAAATAACGAGGAGTCCCCATTTGTGAGCTGTTTTTTCATCCTGGTGGCACTTTTCAAAGCACTGCATCATTAGCCAGGCTGGAAATGGTTTTCAAACATTGCTTTGCTCAAGTAGGCAGTGCAGGGTCAGAGGCAGTGCAGAGTCAGAGAGGCTGTAGGTGGCCAGAGGACGGTGCTTGGGGGCTTTGTGCCTTGTATGAAGCCTCAGAACAATCCTCCTTGTGGCTGCACTGTTCTCAGAATTGGCAAGGGATGGAGCAGAGGCCCTCAGTGTCTCCTGGGTAATTTTGTAATGTGTCCTAAGAAAGATGGGGCAAGAAAAGAAGGTTATGACATGCAAGTGGGGTTGGAGAAATAATAGCAAAGATTATTCTGTCTTCCATCTGTGTAGGGTGGTGTGGGCTGGGAAACTTTATGAAGTTTGATCTATGACCTCCAACTTCACCTTCTGTGCCATATCAGAAACTATCAGCTACTGAACCCAGACCTGTGAATGGGGAAACCCACGGAGTAGATAGAGGAAGTCAATATCCTCTGGTTATAGAGATTTCCAAACCCAAATGTTGATATTCTCAAACTTTGGTCTATATCCCAATCATCTAGATTTTTTTTTTAAGTAAATTTTCAGAGTTGGCTTTAGAGTCTCTGAATCTGATTCTCCAGGTTGAGAACAGGCCACATGCATTTTTAATGAGCCCTTCGAGGGCATGAAATGCACATGGAAGTTTGAGAATCATTGTATTGAAGGTGCTGTATTTATCTTTATTCTTTTTTTTTTTTCATTTGTTCTTGAAAATTCTGCTTTCCTCAGGCATTAGAGGGGCCCAGGGACATCCAATTGAGCGTGGGTGTGTACCACAGCAAAGGTATTTGAGAACTCCAGCGGAGGAGTCCTGGGGACTCAGGTTCAAAACAAAGGCCACCTCAGGCGAGGCAGCCAGGTCTCTGCTGGAGATGCAGAGGGGGTTGTCAGGCCATCTCAGACAGCTGGGAGTGCAGGCTCTGATTCAGAAATGTCAGAGCTGCTGAGGAAGCCTCTCTGGAGAGCTGCCTGCTCCCAAAGAATGAGATAATAATTGCATTGAAAATTATGGAGAAGCAAAAGACTTGTAGAACACATTGGAAATTTTAATCACTTTCTCAGAATGGCTTTGATTCTCTTTAGCCCTTCCTAGGTGTGTCCTAAGCCTCCCTCATTCTAGCTGACAGGTAATTAGTGCTCTGGCTTTGGAGAAAGATGCAGGCTTCTCAGATCAAGTAAGATAATGCACATGAAGACACTGCAAAGACTGTAAGGACCACAGCGGAAGGGCTAGCTCCGAATCCCCACATGGCTCATATGCTGGGGACAGCATGCCGTGTCATCTCATACCATTGCTCTTGCTGTCCTTCTGCTGTCCAGAATGCCCTCTCTGCTTTCTTCCTCTGTGATTTTCCCCTCATTTCTCAAGGCTGAGCTCAAATGAAACTGCTCTAGAGTCATTTCATTTTCCCTGGCAGAACTAAGCATTCTGTGCCCACTGCTACTAAGGCCACTTGAAAAAGGCTGCATAATCTCCGGTATGTTGTAGGCCTGATAAATATTCTCACGTAGTTGCCTGCTAAATATTCTCTTCCTTCCGCTCACCATTTCTTGATTTGCATGTCTGTCTCCTCTTCCGCATAAGAAATGAGCTTATTCTTCTTGGTATTCTCAATGAATACATAAAGCCAACTAGTAGGTGCTCAATAAATGGCTGTTGAATGAAAACAGTAAGTATCAGTGAGAAAAGGTGACCTGAAAGAGGTGAGGTGAAAAGAAATGACTTACTTTGCTACACAGAGCCCTCCTGGAATGCTATATTGATCTAACGTTTAAGAACAGTATGGAAGGAGATTTTCTTTTCTCCTTCTTTTTTTTTTCAGTTTCTTTTTTTTTAATTTAATTTTTTTTATTATACTTTAAGGTCTAGGGTACATGTACACAACATGCAGGTTTGTTACATATGTATACATGTGCCATGTTGGTGTGCTGTACCCATTAACTCATCATTTACATTAGATATTTCTCATAATGCTATCTCCCCCCTTCTCCCCACCCCATGACAGGCCCCCGTGTGTTATATTTCCCACCCTGTGTCCATGTGTTCTCATTGTTCAATTCCCACCTATGAGTGAGAACATGCGGTGTTTGGTTTTCTGTACTTGCGATAGTTTGCTCAGAATGATGGTTTCCAGCTTCATCCTAATTCCAATGCATAAGCCACTAAAAAATACCCTGACCAACATACCTAAATTCTAATGTCATACTGTCTTGGTGGTAAATGATGATGCTTCATGCTGTACTCATTTATAGTTCAAAATAGTTCATGAAGCGGCCTCTTCATGCCTCAGTTTTTCCATCTGCACTGTGGGACAGAGCAAATCGTGACTATCATGAGTAATCCTGCCTTCTCTCTTCTGATATCTTCGGAAGAAGGCAGATGTCACTGGGGGTGGGTGTGTGTAGCTCAGAAAAACAGAGCCATTTGTCACATGTAGTGACAGGCACTAAGGGCAGGGCCTGAGAGGAGAAAAGAGAGTGAAAGAGAGAATCAGAATTGCTTTTTTTTTTGTTCGTTTTACTCTGATGCCCACTCCACATGGAATTATCCTAACCAGCACATAGGAGGAGAGACTAGCATTTACGGCACCGCTAGCACATTATGGGAGACCTTTATTTAAAGTGGGATCCTCAGACCAACAACATTGACACCGCCTGGCGCTATCTCGGCTCACTGCAACTTCCGCCTCCCGCGTTCAAGTGCCTGCACCAGCCTCTGTCGCCAGGCCGGAGTGCAGTGGTGCGATCTTCACTGCAACCTCTGCCTCCTGGGTTCAAGCGATTCTCCTGGCTCAGCCTCCCGACTAGCTGGGACTACAGGCGCATGCCACCATGCCCAGCTAATTTTTGTATTTTTGGTAGAGACGGGGTTTCACCATGTTAGCCATGATGGTCTCAGTCTCTTGACCTCGTGATCCGCCAGCCTCGGCCTCCTAAAGTGCTGGGATTACAGGAGTGAGCCACCGCGGCCGGCTAGGAACTTCTTAAAGATGCAGAATCTCAGTTCCCATCCTAGATGTACTGAATCGGAATCTGGCTTTTAATAAGATCTACCGGTGATTCATATGCATATTAAAATTTGAGAAGCACAAGCATAGAGTAATTTCAAAAACGTTTGTGAGAGTAAAAGGAGAAGTGGGGAAGACAAGATGCAGAGGATGTTTAAAAGATATTCTGCCCACCAGGATATAGTGAAATGGAATAAATTTTTTTCATGCAAATAACTAGAAAAGTGCTATGGTGAGGTGGTGGGAGAAAGGGAGGAAGGACTTTTATTTAGCTGCAGACTCACTCAGGGAGTTGACAGAAAAAACATCAATGTGTGAGCTCAGACCAAAGCAGTGTACCCACCCAGCACAATGAGAGAGGAGCCTAACAGAGCTTGGAGGCGTGTTGGCTGCTCTCCTGGCCCTGCGCCTTCAGATCTCCTAGGGTGTACCCGCCCAGGCCTGCCCTGTCATTCACCATGGTAGCAGGATACCCAGGACCTTGCCCCAGGGGTGGTCATGGAGGTGGTGGGGTGTCAGTGTGCTCTAGTTTTGTTTTACAATGAATTCTCTCATCTTCATTTAATTGGAGTCTTAAATTGAATTTCGCCTATCAAATGTAGGGACTTGGTTTGGAAGCCTGTCTGTGGGAAACACAGTACACTCATGTGTGTATGTGTCTGTGTGCATGCGTTCAGGTCTTTAGTTGAGATATAATTTACACATTACAAAATGCACAGATCTTAAGTGCTCAGTTTGATGAGTTTTGGTAATTGTATGCACACAGCCATGTATATGCCAACTAAACTACATATTTTCATTACCGCAGAGAGTTTCTATTTGTCTCTTTCCAATCAATCCTTCTGTCTCTCCACCCACTTGAAGGCAAAGAGTTCTGGTTTTTATTCCCATAGGGAGTTCTAGTTGGTCCATGTCTTTGCCCCAACTGTTGGTGTTATTGATCTTCTTCTATGATTTTTAGTCATTCTAGTAGGTATTAAATGGTTTCATTGTAATTTCAATTTACATTTCCCTTATGACTCATAATGTTGGGTCCTTTTCATGTATGTATTGTCCATTTATAGATCTCTTTTTGTGAAATGTCTGTTCAAATCTATTGCCTCTTTTTAAAAACTGTGTTACCTTTTATTGTTAATTTGTAGGAATTGTTTACACATTTTGGATATACATCCTTGTCAGATGTATGCATTGCAAATTTTTTTCCCCAGACTGTGGGTTCCCTATTCATTTTCTTCATAGTGATTTTTGATTTGCAGAACAATTTTAATATTTATGAAGTACAATGATTTTTTAAATATTTATGAAGTACAATGTATCATTTTTTCTTATTAGTCAGTGCTTTTTGTGTCCAAAGAAATCTTGACTTCCTCAAGGTCACAGAGGTGTTCTTCTATGCTTTCTTTTTGAAATTTTGTGGTTCTAGCTTTTACGTTTTGGTCTGTGATCCATCCCAAATTAGTTTTTGTGTAAAGTGTAAAACAGAGGTTGAGGTTTGTTTTATTCCATACAGAAATTTGTATGGAATGAAACACCTTTGGACTTTGGTTAAAAGCCAGTTAACTTTGTGTGGGGAACTATTTTTGGACTCTGTGTCCTGTTCTATTGAATTGATCTGTCTATCCTTATACCAGTGCCACACAGTTTGATAACTGTATTTTAACGAAATTCTTGAAACCAAGTAGTGTAAGTCTTCCAACTTCCCTCAACTTTTTAATGTTTAGCTATTCTAAACCCTTTACATTTCCATAAAAACATAGAATTAGCTTGTCATATTTTTTTAAAAGCATGTGGCATTTTGACTGTTTTTTAAAAAATTGAATCCATAGGTTAATATGAAAGAACAGCTATCTTAACAATATTGAGTCTTGCAATTCATGGACATGTTCGATAGCTTCGTTTATTTAAGTCCTTAATTTCTCTTAGCAATGTTTGTGGTTGTCAGTGTAGGCATCTTTTGTACCTTTCATTAGACATCTAGATATTAAATCTTTTTGATACTACTACGAATAATTGTTTTAATTTTATTTTTTACTTGTTTGTGACTACTATGTAGAAATTCAATTAATTTTCACATATAGAAGTCGATTTATATTTGAATGTTGAACCAACTTTGCATTCCTGGGATAAACTCACTTAGATTGTGTTATAGACATGTGGATATTATTTTCTAACACTTTGTTAGTGATATTCATGTCTGTATTCACAAGGTACTCATGGTCTGAAGTTTTGTTTTCTTGTAATGTCTTTGTCATGTTTTGATGTGAAGATTGTGCTGGCTTTCTAAAATGAGTTTGGAAGTATTCCTGGCTTCTATATTTTCTGAGTTTATGTAACATTAGTATTATTTCTTCCCTATTTGATTAAATTTACTGTCAAACTATCTGGGATTAAAGTTTCTTTTGTGGGAATATTTTTGAATATAAATTTAATTTCTTTTTTATCATATATATTTATGGCTATCAGTTTTGGTAATTTGTGTCTTTTGAGGAATTTGTCCATTTAATCTAAATTGTCAAATATGCTGACATGAAGTTGTTCATAATATGGCTTTATTTTCCTTTTGATGTGTGTAGTATCTATAGTGTTGTCCCTGCCTTCATTTCTGATACTAAAAGTTTATATTTTCTTTTTATTCTTGATGAGTGTTTGGATTACGATTGCTGCTTAACAAATTATTCCTAGCATTAGCAGCTTAAGACCACAAATTTAATTTACTCATGGTTTTGTGGGGCTGAAATTTGAGAAGAGCTCAACTGAACGGTTCTCACTTGGAGCCTTTAATGTCATTGAATTCAGTTGTCAGTTGGGGCTCCAGTCATGTGAGACTCAACTAGGCTGGATGCCGAAGATGGCCTCCTCACAGGTTGGCAGCTGGTGCCTGCTGTTGGCTGGGAGCTCAGCTGGGGCTATTGATGGAGTGTTTACATGGGGCCTCTCCAGCTTAGCAGCTGTCTTCTTCCAGAGCAAGCATCCCAAGAGAGCCAGTTGGAAGTTGTTTGGCTTTTCCTAACATAGATTGAAAGTAAAACACTGCCATGGTCACCAAATCTTATTGGATATAAACAAGTCACCGAGGCCAGCCCAAATTAAGAGGAAGAAATATAAACTCCATTTATTGATGGAAAGAGGATCAAAAATTTTAAATCACATGTTATAATCTTCACAGCAGTCTAGATGGGGGTTACCAATTTTATTAATCTTTTCTAATAATAAATGTTTGCACTGATTTTATCTGTTGTTTGTCCTTTTTTATTTAATTGATTTCTGTCCTTATTTTTGTTACCTATTTTCTTCTACTTACTTTAGATTAATTTGCTCTTCTTTTTCCAGCTTTTAAGATGGAAGTAAGCTTAGATCACTGATTTTTTGTCTTTCTTCTTCTGCTGATAATGATATCTAAAACTACAAATTTCTGAAGTATTATACATTTGTATTTTGTTGTCCGTTTGTTACATACTCTTTACTGTAGGGTCATACAGGCAGCCAGCTTCAGTGTGCCAGCAGGTCATAGGAGTTAGAACTGACTACACTACTCTTTTCTAGAGTATACTGGTTAAGAGCATAGACCTGAAGCCATGCTGTCTGGGTTTAATCCCACCTCAGCACTCACCAGCTACATGATCTTGTCAAATTACTTAGCCTCTTTATGCCTCTGTTTCCTCTCAAATCATAGATTAATAGATTACTGACAGGCTGAATTCAAATCTATTAAGTAAAACAAGGTGTAAAGTGGGGATGGTAATGATGATATCTACCTCAAAGGTTGTTATGAGGGTTAAAGGAGTCAGGATTTGTAAAGTGCTCAGAATATAATTTAAAAACGTATTTCTCAGTATTCTTTCTATATTAAAATAGGAAGGCAAATAGGAGTCTCATTAAGTCATTCAAATGATTATTATATGAGTCAGGCAACTGTGCTGGACATCAGTCTTACCATCTAAAGTCACTCTAAAGCTCTACTGTCATTTACTTTCAACATTTTAGAATAACAGCATCATATGTTCTATAAAATTTACAGTCATTTTCTTTGTTCTTGCAACTATTGATTGTTACAAAGTCTTAAGTACTAGGCTAAGTCTATTACATATAGAATATTATTTAAACCTCACAACATATCTTCAAAGATGCCAACTTTGATGGTATCTAGAGGTGAATTAGCCATCACTGTCCCACCTCTGAGTCTCCTTAAAACAAGGACTGCTCTCTTAACCCCCACTGTAGTTTCTTGTCAAGACTAACTAGGGCAGATTTCCAGTTGGTGCCTCTGGAGATATTGGACATCCTGATTTATCAGCTATCTGAAATTGATGGAAAACGTAGTTTCGAGCCAGGAAAGATAATAGAGCATAGGGGTTAGAAGCAGAAGCTTTGCAATCAGACAGATCTGAGTTGGAGTCTTGACTCTACTCTTTACTAGCTATGTGACCTTGAGCAAGTTCTTTAACATGTGGTCAGCCATCCTTTCATTCATTCCAAAAATATTTACAAGTATCTGTGTAATTCCAGGCTCTGTTCTAGGCTCTGGGGAGACAGCTGGTCATGAAAGACACTGCAGTCTCTGCTCACATGAGCTTTATATTCAGTGGTTTTATGACTTCTTTATAGGATTGTGGGGAGCTTAATTGGGATAATGTAGGTAAAACGCTTAGTGTAGTGCCACTGGAACATATTTGAAAAGGAATAATGTCAGGGAAAATGCAAACACCTTCCTGAATTTTATATTGTTTTCAGACATCTTTTGCCTGACAATAGTGTAGAGGAGTTGCCTGCCAGAATAGTGATTTTTGGAATAACTGATCTGAGGATTGTTCTTCCTTGGCCTCTTTTCAAAGGTGACCAAAAGATGGAAACATACCTAGGATCATTTATTATAGCAATTCAAAAATATTTATGATAGCTTGTAGAATAATTTGAGAGTAAATTTCACATATGCCTCAACCAAGGAGCCAGCATTACTGGTCATTTAATTGTCCACCCTTCGATGTTTCTCTGAATTCTTCAGAAAAATATTCTAGACAAGACTGAAGGTCAGCATTTCATCTTTAAGCTTATTCTAAACCTAAATATTATTGCCCTAAATCTGACTGTACATGTAAGAGTAATAAAAGGATTAAGTGGATAAAGGAGATTAATATTGAATGAACCTCTCTACAATTCAAAATAGAAACTACCAATATCTGTAAATTCATACTCTATCTTCCTTCCTTGCACAGTGTACAGACATTACCTTTATCCTATAAAAAAATCAGCCCCTCAGATCTTCTTCCACTTCTCATCAGTATTATAGCCATTTCCCTGGTCATTTGTTTCTCCCCACTAGACTGTAAGCTTCACATCTTTATGTCTTTTGTTCATATCCTAATGCCTGGCATAGAGTTGGTTTTCGATGTGTGTTTATTGAATTGACTTGAAATGACATAGTTTCCTCTCAAATAGTAGATTAATAGATTATTGGCAGGCTAAAATCAAATTCATCTGACTCTTTTATCTGTTGATTTTATAAAGATTTCTAAACACATCAAAATGATGGTAAATTTATTTTAAAACACTTTGAATGAAATTTAGCTAAATCCATCCAAAGGCTTAAGTTTAGATAGCCTCACAAACATGTCATCTCAAACAATGAATTTATCATAGATTTCAGTGAAGAAACATTATTACAAAATCAGAAGTAGTACCTGCCTAGTAATGTATGTAATTCCATATTAAATGATTTAAAATATGCTCTTATTAACTACTACCTCTTTTTTAGCTTATTTATTTAAACAACTTGACATAAATATTATTAGATAATCTGGTTCTGCATTCTCTGGCTATAACAAACAGGAGGACAGACATTATCTTTTATTTGAGGACATATTTCTATAATTTTTGATTGGATGTGAATATGTAAAGAGGCTTTAAAAGCTGCTGAAACTTTTGGTTATTTCAGGAAGATCAGTGGAGAATTAATAAGAAAGGAAAGTTAAAATTTAATCTGGAAAACTTGGGGGCAGGTGTATGCTGGGGGATAAGAGCCACTCAACAAATATGTATTGAGCACTTACTATGTACAAGCCACCATCTGAGTCTTTTAGATTCAGAGAACCCTGTTCTTGCAGAACCGACATTTAAGTTGGGAGAACATTCATTCAAAGAGATTCTAGTAATAATGAATTTCAAAAGGAAGTGTTGGATCTCCATTTCTTAGCTTCCTGGAGCTTCTTCGCCCTGTTGAAATGTGAACAGTCCCTTTCTACCTATAAACCCCAAAGATTCAGAGAAATTAAAAAGGAAAAACATGGTCTAGCACAAAACAGGTGCTGTTATAACCTTCTCAGGGCGCAGAGCACCTACTTGTCTTGAGAGGCTACTCAAGTAACTTCCCTGAACAGAAAAATGTTTCAAGGCAATTCTCTGTGTCTATACTAGAATTGACTGGCAACATCCCTGATACAATAGATAATAATACATAGAAGAAAATAAATGCTTTCTGTTTCCACAGGCATCTCTATAACACATCTGTCTCAAAAAGGTCACAGTAAACATTAATGGATATAATGTAAAGTGTCTAGCTTGGTGCCTAGCATGAGGTTAGCACTAAACACTTAAACATGCACGCACACACAGTCTTCCTCAGCTGCAATGAGAAGTATACAGACCCTGCCTCTGACAGAGAATGTAAATCAGGCTCCTAATTATTCAGCAGAGGCAGTGGGCTCCACCTCCTGCACATCTGGTATGTGTAAAGCATGTGAATCCCTCTTTAATCAACAACTCAGAATACTGGCATTTCCAACCCTCATCAGAGAATTCAACCAGGAATTGATTGCGATGAAGCGCTTGCCAAGTGCTTGCTGGGACAGTTGATATTTGAGAGAAATTGCCTAATGAATTTGTTATCTGCATGCATTATTTTTCCAGGCTTTTTATTTGAATTAAGAAATCATGAGGAAAACTTACCTGGACTATATTATTGCTATTCTGTATAAAATCCTTTGTTGAATTGACATGTGCTGCTTCTTTACATACTTTTTAGCCAATCTGTATTAAAAATATCTGCCTAGCATGGGGCCTGGCCCATGGAAGGTTCTTAATAAGTGTTTGAATATTGAAGGAATGAATCTGCTTGAATAGATTCATGGTTTTCCTTCCTTTGATACGGCTATAAGTAAAAATAACAACCATTAGAATTTTCTTTTTATTCCTTCTCCTTCTAGGGAACTGCTCTTCATCCTCCATGTCTTAGCTGGATATCACCTTCTTTCTGGTCTGCCCCTCTGATCCCTACCCCATTTTACTTTCTTTCCCAGGCAGGGTTCTAAGTTCTTCTCACCCTGCTCCCACCTCTGGCATTGCACCTATCACATGTTTTTATAATTGTTTGCACTTATGTCTCCTTGCTGGACAGGGCAGCACTTCAGGGCATGATTGTGTCTTTTTCATTTTTGTGATGGCAGCATATAGTACAAGGCCTGGCCCAGAGTAGATTAATAAATGTTTAAATGTTTATACACCAACTGAACGTTTCTTCCTTGACTTCGTCAACAGGAAAAAGTGATATTTTCAATGCATTTTTATTTAGTTTCTGCTTTATGCAAAACACTTTCCTGATACTATGAGATCTTTGTGGTCCCTACCACTCAGGAGTTCTCCATCAGGTGAGGGAGACAGACATATCCATAAGCACACTCCATGTTACCTGGATTCAGTGTTCTAATATCAGTACAGAGGCAGCGCTCAGTGGAGTAGGAGGGATGAAAGAGATTAATTCCGACACAGAAATAAGGAAGGCTTATTGCTTGAGGTTGACTTTGAATGGGTAGAATTTTAACAGACATCTATGGGGATGGGGAGCAGATGCCAGGGAGAGAAAAAAGCTGTCTTCCTTTACTTGTTTTTAAATTTATTCATCTATCCATCCATTCATCCTGCAGACTTTAATGAAGGACTCTGAGGTTTCCAAATGTACAGACGGTATTTTAATCGTTGTGTCCACGAATGCCTAGCATGACCCTGATATATGGTAATTTTCCAATAGATCCTTGTTGGAGACTAAAGTTTATGAGTATAGAAGTAAATAAGACTGGAAAAGATGGTTGAAATCAAATTGGAAACAACATAGTTCTGTTTATTGTAGGTGGTCATTGAAAGTTCTTGAGTTGGGGAGGAGTGCAATCAGATCTGGTTATATGTGAAGGATGGATTGTAGGAGAAATAACTGGAGATAAGACGAGCAGTTAGATGATACTTTAAAGGTATAGGTGAGAGTCAATAAGGATATGAATTAAGCAGTAGAAGTGGAAGGGGCAAAGAAGGGATGAGGAACTTCTGGTTTGAGTTGACATTTCTCCTACATCTCTTTAAAAATCACCTCAAAGCAGGCCAGGCGTGGGGGCTCATGCCTGTAATCCCAGCACTTTGAGTGGCCAAGGCAGGCGGATCATGAGGTCAGGAGATCGAGACCATCCTGGCTAACATAGTGAAACCCTGTCTCTACTAAAAATACAAAAAATTAGCTGGGCGTGGTGGCAGGTGCCTGTAGTTCCAGCTACTTGAGAGGCTGAGGCAGGAGAATGGCATGAACCCGGGAGGTGGAGCTTGCAGTGAGTCGAGATTGCACCACTGTACTCCAGCCTAGGTGACAGAGTGAGACTCCCTAAAAAAAAAAAAAAAGAGAAAAAATATTACCCCAAAGCAATAAAGAGAACTAGAATAGAACATACACTCCAACACTGGTGAAACTAGGAAAACATATGTAACCCAAAACCACAATATAGACAACACTATATGAGATGTTGGGAATTGATTTAGCAGATCACAGAAAGCTTAAAAAGATGGAAGTTAAGTGTTTGGGATAGTATACCAGAGAGAAGCAATTCTATTCATTCTGAAGAGCCCCAGACAGACCAAAAAACTAGGGACACCAGGTGCTGTGGAAGGTTATCTCAGTCAGTTTGGGCTGCTCTAATGAAATTCCATTGACTGGGGGTCTTATAAACAACAGAAATTTATTTCTCACAGTTCTAAAGCCTGGAAGTCTGAGATCAGGGTGCCAGCATGGTTGGGTTCTGGTGAGGGCCTTCTTCCAGGTTGCAGACTGCCAACTTCTCCTGTATCCTCACATGGTGTGAAGGGAATGAGAAAGCTCTCTAAGGTCCCCATTATAAGGGCACTAATCCCATTCATTAGGGTTCTACACTCATGACCTAGTTACATCTCAAAGTCCTCACCTGTTAATACCATCGACACTAGGGGTTAGAATTTCAACAAATAAATTTTGAAGGAACAGACACAAACATCCAGTCTATAGCAAAGGTGGAAGTGTGGTATAGTTGAAAACAGAGG
Source organism: Mandrillus leucophaeus (assembly GCF_000951045.1). Taxonomy (NCBI): domain Eukaryota; kingdom Metazoa; phylum Chordata; class Mammalia; order Primates; family Cercopithecidae; genus Mandrillus; species Mandrillus leucophaeus. The sequence goes on along the minus strand of NW_012110042.1, from coordinate 41,717 downwards.
AATTGGGTGAAAGTCTACAAAACAGTCAGTTCGACCTCCAGGCCTCCACCCTGTGTATGTCCAGGTAACTGACCTTCTCTTACTTTGGCAAGGGAAGAGAGATTTGTTCTATGAAGCAACTGAACCAGAGGACTTCTGAATTCAGGAACACAAGGTATGGCAGAGAGCTTGGATGAGGTAACCAACTTAAAAGAGAGGGGTTATGAGAAAGGCTGCATCCTGAAGGATAAGGCGCTCAGCTCCCTTTCCCTACCCTAGCGAACGCCATCTACTACATTTAAACCTCAATGGAAAAGACTGCTGCATTCTCCTCTGGGGATCACAATGGCCAGGGAGAAAGAGGAAAGAGAATACATGTGCATGCACACACACATGTATTTTCCCAAGGAAAACATCTATAGGTTGGATTTCAGCAGTACCAAGCCTCACTCAATCACAGAGGGTTTCAGTGTATCACTCTTAGAAATGAATGCAAAGCGGAGTCTGGATGTTTTAGAAAGGTCTGTCACAGAAAAAGCAGAAAGAAAAGAAAAGCTAAAACAAAACAAAACAAAAAAAAACAAAAAAAACAAGAACAGAAGAAAACTTACCTTAAAGCAATAATTAATATCCCCAGAGTCAAGGATGCTATAAAAAGGAATTAGAAGAGAATAAGAAAAAGCTGTTATACATTCACAATACAGCAAAAATTAAAAATTTAAAAGAAGAATTGGAACATGAAGTTGATGAAGTCTCACTGAAAGTAAAACACAAAAATATGAATAAGAAGAGGAAAAACATAAGGAAAATGGAGAATTCTAATATTGAACTAATAGAGATTGTAGAAAGATATAACAGAGAAAAATAAATAAAACAGAATTATCAAATGAATAATTTTATAACATTTTGGAAAACCAAACTACATAAGTGTTTAGAATAAAAGCCCAAAAAACGTTCCCCTAAAATAAACTGTACCAAGATACATCCTTATGAAATTCAGTACAACAGGAATAAAGAATTGATATAAAGATTTTCCAGAGAGTGAAAAAAGGTCACATATAAAGGTTTAGTAATTAGCAACTACCCTGGAAGACAGACGACAGTGGAGAACTACATTCAGGATTATGAAGAAATAGTATTTCCAGTCTAGGAATAGACAATTAGCTAAACTATCAAGATGCGTAGCGGTAAGATACATATATTTATTATTTTCTCTTTTCTTCTTTTTTATTAAAAAACTAAAAAAAGTTGTTTAAAAAAAAATTTTTTTGGGGGGCTAGTCAGGTGAAGCAGTAGGAGTGAAGAAGCAAAGAAATCTGTAACTGGTTGTGATCAGTTAGTTGTAACTACTGCATTTGGACCAGCCAGGATAAATATATTTCAGACGTACAAAAATTTCAACAAACTTACTTCCAAGTATCATGTCTTAAGAAGCTACCAGACAATATGCTCCACCACACCAGGAGAGAGACAGCATGAACGCCGGGAAGGAATGGCTCCAACACAGGACTGAGGTGAAGGGAACGCCCAGGCTGGTGGTAAAGGGAACTCTCCATTGGCCTGGAGAGTAACTGGTCCACAGAGCAGGAAGATGAAAGGCTCAGGAGAGAAGTCTCTAGGAAAAATAAATGAGGTGTGTAGGAGACTGTGTTTGAGAAGCTGTTACAGGAAAAGAGAAGACTGAGCCAGGCACTGGTACACAGACTACTGTTAAAAAAATTTAGAAAAATTAAATTTAATAGAGTTTACCTGAGCCAAGGATAATTTGTGAAGCTGGCAGCCTCCTGAATAGGTTTATACATGCTCTGGCACTGTCCTGTGGTTGAAGAGGATTATGGACAGAAAAGGGAAAGTGAACAGAAGTGAGGTACAGTAACAGTAGGACTGGTTACAGCTCAGCATTTGTCTTATTTGAACAGCATTTGAATGGTTGACCATCTGTGATTGGCTGAAACTTGGTGATTGGTTACAAATATAGTTTATACTCTGTTCATACATCCAGTTAGGTTACAGTTTACTATGTATGAGGAAACCTTTAGGCCAAATTTACAAGGAGGCAGCTTTGGGCTAATCTTAACTAAAAGTATTAAGAAAGTGAAAAAAAAAGGAAAGCAAGTATGAACCATATGAATAAACTAAAGCTGAATAAGAAGGCAGCCATAGTAATAGAGTTTACACTAAAAGCTTAGTCTTCACTCTATGCAAAATATCCATGTAACAAAACTGCACTTGTACCCACTAAATTTATACAAATAAAAAAAGATATACGGATGGGCGAAATAAAATAGACAACATATTAAAAGATAGCATACTACTTGATTCAGCAATAAATAGTGTTTACATAGTCTTAATAAGGTAAACTTTAACTATTGATCAAGCAAAATTGTGATATTACTATTTAGAGAGGATAAAAGAGAAGTCACAAGAAGGGATTGGAGTGAATTTGAGAGAGCTAAGTAATCATCCATTAGGAAGTCAATACCTAACTGATATTGGAGAATCAAGAGAAAGCTGCACAAGTTTATTATCTAGAATCATGAGGATAAATACTAGACCAAATAGCCAAGAGAATTGAAAATGGTTACAACTTGGTTAGGCTACTAAATATGATGGTGAGAGTTGTGCAATGCACAACCCCATAGGGCAATATATTCCCATTATAGAGTATTTGAATGGTGCCTCCCCAACCAAAGTTGAGCTTTGCACAACCTGCCCAGCCTTACACAGCAGCTCTGCCTCTTGGGGGCAAGGACCAGTGTTGGGGCAGGTTGATGTAAGACTGGGATGGCTCTATTCAGTTGTAAACATTATAGCACTAATTTGTCTTTTAAAATTATGTGTTTGATTTTTTAAAAATCTGAAGTAAAAAAGAAAGAAGACGAATTTTAGACATCTGAGATAGACCCCTTGGGATTTGGCAGCCTCTGAGGGATAGGCAGTTGAAAACAAGACAATGCAGAGAGCTGAGAATAATCAGTTAATTTGAGAAAAGGGAAAAAACAAAAGCAAAAGCAAAAACAAACAAACAAACAAACAAAAAAATGGAGGAAGTTAATATCATAGAAGTGAAAAAGAGATCTTCCAGAAGGAGGTAATGGCAACAGCGCCACATGCTGGTAAGTCGGAAATTATTCAGGCATTGGATCTCAGCTCCATCACTCTGAACTGTTGTTTCCTCATCTAAACAATGGTGTAATGATATCGAATTCACAACACCCTTTTATTGCTGCTTTTATGAGATGAAAGAGTGACCAAGTTGCTGCAGTAAGACATCCTTTTCAGCACCCAGTTTTGCATCTTGACTATACTTTCCCCAAACTAAGTATTGCTTAGGGAAAGGGTTAGGTTACTGAAAATTCATTTTATTATCAAAATTATATAACTTCTTTCCAATATCCTGGGAAAGATGTTTTCTCTTTTTAATTTGGCTGGGATTAGGCTTCAGTTCCTTGAAGCAGAGAGGTGCAGTTGAGATTCTGAAGGCTCTTGGAGAATTCCATGGAAATTCTTTTTTCTTGAGAAATATCTGTAGGGTACTGTCAGCCTCTTGCTGGATAGGTGAAATAATCTCTTTCCTCAAAGAGGACTCAAGCTGCAAGATGAGCTTCCATTCTCCAGTGAGTGGACACATAACAGAGACATTAAAGTGATGCTGTCTCAACTCAACCCAGGCCTGACTTTCAGAGAAGACACATTGGATCTTAAGCCTAGAGGCATCTAGCCTAGAGCCTGAGCCCAAGAAAAAAACTGAGGAGTCTCTGAGAGGAGAAAAAATCTGAAACATACAGTAGAGTGCTGTTCCAACATCACCAAAATCCCTGTCCTCTTCTCACTAAAGGAAGAGGTCTCCCTACAGTGACAAGTCCCCACAAAACCATGAGGGCTGTTGAGTAGCCTTGTTCTGATATCTCCCAGCCTCGGTTTAACTGTAATGACAACAACGACAATTTTACAGAGCATAGTATATGCCAGGTACTGTTCTTAGCACTTTACTATGTTAACTTTTGTACAGATGAGAAAAATGAGGCCCAAAGGAGTTAAACAACTTGCTAATATTAAGACAGTCCAAAATTAAAGGGGGTCCCTGAACACTGGCATCTCTACCATGTCTTTAAGATCCTCAGCATCCATATGAGAGGTAGAAGTTTCTTCCCTCCTCAAAAACCTGCAGTGAGTTCCACCGAATTTTAGAATAGAGAGAGTATCCAGACTTCTTACCTTTGCTTTCAGGGTTCTTTATGACAACGCCTAATATCACCTCCACTATTCTTACCACATTCCGCGAGTGCCTGCTACAATGAGCTAATCACATGCCAAAAAGAGTGGCATATGGTCTGGCAGGCTGAGGAGAGAGTTTTTTTGGGAAAGGGAGCATTTCAGCATCAAACATGTCATACCACACCTGCACCTACCCACTTGCTTGAACCCAGCCCTCTCAGTTATATTTCACCCAGACCCCAGGGAGCTTAATCCTTGAGTAAGGAGTTGACAGACTAGATGATCTTTGGGATCCCATCTGGACCATAAATAGAACAGAAGGCTTTCTATGTTCACTTCTGCCCATGTTTATGGACAATCCTGGATGGAGTAAGGATCGCTTTCTTTATATATCACCTGAAGACCATGACATTTCTCTCTAAAAACCTTCTAACCCTCAGAAGTCCATATACACAATCTCTCTCTCTCAGACTAAGGGAGGTACGTGGGGGCCAGTGAAGGAATGGAGCAGAGTGAAGCTCTTAGGGATGGTGTACTCCTCAAGAACTTTCATACAGACTGAATCTGTACTGGCCAAACTGGCCTCTCTTTTATTGTTCAACCACAGTGGATCACTTGGTCTTTTTAAAGATTCTAAGCACTTTCAATATTCAATTCTTCTGCCAATTTCTTCCTTTTACCTGAAGTGCCCTTTTCCTTTGGTTTTCTTGGCAAACTTCTGCCCTTTCTTCAAGGTTCAGCTTAAATATCACCTTCTCTGAGAAGTCTCTTCTGGACCAGTTAGACAGTAAACCATGCTGGAGGCAGCAGTGGCGTCTTGTCGTGAAAGTGAGTAGCCTTCCCAGATGTGTATGTCAAAAGAAAGCTGCTCCACATTAGCTAGAAAATGAGCCAAGGGAACATTTGTGGGGATAGCCACAGCACCCCCACACTCCTAACAAGAAGCGGTTAGGGTTCCAATTGGACCACTGATTGGTGATCAAAGACTCAATGCCATTGAGCATGGCCACAATAAATTTAGCGGGAGAAAACCAAAGCAGGTAAAACTCTAACCTCAGCCCTAACAAATCTCAGTAGGACATTCACACAACATTTAACCTTGAGCAATTAACCCTGTTTTGGTGCATCCTTCAAGGTTAACTGATTATTGCATATATGCATCAGTAATGGAAAAATTAACTTGCCACATATGGTTAATCAGATACAGTTAAATGTTAGAGGATTTCTGTCAAAACCAGTGACTTTCATTACAGAACAGGTGATCTATATCTCTTCTGTACGTCTATAATTATATCTATAATTAGATAATGAGATCAATAACCTATTGAGGCTATTTCTAATTCAGGACAATAATGCCATTTAAAAATTGTTAATTGTAGTAAAATACATGTAACACAAAATTTACAATCTTAAGCATCTTTTAAGCATATAGTTTAGGAGTATTAAGCACATTCACATTGTTGTGCAATCATCGCCTTCTCCAGAACTCTCCATCTTGCAAAACTGAAACTCTGTGCCCATTCAGCGATAACTCCCAATTCCCCTTTCCCCTATCCCCAGCAACTATTATTCTACTTTTTGCTTCTGTGAACTTGACTATACGTACCTCATATAAGTTGAAGTACTTCATATAAGTGGAATCATACAGCTTTTGTCTTTTTGTGACTGCCTTACTTTACTTAGCATGCCTTCAATGTTCATCCATGTTGTAGCATATGTCAGGATTTTCTTCCTTTTTAAAGCTGAATAATATTACGTTGTAGCTATATACTACATTGTGTTTATTCATTTGTTCATCAATGGACACTTGGATTGCTTCCACGTTTTGGCAACTGTGTATAACGTGGTTGTGAACATGGATGTACACATTTCTGTTTGGGTCTCGGATTTTGATTCTTCTGGATATATATGCACAGAAGTGGAATTGCTGGATCACAGGTATTTCTACTTTTTTACACTTTGGGGAAATGTCATACTGTTTTCCATAGAAGCCTCACCATTTTACATTCCCACCAACAGAGAACAAGGGTTCCAGTTTCTTCCCATCCTCATCGACACTTGTTATTTTCTGTTTTGTTGTAATTTTGATAGTAGCTATCCCAATGGTTGTGACGTGGTATCTCATTGTGGCTTTGATTAGTGATGTTGAGCATCTTTTCACCATTTAAACATAAGAAAATGCTTTGCTTGCTCATTGTTGTAATGGGAATGTGTGTGTTATGCCAGGGTTGTCAAGTCATTTACAATTTTTAACAAAGTTCTAAACACATCCCTGTTTATCTTGTCTGACTTGGATGGTGCTAATAGAATCATCAAAATTACATTCCAACTTCTCAATTCTTTGGTCAGCCAAAGGTGTGCTCTTCACAAGCATCAACAATCAGGGGTCAGTATCAAGATTACATAGCTTTTCTCATGACAAATTCCTATCCATAAAGGATACACGGGCACACTTAATTCTCTCCTATGGCTTTCGGAGGTTTTTTTGCGGGAGGCAATCAGAAGTCTATGATAAATGCATTTGAAAATTCCTGCATGGCCTCTTCTTGTTTCTGCTTTACATGTTTCTTCTCTGTCAAGCAAGGCACCAGGAGGGTAAATCCTGCATTTGCTAGGACAGCGTGTGAATAAAATCATTTTAAGGTAATGGCAATTTATTCAGAGGAGATAAGAGGACAAACCTGTCCTTTGAGGCATTCAAGGTTTAAAAGGATCTTTGATAGTAACAGCTCAAATAGAGCTAAAAAAAGAAAAACTGGTACATTTGTTATCAGTCCCTTAACTTCCTCAGCATAATCATAAGGCCAGATGGGCTCCAGAGAAGCTATGCAAAGATAAGTAATGGAGAAAATACATACTTTTTGCTCAGACCATGGCAAAAGTGGCTAACCAGAATATAAAATAGACAATTTAGATAGAAACTCAAGTCAAGTTCTCCTGAGATTTATTCCATGTACTGTTGTTTATTACCACTGTATTCTGAGGAAAGTAAAGCTGGCAATATCTTTTTTTCCATTTAGGTTAATCAATCTATCTCTGAAAGAATTGTCTATGGGAATCCACTCATTCTCTAAAAGCTTGAAACAAGAGCTCGTGGAATTCCTGCCAATCCTAGTGTTTAGATCTCCAGCGACATTATTTGAACCTGGAAAATAAATACCGATTGGCATCAAACCGTGTGTCTGAGCAGACAGGGTAGTGTGAACAGTGAAACAGAGTCTTCATGCTGTCAGGAAAATCAGTCAAGGCCAGAAGAACAGTTCTCCATGCTGTGAGCAGAAGCCAGCTGAGACCCAAGGGGGACTCATCCACTGCTAATACATTTTTTTTTCTTGACAGCCAAAAATAAATGGTCTAAACCTGTGAAAAAAGAAAGTTCTAAAGTGAAGGGTGTCCACAGGCATGTTAGATTGAGAAGAACAAAGGGCTGACCTTTTCAACTCTTTATTTTTAAGCATGCTTTAGATTATATGCTAGATCCAATCGGAGGAGTTCATACACTAACAGTACAGATTCTGCCTTTTTAAGTAGCCCTTGAGTGGTTTCAGTTGCTTTTCTTGACTTGAACATTTAAAACCCTTCAGCAATGAACCTTAAAACCCTCAGAAAATCTAGTGACAACATCCCTCCTGTAGAGCCTCAGTTGGCCCTGTTTCAAGTGAGGACAAACATTGCCCTGACCTTCAGGTAGAGCTGCATAACATGGGGATTCACAGGGCAAACACTCTGGAGTCAGAGTCTGTGTTTGCATCTTGCCTGCACTGCTTCCTAGCTGTGACGTTCCAGGCAGTTTATTTTAAATAGCTGTACCCTAATTCCCTCATCTGTAAAATGGCAATAAAATTATTATACTGATGTGTGTGCTTATGAGGATTACATGTAGTCATTCATATAAAGTGCTCAGAACCCAGGCTGGTGCATGCTAAATGTTTAATAATTGTTACCTATTATTATTATTACTAATTTTATCATTATATAACTTATCCCTTACACCCAGTTAGAAATCGTGTCCCAGTCCTGCCTGGCCTCATTCTTTTGGTCTAAGTAGAGTATGTCCAACCAGTTTCTGGAAATTATGTATCTTTACAGTGTCCAGGTGAGGTCACCTGCCTTGAGGCGACTTACTGGGGACTTAGCCAAGGAAGAATTCCTTAGACTCTCTGAAATGAGAGGGTAGTTTAACAGATGGTGAATGTAAGCTCCAGGTCAAATTCTCCCTCCCAGCGAAGTGTCCATTCCTGAGACTGTGAGGGCCCTCTCTCGCACAGGCTCCTTCCAAGGCCCTGGGCAATGCCTGCCAATTTTATATTAATAATTTTGTCTTATTTTTCTTCAAGAGTCTTCTAAATTTTTAGGCCTCTCAAATCCTTGATCCTCTCCTATATGGGACTTGTCATAGGGAAAGAGCTCTTTTTTTTTTTTTTTTTTGGCAGGACTTCAGTTGGCCATATTTCCTTACATGGCTACTCTGAAGAGATCCCATTTCCAGGAACTGGGTGGACATACTGTACCTTGTGCCAAAAGAATGGGGCCAGGCTTGTAAACAGACTCAACCCTTGTAGAAACCATTTATAAGAAGTTGAGGTATTGTCATTTTGGCCTAGGCTGGTGATTCTCCACTTTGGGAAGGGGTGCTGGGGTAGAAAGATCAGATTTACTTCTTTAAACTATGCACGCTTGGCAGGGAGAGGCTTTATCAAATTTTCTCCCCAAATAATTTTAATGCACTCCCCCAGACTGAATGGCCCTCACTGAGTTGGATTATGGGGTCCTACCTCCCTGGAATACAGTATGTTTTCTTTTGAGAACCTGCAGTGGATTCTGTGGAGCTCCCTAAGCGCGCCCAGCCCCACCCCAGAAGCTTCACCTGGTGACACTGTACACAGAGTCCCTCCCCAGCATTGCCCTCCAGGGAAGGAACTTCTTTACCCAAGATTAAGCTGCCTCGTACATGCAAGTTTCTAATGAGTAAAGGCCCAGCCCCCAGCCTCAATTTGGGATATCTCTGAGAGGCCATCCAGTTTCAGAGCTCCCTGGGGGACTAAAGCCTTTGTTTCAACTGCATCCCAGTTGACTTCTTCGTCCACTCTGTCCTGCTTCTCTCAGTTCCTTACAAGTGTTCTGAGTGCCCTCCCCCATAACCTTCTGAATGCAAATCTCTGTCTCAGAGTCTGTTTCCCAGGGAACCTGACCCATGACAAACCCCCATCACGCTGTCTTCCTCCTTCCCCATTCAGTATAACCTTCCCAACGCCCCTTATACAGCACTCCAGGAGAGAAATATTTGTGACTCTCAGAAATGTGACAGATTTGTGGGAGACACATCATAGATACAAGAAGTCAACTACGTCGATGTCTAGGTTAAAAAAATAAACTACTGAAATAAAAAGGACTAGTTGGAGATGGTTTAAAAATGAAGCAAAAAGCTTATAGATTGAAGAAACACATGTGAGATTAGGTAACAGATGAGTTTTAAAATAAAAGACTAACAGCTACAGTTTGTTTTTTTTTAACTTCTATTTTAAGTTCAGGGGTACAAGTGCAGGTTTGTTACAGAGGGAAGCTTGTGTCATGGGGGTTTGTTGTACGGATTATTTCATGACCCAGGTATTAAGCTTTGTACCCATTAGTTGCTTTAAAAAGTAAAAAGAAATAAGAAATTGAGCTTTTAGATGAAAAGGTAAGACCTAGGATATGAAATGCTGAAAACATACACACAGAGAGGAGTTGAGAATTAGAAATAAAATTCAAGAACTGAAGGATAAAAAATGAATTTAGGAATGGCTTTAAAAATAAAAGCATTTCCTCAAATGGCTAAACATAGAATTACCATATGATCCAGCAATTTCACTTCTATGCCTATACCCCAAAGAATTAAAAGCAGGAACTCAAACAGATACTTGTACACCCATGTTCACCGCAGCATTATTCACAATAGCTAAAAAGTGGAAGCAAGCCAAATGTGGATAAGCAAAATGTGGCATATACATACAATAGAATATATTATTCAGCCTTAAAATGAAGAAAATTCTGACGTATGCTAAGGATGACGCTTAGAGACATTATGCTAGGTGAAATAAGCCAGTCATAAAAAGACAAGTATTTTATGATTCCTTTTATATGAGGTACCTAGAGTAATGAAATTTACAGAGACAGAAAATAGAATGGTGGTTACCAGGGGCTGGGGGAGTAGGCAGTGGTGAGTTAGTGTTTCATGTGTACAGAGTTTCAGTTTGGAACCATGAAAAAGTTCTGGAGATGGATAGTGGTGATGGTTGTACAACATTGTAAATGTAGGTAATGCCATGGAATTGTACCTTTAAAAATGATCAAAATGGTAAATTTTGCAATGTACATTTTACCACAATAAAGAATCACCCCCCAGAAAACAAAAGCCAAAAGTTCACAGATTAGAGGAAGAGAGAGAGAGAGAAGAGAGAGGAGAGAGAGAGAGAGGAAAGAGAGAAGAGAGAGAAGAGAGAGGAGACAGAGAGAGAGAGAGAGAGAGAGAGAGATAGAGAGAGAGAGGGAGAGAACCCTAGCTAAGATTGCCAGCTTTGGTTCTGAGCAGAACTGTGTGTGGTGGAGATGCAGTGCTCCTTCATGGAGGAGGCAGAGACCAATACACGATGCCCTTGCTCTCCGCCTGTCATGTTCATGTTTCCATCGAAGGCAAATTTTTCAGCTGGGTCTTCTAGCTACAGGGACCATGCCTCCTGTGTTGGCCAACCCCTCTGGAAACTTTTCAAGCACTTGCTATAATCCATGTTGACAACGGAGAGACTCCTCAGAACAGAAATGAAGAGACAGTCAAAGCCAAGATGGGTGGTTGTGACTTACCCACTTATTTTAACCAGCAAATTTGGGGGCAGTGGCTATTTTGAGCTGTGTCTAAAGGAAGTCTTTCCTGCACATAGGAATGCAAGTGTTGGCAGCTGTCACTGTGGCTTCCTAACAATTGTTCCCTCTTTCCTGACATTCTTCCCAGCCTGTAGTTCTAGCACTGAGAGTCCTTCTCACTGGGAGACTTGGGTTATGAAAATACTCCCAAAGAGGAAGCTGCTTTTCCAAGTATAGAGGAAGTGGAAAGGCAAGTGTGATCTGGATTCTACCTGGTTCTGTTCCCACATAAATGACTGCCAAGAGTTCCCACCCACTTGTGGCCAGTGCCAGAGTTTCTTTTCAGCCTCCAAAACTCTAGGTTTTCCAAGACGTTATCCTAAATTAATTCTATTTATGATATTCCCTGACAATACATTAATCATTTGTTCATATCTTTATTCATTTGGCTTTCATTCTACAAACATCTAATCAACAAGTATTTATTGAGTGCCCAATATGTGCCACTGCGCTGGGAACTATGTCAGGAAGCTTAGAGATTGATTCTAGCATAAACGCTTTATTTTACAGTTGAGCATAAAGACCTAGAATTGCTCTATTCGATACAATAGCCACTGGCCACATGTGGCTATTTAAATTTGATTTAATTAAAATTAAAAAGTGGCCAGGAGCGGTGGCTCATGCCTGTAATCCCAGCACTTGGGGAGACCGAGGTGGGTGGATCACCTGAGGTCGGGAGTTCGAGACCAGCCTGACCAACATGGTGAAACCATGTCTCTACCAAAAAATACAAAAATTAGCCGGCAATGGTGGCAGGTGCCTGTTATCCAAGCTACTAGGGAGGCTGAGGTAGGAGAATTGCTTGAACCTGGGAGGCGGAGGTTGCAGTGAGCCAAGATCGCACCATTGCACTCCAGCCTTGGTGACGGAGCAGGACTCCATCTCAAAATAAATAAATAAATAAATAAAGTTAGTTTCTGAGTCACAGTCACATTTCAAGTTATCAATAGACTCATGACTACTGGCTGCCACATTGGACAGTGCAGATCTAGAACATTTTCAGAAAGCTCTATTGGGCCACGATGACTTAGAGAGTTAAGTGAATTGCCCTTGATCACATAGCCATTCCAATCAAATTCTGTGAACAGCACAATTTTCCTGTGTCTTATGTTTCTACCAATTCTATAAAAATGAAACTCATTTCTGTGTTGGACATCTCCTCCGGAAACTTCTCAAGCACCTGCCATAATTCATGTTGAGATGAGAGAGTGAGCCTAGTTGTAAACACCCAAATATTTGAACAAAAACAGAAGAAAAGTGGAGATGCATGTACAGATATTTAAAAATTATACAGGTAGCTGACTCCAGCTAGAGTGAAATATCCACATGTCTGTCTGATTGTTTTTAATTAACAAAACAAGACTTTTAAAATGTTGAAAGCATGGCTTCAATTCTTACCCTGGGCACATGCCCCTATTTTGACTGTGAAACCACCCCTTTGGCTTGAGGACTGAGGCAGACTCATTCAGCAGTGGGTCTGCACAGGACCGTCTTGGATCTTGTTCTCTGCTCTGTATGTCCTGGGTGATTCCATGCCATGTCTAGGCATTAAAACCCATCTATACGCAGATGATTCCCAAATGTATATCTCTCTCCAGGCCTGCTGTCTCCTTGATCTCTGGATGACTTGGACTCTACACTTGGATGCCTAACAGTTATTTCAAGTCCACAAGTCCAAACATAACTCTTGATCTCACCCTGCCCCCAAACCTGCTCCTCCACCATCTTCCATTTCCCAACAAATGGTAACCCCTGCATCAAGACATTCAAGCCAAAACCTACAGGTCATGCCTGATTCCATTCTTTCCTTCATGTCACATTTCGAATCTGGTCACCTCTGCCTCTCAAATACACCCCCCACAAGTCTCTCCTTTCTATCTCCACCCCAGTTGTTCCAGACCAAGCCATCATCATCTCTCCCTGGACTCCTCCAAAAGCCTCATATTCTCCATCCTTCCACTGTAGTAAGTTTCAAATCAATGGCCTACCTGGCCTTTGCCTTCAAAGTTAAAATGATAGGAAGTGAACAGCAATCACAAGGAAGGATCTAAGTTAGATTTAAAAACAACTTCCTGTCAAATAGTGATGTGTGTGTGTGTGTGTGCGCGCGTGCACAGACACACACACAGGGAGGCGGGTATTGACTGAGAATAAGCAAGAGGGAAACTTCTGGGCTGCTAGAAATGTTCTATATCTTGATCTAGGTGTTGGTTGTGTGGGTGCATACATATATGCATATAAATTATACTTTAATTTTTAAAAGTTAAAACAAAATAAAGAAAAGGAAAGGAAAGGACTTCTTGCCAAGGTTTTAAAGACAGTTTGGCAGCACACAAAGGGATGTTGTGGAATCTACTTTCTTGGCTTTCTTTCAGAATAGAATGGGAGTCCTAGCTGCCTGGGGGTGTTCAGTGCCTAGAATTAAAGAGATAAAATCAGAAATCACATTTGTTCTGCTTAATTCTACCCTTGGCCCTGTGTTAGATGCATCATGATGAATATTTAATGTGTCACTTAACATTTCATCACAGAAGAGTATTTAAGGACATTATGAATAATTAATATGCTGGGTGGAGGGACGTTTTAGAGTACCCAGCCTGGGACAGTCTCCACTGTGGAGCCAAATTACTGTGGGATTCTTTGGGGTCAAAAGCAGTCACCATTTGCCAGGCCTTTCCTGGATGTGTCCAAATGCCACTGTGTCCTTCAGCTTCAGAAATAAGGCAGCCTAAAGCAAACCAGACTGTGATAAAAGGATGTGTTGTAAATTTACATTTATGGAGGAATACACCAACACAGTCTGTGGCACCTTATAGAAGCCAAGTTGACTCATGGCTTTCCCTTTCTCTCTACCCACTGACCAGCGATGGGAGACCCTGACCAACTGTCTGGCAAGCAGCTGAGTAGACATGATGATCTGAGTGTGTTGTCATCTGCAGGCAGGCACTTGTGTTTGCCAGATTGGGTAAGTAGGAGTGCAGGGATCTTGGTGTGCCATATAACAGCACAGTAGTTAAAGCACAGGCTCTAGAGCTGCATCACCTGGGTTCACTGCCCACTGCTGCCCCTTCCTGAATGTGTGACCTTAGGCAAGTTTCTGAATCTCTCTGTGCCTAAAGTAACTATAGGCAGTAGCACCAGTGGCATGAGTTTTAATGATTTTAGGTGTTAATGCATGTAACTAAAACAGTCCTTGGCACATGGCATGATGTTTTACAGATAAACTGCAAACAGACAAGTAATTTTCTTGTAAGAACAGTTCACACTTTCAGATGCACCTGACCCTAAGCCTGTGTTCTAAACCACTGTTCTTCACTTCTTCCCTGAAAGCACTGAACTCTGATAGAGGTGTGCTGGGCACGATGGTGTAGCAGAAAGAAAAGAGTCCTCCTGGCACTGAGTTATACTTGCATAATGTGAGCCAGAGTTGAGGGCATGGGAATGGCATCCCATGACCTGAATTTATGTTCTGGACGTGTCACCACCCAGCTGTGTAATCTTGAGCAGGTTACTTACCTCTTGGCCTCAGACTCCTCAGCTGTGCAGTGGGGAGTTGGTTGGGGTCCTCGAAGATCCCTCTGACCCTGGCATTCTACCATTCCAATTTCCACATTCAGCCCTGCTTATAGCAGTGGCTCTGGTTTGGGTACATGGCTTTGATGGGGAACAGAGGCTGAAAGGCTGCTGCTGGGTGAGTATGTCTGAAGGTACCTCAAATGACAAATGTATCTGAGCATATCTTTCTCCTGCCCTCGCCAACATTGATTTTTCCAAGTCTGGGATCGATGCATTGCTGAGATGGAGAGGGGAAGAGTACACGGTGTTCTTCCCCAAGTCCACAGAGGGCAGGCCCTTGCAGAGCTGTCTGCTTTGTGACTTCCTGCGTCTTCAGCAGGCACAGTGTAGACACTGTCATCTGGAGAGGTAGGCAGGAGGTGGAGGGAAAGTGAAGGAGCAATATTCTCCCTGGCTTGAAGGCCAGGAACTGAAGCTGCCTGATTTCTAGTCACAGTTTTGTTACTTCTTGTCTCTGAAACCCTGAGTCAGTCCCTCCTGGGGCCTCAATTTCCTAATCTATCAATAAAGATAATCTTATCTGAGGCTAGTCTGGCATATTAAAGGGCACAGGAAATCTCCTTGCACACTATCTAGTCCTGTAATATGGATGTGGTTTTCCTTTTCTTGGGAAATTTCTGGTGCTCACAAAACTGATTTACAAATACCTCCAGCTTTTGGGATGGAGACTAAAAGCCTTGCTTCTCAGGAGCATAGTCTTGCCACAGAAGCTGGAGTATCTAAGAGCACAGCCATGACTTTCTACTTGGCATCAAAAGCAGGGTTTGGCTGAGGAGCATGTAATTCTATGCTAACGCCAACCCAGCAGGAAAGACAGTGTGATGGAGAGCAGAGCCCTGTGCTTGGCATTGGAGGTGCACAAATGAATAGAAGGCTGATGGTCCAAAGATAGAGAGAACTTGGTTAGACAATCACAATCTATGATGAAGTACATGTGCTTTGGGCGCATTGAGAAGAAATTTCCAAACTGGGATGTAATGTTGGAGAGGGAAGGGAAGCCTGCCTCGAGAAGGTGATGTCAGAGCTGAGTCCTGGAAGGTGAATAGGAGTTAGCTGGAAAATACAGGTTTTAAGAAAACGAATTCAAAGCAGAGGGTACTATATGCACTGAGGGCAAGAAAGACTGGCTATGCTAGGGAAAACAAGAAGTTCAGAATGGCTGGAGTGTAGAATCATGCTTCCAGGAATGTGGAAGGAAGGAAAAAGGAGAAGGGAGAGAGTATCAAGAGAAGAAGCAAGGGAGAAGTGCTCCCTGATCACAAGGGAGAAGAACAGAACTTTATTCCGATTCCCAGTTTAAAAATTCTTT
>NW_012110042.1:22741-24880 GCF_000951045.1 Mandrillus leucophaeus | reverse complement strand
GTTTGACAGGAGCCGTTATTTTCAAATCTGAGAAACCCAAGCCCAGACCAGCTTTGTAAGGTCCCCAGAATAGCGCCTCCAGGTAAGGTCTGCTCTGGAGCTAGAACCTAGGCTCCTGTGTCCTAGCCCGACACTCTTCACCCTGCACCTGCCAGGGGTAACGGTGTTGTCTTATAAGGTCTGTAGTAACTGTGATGAGGCCAGAAAGTGATGTCAGGTGTGCGGGGACCCCTCTGGGCCTTCTCTGCACGGCCATAGATAACCCCACCTAGGAAACCCCTTCAGAGGCCCTGGAGGACAAAGACTCCTTGACCTTCCACCCCAAACTCCACTCTGATCTTTGTTCCCATGATCAGCATGACTTAAAAGCTACACTATGTGAGGAGGACTGGGGACGAGGGGATGCGATTTTAGGAATTTCGCCACTTTATGCCAGCGAATGAAGGACTGCCCCAAGCTCTACAACGAAATCCTCCGTGAAGCGGGCCCTCAGCTTGAGCCCAGGCTTTGAGGAGGTCTAAAATGTGAAGCTCCAGCGCCGCAGAGAGGAGCAGCCCCTCACCTCGGGTCGCTTTCCTTCCCCTTCCTTTGTATCAAATGCTCACCCCCAGTTCGCAGGGGCGCCGGGGGTGAGTCCAGCCTGAGTCCTGCCCGGCCGATGGCGCTGTCCCTCTGCCCTCGTTCCCTCAGCCCATTTTCTCCTCAACAGGCAACAGAAATGTCTGAACACCTGCGGGGGCAGAGCCTGGGGTGAGAGGCCTGAGCAGGCAGAATGTCTGTAATTATAAAGTGCTGTCCAAGATCCTAGGCCAAACCCTGGGGAAACGGAATTGGAAGAACTGCGTCCAGGCCTTGGGGAGGATTCTCTCCGCACAAGGCGAAGCGTTTCGCGGCTCAAGGGTCCCTGTGGTGACGCGCTGCTCTCTAGCGGTAGGAGGTGGAAATGACCGCGTCTTCCTGGCCTGCTTCCAAGAGCATCAGTGAGGTAAGCCCCAAACCTGAGAGCTGGCCTCTTGAAATCCTCTAGGAAAGATTCAAGGAAAGGGTCCTGTTCCCACTGACTTTCTGCAAAGAGGAAAAAGAGAAGTGTGCAGAGAGGTGCTGGGGAAGAAACGCTAGACTGGTCACCTGGACGCTCAGCTTGCGGTTGTATAAACAACTGCCAGCTTTCCCTAAAGAAATGGTTCCATCTAGCTCCTGAGGTCGCACGGGGCTGGAGAGAGCTGAATGTTTCCGCCAACGGTGTTTATGTAGTCACTTCTTTCTACCTTCCTCCAGTCCCTTGGTCCTCGATATTTCTCTTCTGCTGTCCCCTAGGACCAGGCCTTGTCAAACTGTGTCAGAGAAGAATACTGGTGAATTGAAAGAACAGGATCGTTAGTCACACCTGTGGGAGAACTTCTCCAGGCAGGTCAGGTAGAGTCCATGCTATGCTGACTCGCTTTGAGGTTAATAACCATAACCATTATTACGGGAGATTTTGGTCAACAAACACAAAACTTCAGTTAGGAGGAACAAGTTTAAGAGGTCTATTGTACATCACAGTGACTAAAGTTAATAATAATATATTGTATACTTAAAAATTGCTAAGAGAGTAGATTTGAAGTGTTCTCATCGCATAAAAATAAGTATGTGAGACAATATACATGTTAAATGGCTTGATTTAGTCATTACACAATGTATTCATATATCAAGATACATTGCACATAACAAATATATATAATTTTTACCTGTCCATTGAAAAAATATATCCATAATAGCAAATTGTTCTGTATGCTTTCTTCATGCCAGGCAATACTCTAAACTCCTGTCATATGCTTACTCATTTAATGCTCACAGCGGCCTTATGAGGTAGGTACTGTTTTACTCCATTTTACTGATGAGGAAACAGGCTCAGAGAGGTTAAGAAGCTTATCAGATAGAAGCAGAAGATCTAGCATTTGAGCTAGAACATGTCGAAACTACTCTCCTGTCCTGTTTCTACTATTTCTCCTGACACAAAATAGTAGGTCAGTAGAGTCAGAGAGCCTGGGTGCAGAGAGGTAATTAGAGTTAGAGGCCAGAACTGCCTGAGGAAACCATAGGATTCCTGGATCCCATAAAGGAAGAGGTGCAAGGCGGAGTGGCCTTTCTGAAACA
>NW_012110042.1:21822-22691 GCF_000951045.1 Mandrillus leucophaeus | reverse complement strand
AGAGAGTATCAAGAGAAGAAGCAAGGGAGAAGTGCTCCCTGATCACAAGGGAGAAGAACAGAACTTTATTCCGATTCCCAGTTTAAAAATTCTTTAAACAGGATGGGCGCGGTAGCTCACGCCTGTAATCCCAGCACTTTGGGTGGCCGAGGGGGGCAGATCACAAGGTCAGGAGCTCAAGACCAGTCTGGCCAAAATGGCGAAACCCCATCTCTACTAAAAATACAAACATTAGCCGGGCGTCGTGGCGGGTGCCTGTAGTCCCAGCTACTCGGGAGGCTGAGGCAGGATAATTGCTTGAGCCCAGGAGGTAGAGGTTGCAGTGAGCCAAGAGCACACCACTGCACTCCAGCCTGGGTAACAGAGCAAGACGTCTAAAAAAAAAAAAAAAAAGAAAGAAAAAATTCTTTACACATCATGATGGCCACAGAGGGTAAGAGATTTGCCCATGGCCATATGGGGAAACAAATGACCCAA
Source organism: Mandrillus leucophaeus (assembly GCF_000951045.1). Taxonomy (NCBI): domain Eukaryota; kingdom Metazoa; phylum Chordata; class Mammalia; order Primates; family Cercopithecidae; genus Mandrillus; species Mandrillus leucophaeus. The sequence goes on along the minus strand of NW_012110042.1, from coordinate 22,214 downwards.
AAATGGGTTGAGGGTGGGGTAGGCATGAATGTGTTGAAGTCACTGCCCTTGAGAGTGGCTGCCAGAGATTTCCTACCTTGCTGAAGGTGATCGCAAAGTGGTTGCATAGCAGGTTAATAGTATACTAAACGCACAGTAGCTGCAGAGCAGTCTAAACATTCCAGATGTGCTACGTTTCTGTGCAAGAAGAAACTAATTAAATTCTGTGAATGGGAAGTGTGTGTGTGTCTGAGAGTGGACAGCGGAATCAGACTAATCTGACATTTCACACTCTTTCCATGACCTTGGCAGATGGTTTCCGTTCGGCCAGTCTCTGTTCCCCACTCTCCATTTATGTATCTTCCTAAGGCTTGAGCAGCTAGCATTTAGAAATGGTACAGACAAATTCCAGG
>NW_012110042.1:6022-20063 GCF_000951045.1 Mandrillus leucophaeus | reverse complement strand
ACTTCTTTCTACCTTCCTCCAGTCCCTTGGTCCTCGATATTTCTCTTCTGCTGTCCCCTAGGACCAGGCCTTGTCAAACTGTGTCAGAGAAGAATACTGGTGAATTGAAAGAACAGGATCGTTAGTCACACCTGTGGGAGAACTTCTCCAGGCAGGTCAGGTAGAGTCCATGCTATGCTGACTCGCTTTGAGGTTAATAACCATAACCATTATTACGGGAGATTTTGGTCAACAAACACAAAACTTCAGTTAGGAGGAACAAGTTTAAGAGGTCTATTGTACATCACAGTGACTAAAGTTAATAATAATATATTGTATACTTAAAAATTGCTAAGAGAGTAGATTTGAAGTGTTCTCATCGCATAAAAATAAGTATGTGAGACAATATACATGTTAAATGGCTTGATTTAGTCATTACACAATGTATTCATATATCAAGATACACTGCACATAACAAATATATATAATTTTTACCTGTCCATTGAAAAAATATATCCATAATAGCAAATTGTTCTGTATGCTTTCTTCATGCCAGGCAATACTCTAAACTCCTGTCATATGCTTACTCATTTAATGCTCACAGCGGCCTTATGAGGTAGGTACTGTTTTACTCCATTTTACTGATGAGGAAACAGGCTCAGAGAGGTTAAGAAGCTTATCAGATAGAAGCAGAAGATCTAGCATTTGAGCTAGAACATGTCGAAACTACTCTCCTGTCCTGTTTCTACTATTTCTCCTGACACAAAATAGTAGGTCAGTAGAGTCAGAGAGCCTGGGTGCAGAGAGGTAATTAGAGTTAGAGGCCAGAACTGCCTGAGGAAACCATAGGATTCCTGGATCCCATAAAGGAAGAGGTGCAAGGCGGAGTGGCCTTTCTGAAACAGATTCTCCAAGGAAAGTATCATCTGAGATGGACCTCTCTGAGTGCCTGTCTCTCCAAACAAGGTCATAGTAACTGTGGCTTCCACAAGGTGAATCAAGCCTTGGCAAATCTTAACTTGGAAGCTCTTAAGCTCCTTAAGAATAGGGATTGTTTTCCAGCACTTTGGGAGGCCGAAGCGGACGGATCACAAGGCCAGGAGATCAAGACCATCCTGGCTAACACGGTGAAACCCCGTCTCTACTACAAATACAAAAAAATTAGCCGGGCGTGGTGGTGGGCGCCTATAGTCCCAGCTACTGGTGAGGCTGAGGCAGGAGAATGGTGTGAACCTGGGAGGCGGAGCTTGCAGTGAGCCGAGATTGTGCCACTGCACTCCAGCCTGGGTGACAGAGCGAGACTCCACCTCAAAAAAAAAAAAAAAAAAAAAAAGGATAGGGATTGTTTCAATAGTGACCAGTGTCTAAGAGTGCTTCATGCTTGGTTGGTGCATAGTAAGTGCTTGTGGAATGTAGGATCGATAGCAATAATAGCTAACATTTAGTAAGCAATTACAATACGCCAAGCACTCTTATTAGAGCTTTCCATGCACTATCTCATGTAATAGTCACAATATACCTATGATGCATAATTGTTATCATACTATCCCCATTTCACAGATAAGGAAATTGGGGCACTACAGATTAAATTGCTTTTCCAGGTCACACTGAGAATGGAACAAGTATTTCACTTCAGATAATGTGTGTTTGTCTTCAATGTCTAGTTTCTTAACCTCCATGCTGTAGCATTTTTCTGGGTCAGAAGGAAGAGAAGGAATAAGAGAAGAGGAATAAAAAAATCCTCAGGATGTCTGTCCAGGTCCAGCAGTTCTCCACCAGGGGACCATTGATAAGATTCTGATATTTGAAGTACCTTTTGGGGGGAGAAAGTCATAATAATGCAGACAATTTTTGTGTCCTTGCCAACTATTGAGCTGAGTGCCTTTTTAGACCTCAGAACTCCCTCATGAGGTAAGTACTACTATCACAGCCATTTCGCAGAAGAAACTGAGGCACAGATGGGTTAAGTAACTCTCCCAAGGTCACCCAGCCAGTAGGTGGTGGAGCTGGAATTTGAATCCAGGGTATCTGGCTCCTGACTTGGGCTCCTGACCACTGTGCTATACTGCCAGAGCCTTTGTTAGAGTCAGAAAGGAGACCGGAGAGCATACACATGTCTAGACCTATTACTCTAGACAATATTAGAGGGAAGTTAGGCCTTTTCTGCTTTTCTCCTAGAAAACCTTACAGGAACAGCTAGACAATACCTCATTCTTTTATGGGAAAATCCCAACCTGGAGAGGTGTATTTCTAGCCCAGACTCAGTGTGGAGGACACGTTGCCTAAGTCCTGGAAGATAAGGAAAGAACAGAGCAATGTGAATGAGACTACAGAACTGCCAACCTCAAGCAGGGTTCACCTTCATCTCTGCCTCCTTTCCCCTGCTGCTGCTTCTTAGTCTGGTTTGACTCTGTGGCCCTCATGTGGTATATACAGGGAAGTGCAGGAGCTTTTCCTTTTAATCATCACAGGTAAAAACCTGAGAGTAAAAGACTGGTGATCAGCACAAAGACGGGATCCCAGTTGCTCATAGGATTTGCATCTTCCTCCTTTTTCTAGGGAGGTACCCTTTCCTAAGCACAAGTTATCCAGCTGTGACATACGGTGAGGATGATTCTCTAGGAAGAAAACTGTGTTGGTTACAAGCCCATTTTTATTATTGCCTTGGTATGTCCATTCATTACTGCCTTCTCTGTGAATGGTTAAGATATTCTTCTGGGTGACACAGAGGAAAGGAAACTGGCTGTGTAAGACATTCAGAGCCTGGGACAGAGAGTTTTGGGGTTTTTTGTTGTTAAATTCAGGCTACAAAGTAAATGGTGGAATCCATCCATGGTTTTGAAAGGAGCAGCCCTAACTGGGCACTAACCATGATGCTGAGTATCATTGCCTTGTTTTTTAGAGGTCTCAGGTTCCTGGGGATGCATTATTTTTGTGGTGATTTAATAGAGGTTAAATAGAGGTTGTCTTCTTGAATGATGAGTTGTTTATCCCGATGAAGAAAGCAGAAAAAAAATACCAGGCAGAGCTGGGCGCAGTGGCTCACACCTGTAATCCCAGCACTTTGGGAGGCTAAGGTGGGTGGATCACCTGAGGTCAGGAGTTTGAGACCAGCCTGACCAACATGGCGAAATCCCGTCTCTACTAAAAATACAAAAATATCAGCTGGGTATGGTGGCTTGTGCCTGTAGTCCCAGCTACTTGGGAGGCTGAGACATGAGAATCGCTTGAACATGGGAGGCGGAGGTTGCAGTGAGCTGAGATCATGCCAGCCTGGTATAACAGAATGAGACACCATCAAAAACAACCAACCACCTAAACAAACAAAACCCACTAGGCAGAGTGAAGGGTGAGGACAAACGCACCGAAGTGTGAAGGGGCAGTGAGCAATGCAGGACAAGGGATAGACTGGCTGGAGACAGCTGAACAGGTGGGTTGGAGTAAGAGTGAGCAGGGTTTGGGGTGTCAGTCTGAAGAAATGAATAAATAAAATTTGGGAACTTTGATAACTGGGAGTAATCCTTGTATTCTCCTTACCAAGGGATATTCATGTAGGTTAATGTAAACTAATGGATAAACTTCTAAGCTAAAAATGTTGGTATCAGTTCTTGATGAGGGAGCAAGTTGATAAGAAGGCTTCCTGTATCTCTCCTCTCAAATCCTACTATTTAGGTGGGAATCCACTTTATGTCTACTTCATCTACTTTAATTATGGTGGATCCAGTAAGAGACAGAAGACAGACCCCATCTCTACAAAAAATTTTAAAAATTGTCTGGGCAAGGTGGCATGCACCTATAGTCCCAGCTACTCAGGAGGCTAAGGTGGGAGGATAGCTAATGCCTGGGAGGCCGAGGCTGCAGAGAGTTGTGATCATGCCACTGCAGTCCAGGGTGTGTGACAGAGTAAGACCCTGTCTCAAAACAAACAAACAAACAAACAAATAAACAAACCAGACAAACAAAAACAACAGCAGCAAAGAGAGATGGAAAACATGCTGTTTAATGAAGGGAAGGATTAGAAAATCTGGTCTTTGATTTTTGATATACTATTTAATATTTATGTGGTACTCAGTTATTATTTTACTTCTTTGAGCTTATATTTTGCCATTGGCAAAGTGAATAATGCCTGACTTACAGCATTAAGAGGATTAAATGAGACACTGCATCATTCACCAAATGTTTATTGAGCATCTACTATGTGTTGGACACTGTGGCAGGTTTGAGAGATCAAGTCACCATAAAGCCTTCAAAACAGTTGGAAAAAGTACAAATAAACAAATTACAGTGTGTGTGTGTGTGTGTGTGTAAGAGCAGAGTTGGGAGTGTAAATTTGTTGAGGAGTCAGGAAAGACCTCTTGAAAGAAATTCTACTTTAGTTAAAACCTAAAGAGAAGTTGAGAACTAGCTAAGTAAAAGGGTGGAATGGAAGTTCTTGCAGATAAAGAAACCAAGATGATAGACACTGAGGCCACGTTATCTTCAAGAATCAAAAAAAATTAAAGTATGGCTGGAGAATAGAATGAGGAGGGTAATAGGGAAAACTGACATTACTAAGGTCATGAAAATTCTTCTAAATCATGATAACAATATTATTGTGATAACCAACATTTATTGCCTATGATGTTGTGGGCACCATTGTGTGTGTTTTATGTGTGTTGTCTTTAATAACAAGTTTGAACCCTCACACCAAGTCACAATAAAGCCAAGCCACGTATGTTTTTCCTGCTTTCTCAAGTCATTTTTGGGCCTGCTTGGACCTGCTGTGCTCGCCCCAGAAAGCCTTATTATATAAGTCACGGACCATTTCATACCCTTTGGTGCACGTTTGGCATCATCAATCTGAACCAAATTTGGAGTGGAAGTTCATTCCACTCTTGCAGACTGATGGCAACCTTGTCTCATTTAGAGTTTACAGCAACTGTATGAAGTAGGTGATAGAATTATCTTTGTTTTACAGATGAGAAAACTAGTGAAGATATTAACTAGTCCAAAGTCATACAGTTGAGAAATCATACATGGATACAAACTGAGATCATTCTAACTCTTGAAGCCATGCTCTAAGCTGCTCTGCTCTACTATTTCCCGGGTAAGGGACTTTGGACTTTATTTTAAGGTCAATGAAACAACATTGAGAATGTTAAGTAGGAGAACAATATGATAAGTTTTGCATTTTATAAAGGTCTTTCTGGAATTTGTGTACAATAGAGTGATTTGCATTGACATGTACAATTCCCTTTTCACAAAAACAGATAAGGTAATTAAGAATAAAATTTACCTGAAATATGAGCCTTGTGTAAAGAAAGAAGGCAACATTCACAGGTGCCAGAAATAAAGAAGGATCACAAAACTTGAGAAGGGAGCATGGAGCCAAAGTTGAGTACGTTCGGGGTACTCAGTGTCAGGGTGATGGGATTTTAATGGCAACAGAGAGATGGTTGATGAGACCCAGGGCCTCTGCATGTTAAGGAGCTGGGAATGAACCAACTATATACAGTTGGGAGTTACCGGTTTATGAAGGAAGAGATGAAATTCGTCTGTTTCACAGCTCAGAGATACCATATGGAAGCTTGATAGGCTCATGAGAAGATAGAAAAAAATAATGTGAGGAAATTAACCCTCAAGCTGATTCAGCATACATGATCTCTAAATTGCACACCCCAGGAGTATGGAAATCTAGAGTCAAGATACATTACAAAATTCCTCTGGAACCAGTGAAAGTCACAGAATCGCAGCAAAGGAATTTGAAACTGCCCCACAAGATTGTTCCAAGGTCCCAGGACCTGAAGGTCTTCCATGGAAAACAACTCTCTTTCAAGAGAGCTCATGATTTTAAAATATCGCAAGTCACATAAGGAAACAAACTGATTAGAAAGGTGGTAGAGTGCACACACAAATAGCTGCAGTTAGTAGAAAAAAAATGGAGAGTCTTTAAGTTAGATAAGCTCAAAGAGAAAGAGAAGGGGTAATGTCACAGAGCAAGAGGACGACATTGTAGGAAAGGAATCAGTAAATCGAAAAACAAACAAATCTAAATTTTAGAAATGAAAAATCTGGCTAATCAAATTTAGAATTTAATAGATGGGTTTGTAGACTGATCAAGAGAGAATGAGGGGGAGAATGATGTCAGCAGGATGGCCAACTAAAAGCTTCTAGTGCTCATTTGTCCAACAAAGATAGCCAAATAGCACATAAACAATCACATTTTAATAAAAATAACTAAAGAAGAGTGGCTGAGTACGGCAAAGGAGTAATAGAAACCCCAGTGAGCCCGGAAACTGAGGTTGACCACAGAGAGCAAAAGGAAACACGTGGTCTTCACCACCCCACCTCCCAACCAGAATCAGCTAGAAACCAGGATGAATCTCTTTTTATGGTGCAAAGGTAGACAAGAGTATCCCAGTAACCACCATCAACTCTTTGGACACCTATACTTCTCATTGCTGGGGTCCCCCTGAAGTCCTCACATGCACTAAGTCCAGCTGAGGGAGCTGCCTGGAGTCTGCAAAGTTGTGTTCCCCCCAGAGAAGGAGCTGCCACTAGGCCCCACCCCACTGTGGCCTGCACAGCTACTATCTGACCCCATTTTGGAACTGGAATTACTGCTGGAGTGTCTTGCTCCAAGGGAGAGTAGCCATGGCTCTTGTCCATCTCTGAGGCTAAACCACCTTTGAACCATCCCTGCCCAGTGGTCTAACATCCCAAAGCCAAGCTTCAAGCAACTGTTACACCTTTGCCCATGGGGCCGAACGGCACCACCTACATTTCCTCTCTCCCCCTTCGGCTGGAGCTGAAGCTGCACACTTCCTCCTGAGAAAACAGTGCTTTAGCAGAATAGTTCCATCGATTTCTCTCAGTTATGGCTGTGCCCTGCCTCTAAGGTCCTGAATTGAAAAGTGTACTGCCTCTTGAGGAAACAGTGCTTTGGCAGAGACCCACATCTCAGGGAAATAGTGCCTGGCAGCCCAGAACAGCCACCCTCCATGCCTGAGCCTGAGCTGAAGTGGCACACAAACCCCTAGGGGATTGGTGCCCTGGAACCTGAGCAGCTCAGGGCTGAGCTGATGTAGTACCCCATGTTCCAGGGAAACATGGCAGTGGCTGAGCTGAGACACTCTACCCTACAGATTAAACTACTCTAATACCTTGCTTTCCTGGCATTAGACTAGTCTCCTAGAGTCTGAGCTGCCAAGAAAGGCCTCTCTCCAGGAAATGCAATCATCACTGTGCTGCTCCCCTGACCCCCAGGGCCCAAACAACAGATGTGCTTGGGCACTAGGAAAGCTTGCTGCTGCACCTAGCCTCACAGAGTCTGGAATACTACTGAGTCCGCCATCCCGGAGTCACCACTACATGTTGCCTCATCCCCAGGGACCCAAGTTTCCACTGAGCTCTATTGGACCAGGTTCCCAAATTGCAGATATACCTTGCTCTCTGTACTCTAAACTCCAGAGCTCCTTTTCTTCCCTGGAGTTGGATATACCCTCCCCACAGGGGTAGAATCACAGGTAAAACCAAACTCTCTGGGTCCAAGCTTCTAGGGGTTTCCTCAGAGTTGCAGATCCTGGCTCTGCAGGCAAATTACATCCAACCCTGCCATAAACAGTGAACCTGCACCTCAAGACCCAGGTGCCACATTAAGTGCATGAGACTCTGTGGGAAAATTGAAAGTAGGAGGACTTCAAGCACCCATAAAGAAAGAATTTTAAAAATAACAAAAGAAAACATTAAGTCACATATAAAGAATCCCCATTAGAGTAATAGCAGATTTATCCTCAGAAACCTTACAGGGCAGGAGAGAAAGAAATGACATATTCAAAGTACTGAAAGAAAAAAAAAGGCAGCCAAGAATACTATACCCAGTAAAGCTATTCTTCAGAAATAAGGGAGAGCCAGGTTTGGTGACATATGCCTGAAGTCCCAACTACTCAGGAGGCTGAGGTGGGAAGATTGTTTGAGCCTAGGAGTTCAGATCAGCCTGAACAACATAGGGAGACCTCATCTCAAAAAAAGAAAAAAAAAAGGAAAAAGAAATAAAGCTTTTCCCAGACAAGCAAAAACGAAGGAAATTCATTACCACCAAACTGATCTTATGAGACATACTCAAAGGACTCCTATATCTGGAAGTGAAAAATGATAATCATCGTTATGAAGACATACAAAAGTATAAAATCCCTAATAGACACACAAAGGAAAAACAGAGAAGAAATAAGCCTTATTACTACAGAACACTACCAAACTGCAATGATTAAACAATAAGAAAGGGAGAAAGGGACAAAAGATATACAAAACAACTAGAAAACGATTAACAAAATGACAGTAGGTCTTACCAATCAGTGATAACCTTAAATATATAAATGGCTTAAACTCCCCACTTAGAAAAAACAGACTGGCTGAATGGATTTTTGAAAACATAATCTAGTATATGCTCCTACAACATAATACATCACCTGTTAAGACACGTAAAGACTGAGAGTAAAATGACGGAAAAAGATATTCTCTGTAAACAGAAAGCAAAAGTGAGCAAGACAGTAGATAAAACAGACTCTAAAACTGTCCAAAACTGTAAAAAGAAACAAAATCATTAATAATGATAAAGGGATGAATTCAGCAAGATGACATAACAATTATAAGTATATATGCATAAAACACTGGAACACCTAAATATATAAAACAAATAATATTAGATCTAAAAGGAAGAGATAAAATCTAGTGCAATAACAGTTGGGGACTTCAGTACTCCACTCTCAGCATTGAACAGATCATCTACACAGAAAATTCATAATGAAACATTGGATTTAAACTGCACTTTAGACCAAATGAACCTAACAGGTATTTTCAGAATATTTTATCCAACAGCTGAAGAACACGCATTTTTTTCTTCAGCACATTGGACATTCTTCAGGATTGACCATATGTTAGATCATAAAACAAGTCTCAACAAATTTAAAAGAATTGAAATCATATCAAGTTTTTTTCTCAGCACAATGGAATAAAACCAGAAATCAATAACAAGAGGAACTTTCAAAACTGCACAAACACCTGGAAATTAAACAAGATGCTCTGGAATGGCCAATAGGTCAATGAAGAAATTAAGAAGAAAATTTAAACATTGATTGAAACCAATGATAATATGAACACACTATATCAAAAACTATGGGATACAACAAAAGCAGTATTAAGAGGGCAATAAACAACTACATCAAAAAGTAGAAATATTTTAAATAAATAACCTAACAATGCATCTTAAGTAACTAGAAAAACAAGAACAAACCAAACCCCAAAGAAGGAACAAAGAGAGAGTTAATGGAAGTGCTCTTTGAAAAAAATGACCCGTGCTGCAGCAAGCAGAGATGAGGATATAGAAAAGAAAAAGAAGAGACAAAGAGGATAGAATGCCGAGTATCATCATGCCTCTGATGAAAAATACAGGGTATTTCTTGTTGTAATCTCAGAGTGTAGTAGGACTTTCAAACTATGATTAAAAACCAGAGGACATAAAACAAACTCACCCAAAGAAAGTCAAATTAATTACAAGCTAGGAAAATAAATTTGCAATTCATAGCATATACAAATGGCTAGTTTCTGAAATATATTAAGATGCCAATAGCCCAATAAGAAAATGAGTAAATTTAAATGAGTTAACAAAAAAAAAGGAAATTAGATAGCCCTTAAACAAATTTAAAAGATGATGAATTTCACTCACAGTAAGTAGTATTTATTAAGCACGTCATATATGCCTGGGTTGGTGCTTTACATTCCCACAACAACCTTTTGTTGAAGTAGGCTCTCTTCTTATCTCCATTTTATAGATGAGGAAACTAAAGCATAGAGAGGTTAAGTTTTCTCAAATACATTCAGCTGGTGGTGTGATGAGGATTCAAACTCAGGCAGCTTGACTGTAGACACCACCACTTCTCTATATTGTTTCTTGGTATTTGCACTGAAATATAAGTTAAATACAAGCTAAAATATAGTAAGATACATTTTATTTAACTCCCAGATTAACATGAATAAAAAGCTGAATATATATTGGTGGGGATCCAGAGAAACAATCTCATATATTGCTAATATGAACGTAAATTGTTTGACCTCCCTGGAGAAAAATTTGTCAACATTTTTGACAAATAGATGGCTGTCCTTGTAATTCTTATTTTCCTTAAAATCTAGAACTGGAGTATAAGTGTATGTTTTGGGGGTGATGATGGTGGTGGATCCTATTCTTTGCAACAAGAATGAGACTGTTGGGTTAAGGCAAGTGTTATAAAAGTTGGGCAGTGGCTGGTGGTTAACTCACAATCCACAGTTCTTCATGGTCTAAGCCACATCTATTTTCCAAACTTCTGCAATTTATCCTCCAAACTTCAACTCCCTGGCCTTCCCTAAAATCCTTATCAGATAGGGTTTGATATCCCCTAGATGCCGCCAAGACAGTAGGTATTGCAATAGACAGGTGCAGCAGAAGGAGAAGTAGCAGAACATTAGCTGCTTGGGATTTTCCTGGTCAGCTTGAGGATGCCACTCATGAAATTCTGAGGTCATCTCTTCCTGGTCTTCACATGTGAATTGTGCTCATGAAGCCAGACCTGGGTATTTGCTTCCAGGCCCAAAATGCATTCAGTTACTTATTTTTCCAGCAACTTTCTGACCTACATAAGAGGTATTCAATAAATATTTGTTCAATGAATAAATGGATGGATCTCAGACTGCATCATATCCTCATTTTTGGCTGCCAAAAATTCTTGGCTTTCTGCCCTTAAGCCTATACATTATAGAAAGATCTGTCATGCAAACAGAAAACAAACAAGAGCAGAGGTCGCTTTTAAATCAGATAAAACGGACTTTAAACCAACAAGAGTCAAAAAGGACAAAGAAGGACATTAAATAATGACAAAGTGTTCAACTCAATAAGAAGACTTAACAATCCTAAATATATGTGCCCTCAACATTGGAGCACCCACATTCATAAAAGACCTACTTCTAGACCTGTGAAAAGACTTAGACAGTCACAATAATAGTGGGGGATTGCAACACCCCTCTGAAAGCATTAGATCACCAAGGCAGAAAACTGACAAAGAAATTGTGGACTTAAATTCAACACCTGACCAATTGTACCTAATAGACATCTATGGAATACCACACCCAGCAACCACAGAATGTATGTTAATCTCATCTGCACTTGGAACATACTCTAAGATTGACCACATGCTCAGCCATTAAGCAAGTCTCAATAAATTCAGAAAAATTGAAATCATACCAACCATACTGTCAGACCACAGTGGAATAAAAATAGAAATCAATACCAAAAGATGTCTCAAAAGCGAACAATTACATGAAACTAAACTACTGGCTCCAGATTCACTTTTGGATAAACAATAAAGGCAGAAAAAAAACCCTTTGAAATAAATGAAAATAGAGACACGGCATACCACAATCTCTGGGATGGAGCAAGACTAGGGTTAAGAGGAAAGTGTATAGTATTTAACACGTAATGAAAAAATTAGAAAGCTCTCAAATTAACAATCTAACATTACACCAAGAGAACTAGAAAAACAAGAACAAACTAACCCTAAGGCTAGAAGAAGGAAAGAAATAGCTAAAATCAGAACAGAACGGAATGAAATTGAAACCAAAAAATCCATACAAAAAGTCAACAAAACCAAAAGTTGGTATTAAAAGGATAAACAAGGTTGATAGACCACTAGCTAGATTAACAAAGAAAAAAGGCTGGGTGCGTTGGCTCACACCTGGAATCCCAGCACTTTGGGAGGCTGAGGCCGACAGATCACTTGAAGTCAGGAGTTCAAGACCAGCCTGGCCAACATGGTGAAACCCCATCTCTACTAAAAATACAAAAATTAGCTAAGTATGGTAGCGCATGCTATTCTGGAGGCTGAGGCACAAGAATCACTTGAACCTGGTAGACAGAGGTTGCAGTGAGTCAAGATTGCATCACTGCACTCCAGCCTGAATAGCAGAGTGAGACTGTATCTCAACAACAACTACAACAACAACAACGAGACAAAACAAAAGAAAAAAAGAGAAGATCCAAATAAACACAATCAGAAACAACAAAGGTAAGATTACAACGGATCTCACAGAAGTACAAAAGTTTCTCAGCCACTATTATGAACACCTTTATTACACAAACTAGAAAATCTAGAAAAATGGTTAAATTCCTGGAAACATGCAACCTCCAAAAATTGAATCAGGAACAAATTGAAACCCTGAAAAGAGCAATATTGAGTTCTGAAATTGAATTAATAATAAAAAATTTCTACTCACCAAAAAATGCCCCCAACCAGATGGATTCATAGTGGAACTCTACCAGATGTACAAAGTAGAGCTGGTAGCAATTCTACCAAAACTATTTCAAAATATCAAAGAAGTGGCAATCTTCCTTCACTCATTCTATGAAGCCAGCATCATTCCATCTTTCTGATACCAAAACCTGGAAAAGACACAAGAAAAGAAGACTGCAGGCCAATATCCCTGATGAACATAGGCACAAAAATCCTCAACAAAATAATAGCAAATTAAATCCAGCAGCATATCAAAAAGTTAATTCACATAATCAAATAGGCTTCATTCCTGGGATGCAAGGTTTGTTCAACATATGCAAAACAACAAATGTGATTCACTATATAAGTAGAATCAAAACCAAAAAACCTATGGTTATCTCAGTAGACACAAAAAAATCTTTCAATAAAATCCAAATCCCTTCATGACAAAAACCCTTAACAAACTAGGCATCAAAGGAACATACCTCAAAATAATAAGAGTCATCTATGACAAACCCATAGCCAATATTAGATAGAATGGGCAAAAGCTGGAAGAATTCCTTTTAAGAACAGGAACAAAACAAGGATGTCCACTCTCACTGCTTTTATTCAACATAGTACTGTAAGTCCTAGCCAGAGCATTTAGGCAAGAAAAAGAAAAGGGATCCAATAGGAAAAAAAAGAAGTAAAATTCTGTCTCTTCACTGAGCATATAATCTATTCCTAGAAAACATTAAAGACTCCACCAAAAGCCTCATGGAACTGATAAACCACTTTAGTAAAGTTTCAGGTTATAAAATCCTATGTAGCAAAAATAGTAGTGGCTGGGCATGGTGGCTCACACCTGTATTCCCAGAAATTTGGGAGGCTGAGGTGGGAGGATGGCATAAGCCCAGGAGTTCAAAGACTAGTCTGGGCAAAATAGCAAGACCCCAATTCCACCCCACAGCTCACCCAGATCTGTAGCATTTTTATAGACCAATAGTGCTCAAGCTAAGAGCCAAATCAAGAACACAATCCCATTTACGATAGCCACACACACAGAAATATAATACCTAGAAATACATCTAACCAAGAAAGTGAAAGATCTCCACGAGAAGACTACAAAACACTGCTAAAAGAAATCATAGATGACACAAATGAATGGAGAAACATTTCATGTTCATGGATTGGAAGAATCAATATTATTAAAATGACCATGCTGCTTAAAGCAATCTACTGAGTCAATGCTATCCCTATCAAACTACTGGCATTTTACTGCCATTTTTACTATCAATTAGAAAAAAATTCTAAAAGTCATCTGGAACCAAACAGGAGTCCAAATAGCCAAAACAATCCTAAGCTAAATGAACAGGGCAGTAGGCATCACATTGCCCAACTCTGAACTATATTATAAAGCTTTAACCAAAACAGCATAATACCGGTACAAATGCAGACACATAGACCAATGGAGCAGAAGAATCGAGAACCCAGAAATAAAGCTGCACGCCTAGCCATCTGATCTTCAACAAGCTGACAAAAATCAGCAATGGGGAAAGGACTCCCAATTCAATAAATGGTGCTGGGATAGCTAGCTAGGCATATGCAGAAGAATGAAACTAGACACCTACCTTTCACCATATGAAAAAATTAACTCAAGATGGATTAAAAATTTAAATGTAAGACCTCACACTATAAGAATCCTATAAGAAAACCTAGAAAATATCATTCTGGAAATCAGCTTTAAGAAAAAATTTGAGTAAGCCTTCAAAAGCAGTTGCAACAAAAACAAAAATTACCAAGTG
>NW_012110042.1:0-5972 GCF_000951045.1 Mandrillus leucophaeus | reverse complement strand
AAAAATTAACTCAAGATGGATTAAATATTTAAGTGTAAGACCTCAAACTGTAAGGATCCTAGAAAAAAAACCTAGAAAATATCATTCTGGAAATCAGCTTTAAGAAAAAATTTGAGTAAGCCTTCAAAAGCAGTTGCAACAAAAACAAAAATTACCAAGTGGAACCCAATTAAACTAAAGAGCTTCTGCGCAACAAAAGAAACTATCAACATATTAAACAGTAGACTACAGAATGGAAGAAAATATTCACAAACTGTACAATTGACAATGGTTTAATATACAGAATCTATAAGAAACTTAATTCAATGAATAAAAAACAAATAGACCCATTAAAAAGTAGACAAAAGACAGGAACGGACATTTCTCAAAAGAAGACATACATGTGGACAACAAACATGTGAAAAAATGCTACATACTGATCATTAGAGAAACGCAAATCAAAATCACAATTAGATGCCATCTTACACCTGTCACAATAGCTATTAATAAGCAGTCAAAGGGCCGGGTGTAGGGGTGTGGTGGCTCACGCCTGTCATCCCAGCACTTTGGGAGGCCGAGGCGGGTGGATCGCGAGGTCAGGAGTTCAAGACCAGTCTGGCCAAGATGGTGAAACCCTGTCTCTACTAAAAATACAAAAAAAAAAATTAGCTGGGTGAGGTGGCAGGCACCTGTAATTCCCCCACTTACTTGGGAGGCTGAGGCAGGAAAATCACTTGAACCCAGGAGGCGGAGGTTACAGTGAGCCGAGATCGTGCCACTGCACTCCAGATTGGGTGACAGAGTGAGACTCCGTCAAAAAAAAAAAAAAATGGTCAAAAAAATAACAGATGCTGGCGAAGCTACAGAGAAAAGGAAACACTTATACATTGTTGGTGGGAATGTAGATTAGTTCAGCCACTGTGGAAAAGTTTGGAAATTTCTCAAAGAACATAAAGCAGAACTACCATTTGACCCCGCAATACCATAACTGAGTATATATCTAAAGGAAAACAAATTATTCTTTTTAAAAATAATTAAGAGAGTATTATTTTCTTTTTCTTTTTTAACGTTTGTTTTAGATTCAGGGGTACATGTGCATGTTGCTGTATAGGTAAACTCAAGTCATGGAGGTTTGTTGCACAGATTATTTAATCACTCAGGTAGTAAGCCTAGTACACAATAGTTGTTTTTTCTGCTCCTCTCCCTCTTCCCAACCTCCGCCCTCAAGCAGGCCCCAAGGTCTATTGTTTTCCTATTTGTGTCCTTGGGTTCTCATCAGTTTGCTCCCACTTTATAAGTGAGAACATTGGTATTTGATTTTCTGTTCCTGCATTAGTTGGTTAAGGATGATGGCCACTAGCTCCATTCATGTTCCTGCAAAGGACGTGATCTCATTGTTTTTCATGGCTGTGTAGTAGTCCAATGTATTTGTACCACATTTTCTTTATTTTTTTATTTTTTTATTTTTTAAATTTATTTATTATTATTATACTTTAAGTTCTAGGGTACATGTGCATAACATGCAAGTTTGTTACATATGTATACTTGTGCCATGTTGGTGTGCTGCACCCATCAACTCGTCAGCACCCATCAACTCGTCATTTACATCAGGTATAACTCCCAGTGCAATCCCTCCCCCCTCCCCCCTCCCCATGATAGGCCCCGGTGTGTGATGTTCCCCTTCCCAAGTCCAAGTGATCTCATTGTTCAGTTCCCACCTATGAGTGAGAACATGCGGTGTTTGGTTTTCTGTTCTTGTGATAGTTTGCTGCGAATGATGGTTTCCAGCTGCATCCATGTCCCTACAAAGAACACAAACTCATCCTTTTTTATGGCTGCATAGTATTCCATGGTGTATATGTGCCACATTTTCTTAATCCAATCTGTCACTGATGGACATTTGGGTTGATTCCAAGTCTTTGCTATTGTGTACCACATTTTCTTTATCCAGTCTACCACTGGTGGGCATTTAGGTTGATTGTATATCTTCTTATTGTGAATGGTGCTGTGATGAACATACAGATGTGTATGTCTTTGTGGTAGAATGATTTACATTCCTTTGGGTATATACTCAGTAATGGGATTGTTGGGCCTAATGGTAGTTCTGATTTTAGGTCTTTGAGGAATCACCACACTGCTTTCCACAATGGTTGAACTAATTTACTCTCCCACCAGCAGTGTATGTGTTCCCTTTTCTCTGCAACCTCGCCAGCATCTGTTATTTTTGCATAATAGGCATTCTGCCTGGTGTGAGATGATGTATCATTGTGATTTTGATTTGTGTTTCTCTAATAATCAGTTATATTGAGTTTTTTTCATATGCTTGTTGGCTGCATGTATGTCTTCTTTTGAAAAGTGTCTGTTCATGTCCTTTGCCCACTTTTTAATGGGGTTTTTTTTTTCTTGTAAATTTGAATTTTTTATAGATTCTGGACCTTTGTGAGATGCAAACATTGTAAATACTCTCTCCCATTCTGTAGATTGTCTGTTTACTCTGTCAATAGCTTCTTTTGCTGTGCAGAAGCTCTTAAGTTTAATTAGATCCCATTTGAAAACAAATTATTCTACCAAAAAGACATATGCACTTGGATGTTCATTGCAGCACTATTCACAATAGCAAAGATAATGGAATCAACATAGGTGCCCATAAATGCTAGACTGGATAAAGAAAATGTGGTACATATGCACCATGAAATACTATGTAGCCATAAGGAAGAATGAAAACATCTGCACTGCAGCAACATGGATACATTATTAGAAGGTCATTATCCTACGTCAATTAACACAAGAACAGAAAATCAAATACTGCATGTTCCTACTTTTAAGTGGTAGCTAAGCACAGGGTATACATGGACATAAAGATGGAAACAACAGACACTGAGGACAACAAGAGGGGAGAGAAAGGGAGGAGGGAAAGGGCTGAAAAACTACGTAATGGGTACTATGCTCACTACTTGGGTGACGGGATCATTCAGACTCCAATCCTCAGCATCATGCAATGTACCCTTGTAACAAACCTGCACAAGTACTCCTTGAATCTGAAATAAAAGTTGAAAATTTTAAAAAGTTATCAACACGCAAACTTACAAATAGTGAATTTCACTGTGCAAAAACTGTATCAGTAAATGTGACTTTAAAATATCTTTGAGAAACAACTAAACTTTACTGACTCATAATGGCATATTTTATACAAAGTACTCTTTGAAAGAACATACAGAATTATCCCTGATCTTTCTTAACACTTTATCTTCCATTTAATTTTGTATTTTCACTCCCTTGAACACTTCCCAACAACCCCAGAGCAGAGATTATCAAAGTTTTAGGAAGTCGATGAATCTTTGGAAATTAAGGGCAAATTTTTTGTGTGTATACGAATGGGTCCTTATGAGGAGAAGCTTCATAACTTTGTTTTCAAAGGAGGTTCCAAAAGTTACCAATATGTTAGGGGGAAGAGATTCCACTGTTGTGTGATACCAACTGTGAAACAGTCTGTCCTGTGGCAGCCTGGGGCCTTGCCGCCCCCAGCCTCCAATGCTGGCACCAAATAAAAAGTTTTATGAGAGATAGGCCTAATCTTGGCTGACACATGAGTAGTCTCCTGTGGGAATTCTAGGAGATTTTTCTTTGTGATAAAGGATGTGGAGAAATCTTTGACTCTACATTTCTGCTTTTGTGTATAGTTGTTCAAGGCATTATTATTATTATTATTATTGGAGATTCAGCAGCAATCTTTAATCAATGGAGGAAGATCCAAAGAATTTCTGGGAAGACATCTCAGAGCTCTGACATGGTTAAACTGCTGAAGAAAACTTGCAACTGCTTACCTAACCCTTAAGGATAATTACCTGGATCCTTTCTACCCCATTCTTACGAGTGAGAGAGGCAAGATTGGTAAAGGGAGCACAGGTGGGGCAATCTTTTTCAGGCATTTCCACCCCTCAGCCTGGGATAGCATGGTCTGAAGACAGCAGACTTGACAGCCCTCAACAATTGATAATCTTAGAATGCTCTGATAAAGGCTGATTAGACAATTAATTATAATAAGTTCTATCAATCATTGTTTAAAAATTTTGTGCTTTTATCTTTGTTTAAATTGACCTGAAAACCTGAGGGACATCATTAAAAGTTGAGTGTTAAACAACATGGGAGTGTGGATTTGTTTAGACTTACCTGGTTTTAATGAGAAAATGACCGAATGATTTTGTATATGTAATTAAGATTTCATTTGCTTCCCTATACACTGTGAGAGTTAATAAATATAATCCTCTATGGGCAATTTCTTTAAATCACAAGAATGTGGGTCCCTGAGGGAGTGCGAATGATCAAGCAGTTCCAGGTAAGAACATTTCCTTCTTTGAAAAGTCTATTACTCTTATTTGAAATGGATACATACCATCCACTTAGACATGTGGCAGCAGGCCGGGTAATTCCTCTGATATTCATGCCAGATGGCAATGAAGTCACCAAATTCACTCAGCACTGGTCTCCAGTTCCCCAGGACATGCATCACTCACTACAGCCAATAACTTGGTGGATGAATAGAACAGAATGTGGCTATCAGGTTTTCTTGTTTTGTAGGGCAAATCACGTTCAAACTACAGTACTCACAAAAGTTAAAGAGGCAGGGCAGGTGCACTTCCAAAAGCTCAGCACAATCTTCTTTGGGTTCATAGTATGTCACACAGTACCTGCCAAACAGCAAGTATTAATAAAAAAATAAATAAATATTACATACTTAATGAATCCAGTTCACTAAGAAAGAGCAATGCTTTACAGTAGTGACTACCCCCAGATTCTTAAAATAAACATATTTAGTGATGAGTTGAAGAAACCCTCTAAAGTTTCTTTAAATGTTTCTAGGCTTATTTTTCTCTAGAATAATGAGAGGTCTAGAAATAAGAAGTCCAGAGGTGATAACCGTGTATCAAAGATGGCACAAAGCCCCAGGCTCCTTTGTTTCTTTCTGATCCACTAAGCTTAGCCTGAGGTTGTTCTCCTGGTTAAGAGATGCCATGGGGGATGTGGAAGCTATTTTAGATTTTGTTTTATTTTTTAAGATGTCCTGAGTATTTCTTCCTTGTTAATTATGATTATCTAACCTATTTTAGAAGGAGAAACTATTTGGATGGCCTTCTGATTCTCGTAAGATTTTACTCTTTTAAAAGTCTAGTTAATATACAATTCAATTCTTGTTTACCTTGGCCTCTTTTTGTATAATTTTGGCCTCATTTTATATGACATCAGCATTAGAACAGTTCCTTTTCAAGCTGATAAATATTTGTTTCCTCTGCTTTGAGTATTTTTCTCATAGTGACCCCAGAGGGAGGAAAGTAACTATAAAAGAAAAAAAGGAAAGGAAAGGAAAGAAGGAAGAAAATAGCTGTCAAGGGGTTGTTATTGAGGCCTGTATAACATTCTAAGAAGACCGTATGTATTCAGGAGTTGAACTGACTAGCTAATGACTTCTAGAATAGCCTCTGGTTAAAAATAGCAAATCTGAGCCTTGCGTTTGAGCTATGGCAGGAGGGATAAATTTCCGCAACAATTATCCTACTCCCCAAGATGTTGGTTGATATTTATCAACATTTTCCTTTAATTTAATCTCCCTGCCACTGACTTTTAGACTATAAAATGTGGTTCCCTCTTTAAAAAGACCCTTAAAAATATAAGGTTTATTTCATAGATTCAAAGGAAAAATTTGGCAAAAACTAGGCAAGATTGCTTTGATAATAAGATTGCATTAGTGATATATGGCCAACTACATAAATCTCTCATTTTGTTTTTTCTTTTTTTCTTTTTTAAATTTTTAAATTTTTATTATTATACTTTAAGTTCTAGGGTACATGTGCATAATGTGCAGGTTTGTTACATATGTATACCTGTGCCATGTTGGTGTGCTGCACCCATCAACTCATCAGCACCCATCAACTCGTCATTTACATCAGGTATAACTCACAATGCAATTCCTCCCCGCTCCCCACTCCCCATATTAG
>NW_012110041.1:0-2741 GCF_000951045.1 Mandrillus leucophaeus | reverse complement strand
TTTCATCAAATTCTGAAGGATCTGTGAGCCTGAAGGATCTGTGAGCATGAAAATATTATGAGCCATTAAATTGTATGCTCCCTATGGTCCGTTCCAGCCTAGATGTTCCAGAATTCCACAACATTCTATAACAAGGAGAAATTGACCTCAGGCTCAGCTATCTAAACCAATCCATGCTGACCTCTGCCGCCTCTAATCTCCTATATACCTTAGTTAAATAATCAATTATTAATTTACTCATTCATCAAATATTTACTAGGAAGTCAGTTAACACATGTAGACTGAGTACCTATTATGTGTGAGACAATGTCAAATCAACAGCACGTAATAAGGCGACATGCATTTTCCGAACCTCTGTTATACTGTCAGTACTATTGAGATCAGCAGCATTTAATTTTGGCTGGATTTGAGAAGCATTGGGAAGTTCTTAAAGTTTCCCTGTCCAGGCCTCAGCCTAGACCTGTTACATCAGAATTTCCTGCAGTTGGAATGGCAGTATTTCTCCCCTCACCCCTCATCTGATTTCAAAATGTAGCCAAGGTTGATACTTGTTGATTGGAATGCTGATCCTTGCCCTACAATGACACAGTCAGGTTAAGAAAGCCGAAGAAACAATTAGATAACCCACACATAGTTGATTACTTATTTATTTTTTCTTTTTTTCTGTTTCTTTTTTTTTCTTTAAGTTCTGGGATACATGTGGAGAACATGCATTGGTATACATACATGTGCTGCACCTATCAACTGGTCTTCTAGGTTTTAAGCCCCATATGCATTTAGTATTTGTCCCAATGCTCTCCCTCCGCTAACCCCCCACCCAGTGACAGGCCCCAGTGTGTGATTGTCCCCTCCCTGTGTCCATGTGTTCTCATTGTTCAACTCCCACTTATGAGTGAGAACATGTGGCATTTGGTTTTCTGTTCCTGTGTTAGTTTGCTGAGAATGATGGTTTCCAGCTTTATTCATGTCCCTGCAAAGGACATGAACTCATTGTTTTTTATGGCTGCATGGTATTCCATGGTGTATATGTGCCACATTTTCTTTATCCGGTCTATCATTGATGGGCATTTGGGTTGGTTCCAAGTCTTTGCTATTGTGAATAATGCTGCAATAAACATGCATGTGCATGTGTCTTTATAGTAGAATGATTTATAATCCTTTGGGTATGTACCCAGTAATGGGACTGCTGGGTCAAATGGTATTTCTGGTTGTAGATCCTTGAGGAATCGCCACACTGTCTTCCGCAATGGTTGAACTAGTTTATACCCCACCAACAGTGTAAAAGCGTTCCTATTTCTCCATAACCTCACCAGCATCTGTTGTTTCTTGACTTTTTAATAATTACCATTCTGGTTGTTTACAGCTATCAAATTGCACCAGTGCTTCCCAGTGCATTTAGAACAAAATCTAAACTGTGGCTGCCAGTCCCTAGGTGATCTGGCCCCTGTTTACACTTATTCATTCATTTAATTAAATTTATTGTACATCCTACATGTGCCAGTCAAATGTCTTAAGCAGTAAAGACAGAATAAGTCACACAAGTTTCTTGCTCTTTGGAGCTTACATTCTTGTGGAAGAGACAAACGATTATAAATCATATGTAAACACATGTATTGATAAAAGAGTCTCAAAGAGTGATAAGACCTGTTTAGAAAACAAATCAGGATAGTGGACCTGAAGTGGAGGAGTGGTGATGAGCTAATTTAGGGTGACTGGTCAGGGAAGTTCTTTCTGAAGAGATCTGCTTGCCCTTGAGGCTTCAATGCCTAAAAGGAGAAAGTTGTCTGGAAAATCTGGAGGAAATGACTCTAGGCAGATAGAATGGCATGTGCAAAGGTTCTGGGCAGGAACGAACTTGGCACAAAGTCCCTGGGGCTGGAGTGTAGTGAAAAGGGGAAGAGTTGAGGATGAGGGCTGAGGTGGGCAAAGGCTAGTTGTGTAGGGCCTTACAGGCAGGGTTCTAATTTCGTTTTAAATACCCTGAGAAGAACTTGTACTAAACGCCCTATCTCACAGTTGAGCATTTATCATTAAGCATTATTATTATTTTTATTACATAAAGCCATCCTTGCTTTACATGGCACTACAGGATCAAATCTCAGTTACCGCAGAATCTTGAAAAGCAAGGACTCAATTCCTGTGTGCATAAGTTTCACTTAACATGGTACCATGCAAAGTGAAGATGGGCTGTATCTGATAATGATTCTCTAGTTATTTTTATACTAGTCTTATTTTCTTAATTTAATTTTGAGATCACCTGCGCAGGGTGAAGAAACTTTGAACTATTGGATTATTGTTCCTTACCATTCACTTCCTCTGAGTGACTAGCCTATGTACCCATGGGAGACCTAGACAGGCTCCCCAGTTGACTTTGGGCTTGGCCATGTGACTTGCTTTGGCTAACGAGAGGTGAACAAAATAAACATTTGATGTGTTCAAGCAGAGGCCATAAATGCGTGTTCTGCTCAGCTTATCTTTACCACTTTCGAATTCCTTCCCACTGCAAATCCCAGAGAGGAGCTCCTGGATGAAGGATACTGGTTCTACAAGAGGACAGGTGTTGCTGGGCTGTGGTGAGCCAAGCTGAGCCCAGAAGGGCTGATCAGAGGTGTGGTCAACTCACAGCCCTTATGTAGTGTGGGCAAGAAATAAACATTTATTGCAGTAAACCACTAGGAATTGGGGGTTACCTGACCACAGTAAAAAGTGACTAATATGGTCTAGGAAGTACAGAAAACATA
>NW_012110040.1:0-1492 GCF_000951045.1 Mandrillus leucophaeus | reverse complement strand
AGTTTGTTGGGTGGTGTGCCTGGAGCTAAGGGAGTGTGTACAAGTGCAGTGTCTGATAGTCAGAAGGGTAGGCAGGGGTTGTACATTGTGGGTCCAGGCAGGCCACATTACTCAGTTTACTTTTTTTTATATATTGACATCAATGTGGAATAACCAAAATGCCAAAATCAAGAGGGCAAAACAAGAATGTTCATTTTGAGAAGCTCACTGGGCAGTCAATGGATCATTGCAGGAGCTGAGTAAAGGCAAAGAGACCAACTAGCAGATAGTCGTGTCAACCAGTATATAGATAATGATGGTTGGAAATAGGTCAATGTCAATGAAAATGGGGAAGAATAGGTGGATTCAAGAGAAATTTGGGAGGTAAAATCCACAGGGCTTTATATACAATAGATTGGCTATGATGGCACAGGCGAGGGAGATGGAGGTGTTAAATACTTTTTATTGGGCTTGAGAGTTTATATCTCATACATTGGGAACAGCAAAAAGCATGGCTGATGATATGGCAGAAGTTTCGTGAGCACCTGCACCACCTCCTATGAACAGGAAAAAGGGAAAGATAGTTCTATTCCCCTATGGTGGTGTACGGTATTAGCAGCTGCCTAATATGGTCTTTAATACCGAGGAAAAGGACCATCAGCTCTGCAACAGGAGGGGAATTCTGGGGCATCTGAATATTTAACTCAAGGATTTCAAGCCCTGCCAAATCTCAATCACAATGCAAACCTTTATACCCCATTTCCTTCTGTGCCAGTAATGACATTTGAAACAGGGTGGAGAAGTCTACTGAAAAGCAAGATCCCCCTCAGTGAGCACATCAGTCAATCCCTGCTGGGCTGTCTGTTTCAGCTATTAATTTGCATGGGCTGATTCTGGACTGATTCTGTGATAGATCTGTTGCCAAGATCAGCCATTTAAAGCTTACTTACATTTCTGCTTTCTGGACATGACATATCATGAGGCCAAGAAAGAGTGGACAGGTACATAAGCTACAGCCTGAAATGGAAGGAGATGAGTTTGTTGCCAATAGCCGAGGAGAGTAGTAGAGATGACTGAAGGGGAGGGGAGGAGTGGAAATCAGGTTTGAAAGAGACAAGGTCTCAACCTGACCCCAGGCAAAGGACAGCCACTCTCTAAGGTGTGACAGCATGGGTTTCTAGAAAAGCTTTGGAGTTTGACCTCAGCTCATATCCCAGCTCTGCAAGAAGTGAGCTTAAGGCAAGTCATTTCACCTCTCTGAACTTTGGTTTCTTTTGAAAAAAAAAAAAAAAAAAAAGGAAACCATCATGTCTACTTTGAATGGTGGTGAGAATGAAGTGATTTTGCCACAAGCATTGGGAAGCTTTTGGCTTGGCTCCATGTCTGTCTGCAAACACCTGATTTTAAGGAAGTAACGGCTACAGATGTGAGCCTACCGCCATGCTTTTGCTCACTGCCTTCCTCCCACTATCCTGGACCAAAACCGTATGGATCCCTGAATACCCACAGTCTT
>NW_012110039.1:0-1179 GCF_000951045.1 Mandrillus leucophaeus | reverse complement strand
GACGGGGTTTCTCCGTGTTGGTCAGGCTGATCTCAAACTCCTGACCTCAGGTGATCTGCCCACCTCAGCCTCCCAAAGTGCTGGGATTACAGGCATGGGCCACCACGCCCTACCCAGGGTACCTTTAGGTATCATGTCACATTGAGGGAAGAATTTGTTTTTATTTTGAATTCTACCAGTTTCACAGCTAAAATTCAGTATAACCCTGTGGCTTTCTGGTGATTTGAGGGTTAAACCCAAGTATCAGTAAATTCCTGGGGATGATGTGATAATTATTGCATTGTGGCCTATGTTTGCGGACATAGCCTATTAGCAGGGCTCTTGGTTATATCTATCTATTTATATATATTTTTGAGATAGGGTCTTACTCTGTCACCCAGGCTAGAGTGCAGTGGTATGATCTCTGCCCACTGCAACCTCCACCTCCTGTGCTAAAGTAATTCTGCCTCAGCCTCCTGAGTAGCTGGGACTCCATGCCTGGCTAATTTTTTTTTTTTTTTTTTTTTTGGTATTTTTGGTAGAGACGGGGCTTCACCATGTTGCCTAGGCTGGTCTTGAACTCCTAAGCTCAGATGATCCACCCTCCTCAGCTTCCGAAAGTGCTTGTATTACAGGTATGAGCCACTGCGCCTGGCCCTTGGTAACATCTTGACCCTAATGTGTTGAGGTGTGAACATGTCCAGTGAAGTCAGAGATGGCCTGGCCAGCCTATGTTTAGCTAGGTGTATTTTAGTAGGAAGTAGAAGGTATGTGAATGTGGGAAGGAAGAACCACTTGTCTGAGGCAAGCAAATTTTTGCTACAAATAGTTTTTCTGGCTTCTAGAGGCTATAACCTCATGATTAACTGGGTTAGAAAATGTTTCTGGCTGAGTGCAGTGGCTCACACCTGTAATCCCAGCACTTTGGGAGGCCGAGGCGGGCACATCACAAGGTCAGGAGTTCGAGACCAGTCTGGCCAATATGGTGAAAATACTAAAAATAGAAAAGTACTCTACTAAAAATAGAAAAATTAGCCAGGCATAGTGTCACACGCCTATAGTTCCAGCTACTCAGGAGGCTGAGGCAGGAGAATCACTTGAACCCGGAGGCAGAGGTTGCAGTGAGCTGAGATTGCACCACTGCACTCCAGCCTGGGCGACAGTGAGACTCTGTCTGAAAATTAAAGAAGGAAAAAGAAA
>NW_012110038.1:0-1489 GCF_000951045.1 Mandrillus leucophaeus | reverse complement strand
GTTTGTGTGTGTCAGATTGTGGAAAATAAATCCCACAAAAATTCAGGTGGTTTCCTTTCAGTAAAATTTCCAGGCTACCAGTGACTGCAGCATGCAAAGACATCCCTTCCCAGGTGCAGGTGGGGTTTTTGCTTCAGGTCCCTTCTACCACAAACAAAGACACATGCCTAGTAAGCCTCTTTGGATTTTGGAGGCAACACTTGCCTCACGTGGGTACATTCTGTTGGCCTAATTATCCAGTATCCTAAAAAGCTGTGAATTTTGTGTTAGGCCCAGGACAAGAGAAGGCGCTACACCAGAACTAGGCTGCCATGCACTTTTCTCTGGCCTGGGACTCAGCAGGTGCATTGGTGCTTGAAGTGTCAGTGGCAGGTAAAGATGCGCTCAGAAACTTTTGCAGGGGCTTATACATGAATCATAGCACAGACCCTGAAGATTTTAGAGCGAAGCCATGCCATCCTTGGGGATAATTATTCTTCTTTTGAGAAAAAGCCTTTGTCTGTCTACTGGGCCTTAGTAGAGTGAATGCTTAACCACGACCTCCAATTTGCTATGAGGCCTGGCTGCGGGACAAGAGCCAGGTGTTGTCTCACGCACCCAGCCAAAATGTTGGGAAAGTACAGCAGCTCTTCATTACCAACCAGAGATGATCTATGCGAGATGAGGCTTAAGCAGGACATGAAGGCACAAGAAAGCTGCAGGACAGAAGGTCCAAATGTTTATAGCTCCACTTCTGCCGCATTGCCTTCTCTCTCCAGCCTGCACCTGTAGCTTTCTGGGGAGTCAGGCTTATTTCCTTTAGTGTGCTTTAAAGACACATTCATGAGTTCTTGTCCTTTGCAGGGACATGGATGAAGCTGGAGACCATCATTCTCAGCACACTAACACAGGAACAGAAAACCAAACACCATATGTTTTCACTCATCAGCGGGAGTTGGACAATGAGAACATATGGACACAGGGACAGGAACATCACACCGGGGCCTGTCAGTGGTTAGGGGTCCAGGGCAGGGAGAACATTAAAACAAATACCTAATGCATGCTGGGCTGAAAACCTAGACGATGGGTAGATGGGTGCAGCCAAGCACCATGGCACATGTATACCTATGTAACAAACCTGCACATTCTGCACGTGTATCCCAGAACTTAAAGTAAAATAACAATTAAAAAATAAAAATAAATAAAGACTCATTCATTCATGGATCACAAGTATCAGATTGTCATCCAGTTTTAAAGCTAATAATTTTCCATCGGGTGTACATCCTTGGATGGGCATTTGGGTCCTTTCCATCTCTTGCTTGTAATCAATAATGAGCAATGCTGTGAACATTGCTGTACAAACATGTGTACCACTCTCTTCCTTCAATCCTTTAGACGGTTTACCAGAAGTGGTATTTCTGAATCATATGGTAAACTTTTTGGGGAGTTGCCATAATGTTTTCCACAGTAGCCATGCCATTTTCCATGCAGAAATCACCCTTCTTCTGTG
>NW_012110037.1:0-2065 GCF_000951045.1 Mandrillus leucophaeus | reverse complement strand
TTGTTTAGCTCTTCTGGAATTATGCTAATTTGACAGTGTCACCCATTTCTGGATGCAACCCAGACAGACCCAGGACCCCTCTTCTTTTTCTTTTTTTTTTTTTTTTTTTTTTTTTTTGAGGTAGAGTCTCACTCTATCACCCAGGCTGGAGTGTAGTGATGTGATCTCGGCTCACTGCAAGCTCCACCTCCTGGGTTCAAGCGATTCTCCTGCATCAGCCTCCCGAGTAGCTGGGATTACAGCCATGTGCCACCATGCCCGGCTGATTTTTGTATTTTTAGTAGATATGGGGTTTCAGCACGTTGAGCAGGCTGGTCTCAAATTCCTGACCTCAAGTGATCCTCCCCTCTTGGCCTCTCAAAGTGCTAGGGTTACAGGTGTGAGCCACCATGCCTGGCCCCTTGTTCTTATTAGTGGCACAAATCTCTCTCCCAGCCACCTTCACACTCTGCTTTTCCTGAGCACTGTTCCCTAGGGTCATGTCTTATCATGTCACCATTCATTCACTTGTCCACAATAAGTGGATAACTTTGAGTAGATAACA
Source organism: Mandrillus leucophaeus (assembly GCF_000951045.1). NCBI lineage: Eukaryota > Metazoa > Chordata > Mammalia > Primates > Cercopithecidae > Mandrillus > Mandrillus leucophaeus. Next base: position 1,521 of record NW_012110037.1, on the reverse strand, counting down.
AATTACATTGAGCTCTAACACAGAAGACACTGGCTGGATTCAGGGGTGAGGATAACCCCTGCTTTCACAGAACTTACTCTCCACCTACTCTGTTGAACTCCATTTGGCCAAACGTTTGACAGGAAACCTGAAGGGGAACCTGTTTCCAATGCCCTGAGACATAAGGTCGTACAGATTGCAAATGGTGAGTTCTGTCTTCACTCATCACCTTGTGCTTACCAGGGAGCTGGAAGATGTCCCTTATGAGAAGCTACCTAAGCAAGGACATTCGCAAGCCATCAGCATTAGTCATCTTTTATATAAAAATCATATTGTTCTGGAAGGTGGCCATCCTGTTACACTGTTCAAAGCACAGGCAGTATATCTGGGGACTGCCAACACACACGTGTGCATGTCTATACTGGTCAGGGAGAAGGGAGCTAATGATTCTAAGTCTGAAAACACTCTGAAGAACAAGGCATGTGCCATATGACAGAAGCCTCCGAAGCATCTTCGGAGGCTTCTGTCATATGGCACATGCCTTGTTCTTCAGAGTGTTTTCAGACTTAGAATCATTAGCTCCCTTCTCCCTGACCAGTATAGACATGCACACGTGTGTGTTGGCAGTCCCCAGATATACTGCCTGTGCTTTGAACAGTGTAACAGGATGGCCACCTTCCAGAACAATATGATTTTTATATAAAAGATGACTAATGCTGATGGCTTGCGAATGTCCTTGCTTAGGTAGCTTCTCATAAGGGACATCTTCCAGCTCCCTGGTAAGCACAAGGTGATGAGTGAAGACAGAACTCACCATTTGCAATCTGTACGACCTTATGTCTCAGGGCATTGGAAACAGGTTCCCCTTCAGGTTTCCTGTCAAACGTTTGGCCAAATGGAGTTCAACAGAGTAGGTGGAGAGTAAGTTCTGTGAAAGCAGGGGTTATCCTCACCCCTGAATCCAGCCAGTGTCTTCTGTGTTAGAGCTCAATGTAATTTGTTATCTACTCAAAGTTATCCACTTATTGTGGACAAGTGAATGAATGGTGACATGATAAGACATGACCCTAGGGAACAGTGCTCAGGAAAAGCAGAGTGTGAAGGTGGCTGGGAGAGAGATTTGTGCCACTAATAAGAACAAGGGGCCAGGCATGGTGGCTCACACCTGTAACCCTAGCACTTTGAGAGGCCAAGAGGGGAGGATCACTTGAGGTCAGGAATTTGAGACCAGCCTGCTCAACGTGCTGAAACCCCATATCTACTAAAAATACAAAAATCAGCCGGGCATGGTGGCACATGGCTGTAATCCCAGCTACTCGGGAGGCTGATGCAGGAGAATCGCTTGAACCCAGGAGGTGGAGCTTGCAGTGAGCCGAGATCACATCACTACACTCCAGCCTGGGTGATAGAGTGAGACTCTACCTCAAAAAAAAAAAAAAAAAAAAAAAAAAAGAAAAAGAAGAGGGGTCCTGGGTCTGTCTGGGTTGCATCCAGAAATGGGTGACACTGTCAAATTAGCATAATTCCAGAAGAGCTAAACAA
>NW_012110036.1:0-1559 GCF_000951045.1 Mandrillus leucophaeus | reverse complement strand
GAGATAATCACATGGTTTTTGTCATTGGTTCTGTTTATGTGATGGATTATGTTTATTGATTTGCATATGTTGAACCAGCCTTGCATCCCAGGGATGAAACTGACTTGATTGTGGTGGATAAGCTTTTTGATGTGCTGCTGGATTCAGTTTGCCAGTATTTTATTGAGGATTTTCACATTGATGTTGATATTGGTCTAAAATTCTCTTTTTTTGTTGTGTCTCTGCCAGGCTTTGGTATCAGGATGATGCTGGTCTCATAAAATGAGTTAGGGAGGATTCTCTCTTTTTCTATTGTTTGGAATAGTTTCAGAAGGAATGGTACCAGCTCCTCCTTGTACCTCTGGTAGAATTTGTCTGTGAATCCGTCTGCTCCTGGACTTTTTTTGGTTGGTAGGCTATTAATTATTGCCTCAATTTCAGAGCCTGCTATTGGTCTATTCAGGAATTCAATTTCTTCCTGGTTTAGTCTTGGGAGGGTGCATGTGTCCAGGAATTTATCCATTTCTCCAAGATTTTCTAGTTTATTTGCATAGAGGTGTTCATAGTATTCTCTGATTGTAATTTGTATTTCTGTGGGATCAGTGGTGATATCCCCTTTTATCATTTTTTATTGCATCTATTTGATTCTTCTCTCTTTTCTTCTTTATTAGTCTTGCTAGTGGCATATCAATTTTGTTGATCTTTTCAAAAAACCAGCTCCTGGATTCACTGATTTTTTGAAGGGGTTTTTTGTGTCTCTATCTCTTTCAGTTCTGCTCTGATCTTAGTTATTTCTCGCCTTCTGCCAGCATTTGAATGTATTTGCTCTTGCTTCTCTAGTTCTTTTAATTGTGATGTTAGGGTGTCAATTTTAGATCTTTCCTGCTTTCTCTTGTGGGCATTTAGTGCTATAAATTTCCCTCTACACACTGCTTTAAATGTGCCCCAGAGATTCTGGTATGTTGTGTCTTTCTTCTCATTGATTTCAAAGAGCATGTTTATTTCTTCCTGCATTTCGTTATGTACCCAGTAGTCATTCAGGAGCCGGTTGTTCAGTTTCCATGTAGTTGAGTGGTTTTGAGTGAGTTTCTTAATCCTGAGTTATAGTTTGATTGCACTGTGGTCTGAGAGACAGTTTGTTATAATTTCTGTTCTTTTACATTTGCTGAGGAGTGCTTTACTTCCAACTATGTGGTCAATTTTGGAATAAGTGCTATGTGGTGCTGAGAAGAATGTATATTCTGTTGAATTGGGGTGGAGAGTTCTGTAAATGTCTATTAGGTCTGCTTGGTGCAGAGCTGAGTTCAATTCCTGGATATCCTTCTAAACTTTCTGTCTCATTCATCTGTCTAATGTTGACAGCGTAGTGTTAAAGTCTCCCATTATTATTGTGTGGGAGTCTAAGTCTCTACGTAGGTCTCTAAGGACTTGTTTTATGAATCTGGGTGCTCCTGTATCGGGTGTGTATATATTTAGGATAGTTAACTCTTCTTGTTGAATTGATCCCTTTACCATTATGTAATGGCCTTCTTTGTCTCTTTTGATCTTTGTTTGTTTAAAGTCTGTTTTATCAGAGACTA
>NW_012110035.1:0-1667 GCF_000951045.1 Mandrillus leucophaeus | reverse complement strand
TTTGGTAGAGACAGCATTTCACCATGTTGCCCAGGCTGGTCTCAAACTCCTGAACTCAAGCAATCCCCCTGCCTTGGCCTCCCAAAGTGCTGGGATTACACGCATGAGCCACTGTGCCAGGCCAAGAGTGAGACCCTGTTTCTAAAAAAAAAGAAAATTAAGGGAGAGGGAGAGAAGGAAAAAGAAATAATTTTGGATTTCCTTTGTCGTTCAGTAAGTACTAAATTATGAGGTGTTGAAGTGGCCATATTTCTATATCTGATCTTAGCCTCTCCCTTGTATCAGTTAGCTACAGCTGTGTAACAAATCACCTAAAAACATTGTGGCATAAAACAACCACCATATATTTTTTTTCTCACATGTGTTTGCGTCCTCAACATTATCCTGGTGACCCGGGCCAGGCTCAGATGACCTTGGCTGGCTCACTCATGCATCTGTGGTCCTCTGGCGGGTTGACTAGAGACTGGCTGGTTTGGAATGCCTTCAGCTGGGATGACTCAGTTCTTCCCTACCTTTCTCTCACATTCCTCCAGCAAGCTGGCCCAGGCATGTTCTCATGGAGAAGGCAGAGGAGCAAGACAGAGAAGAGAAATACACAAAGCCTGAGGCCTGTTCATGAAGGTGGTACGTTCTTGTTCTTTTTTTTTTTTTTTTGAGACAGTCTTACTGTGTCACCCAGGCTGGAGTGCAATGGTGCAATCTTGGCTCACTGCAACCTCTGCATCCTGGGTTCAAGTGATTCTCCTGCCTCAGTCTCCCAAGTAGCTGAGATTACAGCCGTGTGCCACCACACCTGGCTAATTTTTGTATTTTTAGTAGAGATGGGGTTTTGCCATGTTGGCCAGGCTGGTCTTCAACTCCTGACCTCAAGTGATCCACCTGCATCAGCCTCCCAAAGTGCTGGGATTACAGGTGTGAGCCACGTGCCCGGCCTGGACTTCTACTTTCTCACTCCTCTTCCTAGTCGGTCACCGTTCTACCTATTTGTGAGTCAGTCCTCTTGTTTCCATCCCCACACCTCCACGCTGGTCCAGGCCACCATCACCTCTCGCTTGGACCGACAATGACAATGACACATAAGGGGTGGAGGTGGAGGTGATGGGGTGGGTGTTGGCCCTGGGTTTCAGTCCTGGTTCTGCTGTGTAGTAGCTAAGTGCCCTCAGGGGAGTGACTTTACCTCTCTGTGCCTCAGTTTCCTCCTCCATAAAGTGGTGATGATTAGCTGGGCATAGTGGTGCATGCTTGTAGTCTTAGCTACTCAGGAGTCTGAGGTGGGAGGATCCCTTGAGCCCAGGAATTTGAGGTTGCAGTGAGCTATGAGTGCGCCACTGCACTCCAGCCTGGGTGACAAAGCAAGAAACTGCCTTAAAATAAAAAAAATAAAATAGGCCAGGCATGATGGCTTACACCTGTATTCTAAGAGCTTTGAAAGGCCCAGGTGGGGCTGGGTGCAGTGGCTCATGCCTATAATCCCAGCATTTTGGGAGGCCAATGAGGGTGGATCACCTGAGGTCAGGAGTTCGAGACCAGCCTGACCAACATGGTGAAGCCCCGTCTCTACTAAAAATACAAAAAATTAACTGGGTGTGGTGGGAGGTGCCTGTAGTCCCAGCTACTCAGGAGGCTGATGCAGGAGGATTGCTTGAGCCCAGGAGGTTGAGGCTGCA
>NW_012110034.1:0-1124 GCF_000951045.1 Mandrillus leucophaeus | reverse complement strand
AAAAAAAAAAAAAAAAAGAAAAATGTAAATCTATAAAACAGTTGCCAATAATAGTATGATGAACCCTCATACAGTCTTCGTCTCACTTATCTAATTGTTAGCATTCTGCAGTATTTGTTCTACCACCATCCCTTTATATCTATGCATAATAAAATACATACACACATATTGTTATTATTACTACTACTAGTATTGTTGAACTATTGATGAGAAAGTTGCAGATACCATAACCCTTTCCTGATGTGTCTCCTGGGAACAAGGATATGATCTTATTTAACCACAGAACACTGATCAGGTTCAGTATATTTAGCTTGGATACCATATTATCATCTAATGCACAGGCTCCATATTCAAATTCCAGCAATTGCTTCTATAATATTCCTTTTAAAAAACATTTTACAATTTATTTTAATTGATATTTATTTTAATTATCACGTACATGTTGTCTTGAAATATGTATATATTGTAGAAGGGCTAAATTGAGCTAATTAACCTATGTATTACTTTGCATTCTTATTTTTTGTGATGAAAACACTTAAAATTTACTCTCAGCAATTTTTTTTTTTTTGAGGTGGAGTCTTGTTCTGTTACCCAGGCTGGTGTGCAGTGATGCCAACTTGGCTCACTGCACTCTCCACCTACCGGGTTCAAGCCATTCTCCTGCCTCAGCCTCCTGAGTAGCTGGGACTACAGGTGCCCGCCACCACGCCTGGCTAATCTTTTTGTATTTTTAGTAGAGACTGGGTTTCACCATGTTAGCCAGGATGGTCTTGATCTCCTGATGTCATGATCTGCCTGCCTTGGTCTCCCAAAGTGCTGGGATTACAGGCGTGAGCCACTGCGCCCAGCCTACTCTCAGCAATTTTTAATAACATAATACAGTGTTATTATCTCTAGTCACCATGTTGTACAGTAGATCACTTGGACTTATTCATACTATCTAACTGAAATTTTGTCTTTTTTGATCAGTATCTCCCCAACCCTTCCTCCCCCCAGCACCGGGTAACCACCATTCTCTTCTCTAGTTCTTTAAGTTCAACTCCTTTAGATTTCACATATAAGTGGGATCATATGGCGTTTGTCTTTCTGTGCCTGACTTTTTTCTTTTTCTTTTTTTTTTTTTT
>NW_012110033.1:0-1709 GCF_000951045.1 Mandrillus leucophaeus | reverse complement strand
TATATATATATATATATTTATATGAGAGACGGTCTTTGAAGACACAGTATGAGAAAAAGTATGTAAGTTATCGCATTAGTAATTTTAAAATATTTCTTTGGTGTTGAAAGTATATTTCAGGTATATTTCGGGTTAAATAAGATATGTTATTAAAGTTGACTTTTATCTTTTTCTTTTTACTTTTTAAAAGTGGGAGCTGAGCATGGTGTGGCTCATGCCTATAATCCCTCACTTTGGGAGACAGGTGGGTGGATCGCTTGAGCCCAGGAGTTTGAGAGCAGCCTGGGCAACATGGTGAAACCCCATCTCTACAAACATTGCACAATTAGCCAGACATAGTGGTTCACGCCTGTAGTCCCAGTCACTTGGGAGGCTGAGGCAGGAGGATCACTTGAGCCCTGGAGATGGGGACTGCAGTGAGCTGAGATGGCGCCGCTTCACTCCAGCCTGGGCAACAGAGTGAGACTCTGTCTCAAAAAACAAACAAAAAACGTGGTGACTAGAAAATGTAGAATGCTGTAGATGACTCACATTACATTTCTGTTGGGCAGCCTTGCTCTAGACACTCCAACAAAGGGGGGCTTGGAGAGTGATCTTCCAGCTCCTCCAGGGAAGTCCGCTGAACTGAGAAGCAATCATACGCTGTCTCTGAGAGCAGATTCTTTATAAAATCAGTAGGCAGCGAGGCAAGCCCTACATGACATTACTTTTAAAAGCTGGTGATGATGGTTCTGCAGACAGCTCTGTGCTGCTGGCCAAGAGGGTTTGTGGCTGAGGAAACTGGCCTGTAAATTGGTCACCTGCTCTGACATCATCACGGCTCCCCCAGCTCCGGGTGGGGATTTCTTCACTTTGCAGAGGCCCCGGAATTCACCTTCGCTGTTTCTTTCTTGTTGTCATATTCTTGTGAGGAGAAAGAGGCCAGCTGAGGGAAAAGAGAAGAGGGGAGGGAAGGAAAGGGTAGGAGGATTACCATTGATTAAAACAACAAGGACAGAGGAGGAAGGACAAAGGGGGGACGATCTCCTTGGCTAAAACAAAAGATTCAAAAAGTCAGCAAGTCAAGTGTCTAGTGCTTTTCTGTATCTCTGTCTCTGTCTCTCTCTCTCTCTCTCTCTCTCTCTCTGGAAGTCTTTTGACTTTTGAATGTTTCTGGGAAGCCATAAGCAGTTACCTTTGTTTTGCAGATTAGGAAAAGGGATAAAAAAACGGATGAGTGGCCAGGCACGGAGGCTCATGCCTGTAATCTTGGCACTTTGGGAGGCTGAGGAAGGAGGATCTCTTGAGCCCCAGAGTTCAACACCAGCCTGGGCAACAGAGTGAGACCTTGTTTCCACAAAAATTTAAAAAAATAATAAATAGCTGGGTGTGGGTGCCTATAGTCCCAGCTACTGGGGAGCCTGAGGGAGGAGGGTCACTTGAGGCCAAGAAAAGAAGAAAGAGAGAAAGAGAGAGAGAGAAGAAAGAAAGAAAGAAAGAAAGAAAGAAAGAAAGAAAGAAAGAAAGAAAGAAAGAAAGAAAGAGGAAGGAAGAAAGAAAGAAAAGAAAAGAAAGAGAGTGGAAGGAAGGAAAGAAGGAAAGAAAGAAAGGAAGGAGGAAAGAAAGAAAGGAAGGAAGAAAGAAAGAGAAAGAAAGAAAGAAAGAAAGAAAGAAAGAAAAAAGAAAAGAAAAGAAAGAAAGAGGGAAGGAAAGAAAGAAAGAAGGAAAGA
>NW_012110032.1:0-1667 GCF_000951045.1 Mandrillus leucophaeus | reverse complement strand
TTTATTATTTATTTTGAGAACAGATTATGACTCTGGCTAATTTTTGTATTTTTAGTAGAGACGGAGTTTTGCCATGTTGCCCAGGCTCATCTGGAACTCCTGGGTTAAAGCAATCTCTCCACCTTGGCCTCCCAAAGTGCTTGGATTACAGGCGTGAGCCACCACACCCAACTAGCCCAGTGCTTTTTTGACAAAAAGGCAGTGTCTCAATAGCCAGCTGGAATCAGAACCCTTTAGGAAATCAGTTTCCTGAATATTTAAAAACTTCCAATGGCTTAGACTGGAAAAGCTAAGTAATGAAATGCTGATGATATAAGAGTGTGGTGAAACTTACTCCCAGGCAGAGTACCAGTTTTGAAATCCTGCCTCTCATAGAGATGACTAATAAGTGAGGGTGTCAGAGTCACATGGCAGAAGTCATTTCAAGTCATGTCAAATGACTTAATCATTTAAGAAATCAACAAATTCTATCAGTACTGATGAGATAACATATTTGGGATGAGTGCAGCAAACAAGGTAGGCTTTTTTAGAAATTAGGATGCTGTCTTAAAAAAATAGCATGTACTTTTAATTTACTTGATAGTATTTAAAACTATCATCAATAGCTTAATAGATACCAGACAAGGTGTAAAATATGTGATGTAATTTCACCTAATTCTCAAATCAACTGTATTAGGCAGATATTGTTGTTATCCTGTTTTACAGAGGCTTAGCAAAGTTGAACAATTTCGTTGTGGTTATTTGGTTCCACAAAGATTAGGCCCCAGGTTTAGTCTTACAACTGTCAGTATACCCATTAATATGACTGAGAATAAGCTGAAAACCTTTTTTTTTTTTTTTTTCTAAGTCTCTGGCTAAGACAAAGAATAACACTTTTCTTAAGACTAATACTTATTTTTTAAAATTATTATTATTTTTTATTTTACTTTTAAGTTCTGAAGACTAATACTTGTTTTTTAAAAATCAGATGTCTAGGATATTTCGACATTCTTCTGTAGACGGTCGATTTATCAAATCTCATGTTATCAAATTAAGGTATGTAAACTTGGTTTGTAATTTCAAGTTAATACTGTTAAGATGAGGTATTTGATGAACCTAATTGCTTAGTTGCCCTGAGCAAGTCTTTACAGCAACACACAGATTTCATAAATCTTGAGCAGCCCAAGGTTTCCTACCTATTCCTCAATCACAATAGAAAGTCGTAAGGTGCTTTGTGACAAGAAAATCTCAGTTATTGGATAGAAAAAGAGGAAACAAATACAAGAAACAGCGGAATGACACAGTCGACATTCCCTCTTCCCCCGGCCTCTTTAGTTAGGGGCTGAGTAGAACTTAATGTCTTTTTCATTTTCCTCATTTTAAGCCTACCCCACCATCAGACAATGACTTTCTCCTCAGTAAAGTTTTTCTTTCATGACAGTGCATGTTTATTGTTAGTTTAAAATGGCTTTTCATTTTGATGCTTTGGTGAAAACTAATTTGCTTTGGTGAAAACAAATTAATTTTGGTGAAAACTAATTTGGTGAATCATGAAGTTATTATCAGAGACTAAAATTACAGAATCCATCCTGAATGTTTTTACATGTTGTCTAAAAAGCTTAGATTCCATAGTGATATATGTCTCTTCATATATATGTATATATGTATATATACATTTGCATATATGT
>NW_012110031.1:1432532-1433366 GCF_000951045.1 Mandrillus leucophaeus | reverse complement strand
CTCTCAAAGTAGAAGGCATCGCTTCGTGGATCCATTACACACACGTCAAACCGGTGGACCCATCATCCGACCTTCTCGAGCCGTCTGGAGCACCGGTTACATGGACTGTGGACAAAGCTAAGAACAATCCCTTAAAGCTAACCCTGCGCTGTCATCCCCATGGCCGTAACCATGTTTAGCTCACCTATGCTTTTATGCCTTATGCATCTGACTCTTCTCACTGCTGCGCCGTCTAATCCCTATGTCTGGAGGTTCTGGCTCTATGAAAACAAAACTCATCCTGGGGAAACCCCCCAGGCAGGTAAACTGCTGGCTAGTGCAGACTGCCCCCCCTCAGGGTGTAATACTATAGTTTACCTCAATTTCACTAGGTTCCAGATTGCCCAACCAGCAATACCCATAATCTGTTTTGAATATGATCAAACTGAATATAATTGTAAAAATTATTGGTGGCACCAGAGTGCAGGTTGCCCATATAGCTACTGTAAGACGCACTGTGTCCGATACTGGAGAGAACGACAAGGGTGGTATTTTTACCAAACTGAGTCTCCCGTCACTTACACTTGGATAATTAGAGACCCATGGGACTCTCGGTAGACAACCCCACAACATGGGGGAGTATATTACTCATCAACTAGTACCTGGCCCAGTAGCCATTTATATCTGTGGAGAAGTCTAGTCCAGATTCAACCCTTAATCCATACACAAATCCACAGACAGGAAACCAAGCTATCACAAGACTTGCAGCCCTTCTCCTGGCTAACCCTACTACAGGAAGGTCTAGCATTCGCCAACCTCACTGGTTTAGGCGACCTGTCCTCTTGCTTTATGTGT
>NW_012110031.1:1323679-1431137 GCF_000951045.1 Mandrillus leucophaeus | reverse complement strand
GATTTGTATAATAACTCTATGCCCACTTTTCTTAGACTATATAACACTGCTCGGAGCTCAGTGGGGGAGCTCTCCTGCCCGTCTCGTTTCGCGAGCGAGGGAGAGTTCCAGGTTCAAACCTGTAATAAAGATCCTTGCTGCTTAGCTTTGACTCTGGACTCTGGTGGTCTTCTTCGGGGAATAAACGGTCTGGGCATAACATTAGATCACTGCCATCCAAAAGCATTTTCTGTGATGATGGAACTATTCTTCATCTGTGATGTCAAAGACTGTAGTCACTAGATACATGAGGCTATTGAGCACTTAAAATGTGGCTAACGCTACAGAATAAATTTTTATAATTTTAATTTATATAATCACATGTGGTTAGTGTCTACCATATTAGAGAGCGTAGCATCAGAACATAATACAGGCCCCTTGCATTTATTACACCTTCTTTGTTTAAAGCTGTGCAAGATTTGTCTGAATTTAAAGTGAATAAGACAGGAGTGACTAGGATACCTAGTTTTACATTAGACTGCTCCAGATTTTACTTTTACATTTTCTATCACATGGGCTAAAATTGCTCCTGTATATAAGCTCCTGTCCAATCTTAGCTATTTGCTTTATTTAATTTTTGTTCAGTAAAATGGATAGTGTTAAGTAATTGTCTTCCTGCCTTCATTCCAAAAATATGACTAATCTCGGCCAAGTAAGAGTTATTGTCCTCATTAGTTTCCCTGCCAAGGAAGAATCAACAGAAAATGCCAGCCTTCTACATAGCTCCTTCCATCTACATTCCTGTGTAGCTACTTGCTAGATCTTTCTGCTCCTACCCACTGGGTGCGGATCAGCAGAAGTATAAGTCAACTATGATGCAGATGCTATCCGGAGATTCAGAAGGGAAATCCTTAGGTGTGGTTTCCATGAAAAAAAGGCCTTTGGACATGTAAATATAAGAGATTAAACTTGTATTTCACTTTGATATTGTGATTTGCAGTAAGAAATATACATTTGGTCTTTGCCACCAGTTCCCGGCACAGTGCTTCTAAAACCCTTGTAATTTCCTGAATGACAGGAGTGCCAGGACCATCTTTTGTTCTAATATTTGGTCTGTGACTAGACACACCGCTCCTAAAATCTCTGGAATCTCAGAAGTGTCTTTTTGTATGCTAATGAGATATCCGGTGGCTGAAGGCTCCTGAAAAGCCTTAGGTTGGAGAATGGCTTCCAGGGAAACCAACAATATGATTAGAGCACTGAAGTTTCAGCTCTCCTCTCCTGATGTCTTACAAAGAGGGACTGGTGGTTGAGCTAATCAGTATTGGCCAATGATTTTAATCAATCATGCCTACACAATGAGGCCTCTATAAAACCCCAAAGGACCCGGTTTCAAGAGATTCTGGGTTGGTGAACACATGGAGGTTCTGAAAGGTGGTATGCCTAACTGGGGCATGGAAGCTCTGTGTCTCTCCCCTTTAATTGCCCTATGTGTGTCTTGCATTTGGTTATTCCTGAGTTGTATTCTTTATAATAAACCGACACTCATAAGTAAAGTGTTACCCTGAGTTTTGACAGCTGTTCTAGAAAATTTTCAAGCCCAAGGAGGGGTCATGAGAACTTCCCATTTATAGCTAGTCAGTCAGAAGTACAGGTGACAATTTGGACTTGAGAGTGGCATTTGAAGTGGGGAGCAGTCTTGTGGGACTGAGCCCTTAATTTGTGGGGTCTGTAGTAACCCCACGTATATACTATCAGAATTGCATTGAACTGTAATACACCCAGTTGGTGTCAGAGAGTTGGAAATTGGTTGATATGGCAAAAATTCCCAGACATCTGTTTTCAGAAGAGAAATATTTTAAGTATAGGAAAACAGTTTATTTTTCCTTTTTTATTCATATAACTTTCTTCAAAGACAAGCAAATGATGATTGGTGGTAAAATATGCCCAGAAAAAAAGAAAAAAGGAAGAAAAATAAAGATAAGTAAATGAAAACAACTCAGTCCAAAGAGATGCATATATCCTTACTGTGTGGCAAACATAAAAATGCTTGATCTCCTCTTACCAAAAATACAGACTTAAATCTATACCTGTGAATAAAAGCATAAAACCCATGTAATAGCTACAGTATTGTGTTCTGTATTCAGAAAAGGTTTATAACAGTGTTTCTTGGGACCCAGGAAAGAAGAGAAAGCTACGTTATTAGAAGTCACTATGTACACAATTATCTCCGGCTGAATGTAAACTGTGCTCTTGATGGGAATAGCTAAAGAAATACCAAATTTAAAGAAGGAGCCATTAGTTAATTTTTCCATTTCAAACAGTGCTTTCTGTGCTTGCTGGTTTTGACCTTCTTTTAAACTTCCTTCAGAGGCCATCTCCTCCCTCTCTGGAAAAGACTGTAAATATGTATTTATTTTAGAACAAGAATGGGGCTTGATTCCCTTAGCTAATGTAATATGCATACTAGTCTGTATGAACGCTAGAAATCATTTCTTTCAAAAGACATTAAAACTTTTATTATCCATCAAACTAAATCATCAAAATTATAGCTTCCCTCAAATTTTTAATAAGGTGATGTTGCTTGATAAACTACCACACATCTTTTGTCCTCAGATAAATATCATAGTTTCATAGCCCTCTCATAAATACTAGTAAGTATAGGATTGGAAATCCTATCAGAACGTAAATCATAGTGAAGCATCTATCCAGTTCTCCAACAAGACTCCCCAGCTGATATATCAGTTCAAAAATAATCTTAAAAGCAGTCACCATCAAACTTATTACAAAACTTGCATTCACCAAGAAACTATGTCATAAAATTTCTGAGTTTAAATGTGTTCAAATGTGACTTCGTAGAGCATTTGACGTAACATTCAGGATAGTAAGAACAGAAGTAAAAGTTATCCATCCTCTTTAAGCTCTTAACCTTAGAGCTCTGCACCTTTTCTTAGAAACATCATTCCTCCAATATTTCAGCCTAGATTTTTCTCACTGCTAATATTGCAGTTCTGAGAAGGCGGCAAATACTAAAGTTATCATCATTAGCAGAGGAGTAAACTGTGTCATGGATATGAACTGCACCACTTCTGAATGTTTTAGACATTTCTCTTAGAAAAGAAGCATGGATAGGGATAACCAGTTCTATAACCTGAAATACTGCACAAAGGCTTATAATTTCTTATCTCGCATCTGTCATTTAGAGGTAAATTAATTTCCTTATTTGCTAGAGACTCAGAAATACATTTTGACTCTGTATTTTTCAATATTTAAGGGAACTATGTTGTTAGGTCCTCCTGCAATGTGAAAGGACCGCAAGGTCTGACTCTCACAACTAATTTAAAAATTGGGATCATTGTAGAAAGCCTCTTCCATTAAAGCCACAGGTTGCAAGAATAACCTTGCTTTTCAAGATTAGTTATACTGGAACAAAACATTTTTCCCTTCTCTCTACCCAAATTCCTGAAGTCTCATTATACTTTTCTCAAAGAAGAGTTTATAATATAACTAGCATGAAGTCACCATTGTCTATAGAAATGGTTTCTGATATGTGAATTACAAATGATAGCATATAATTCCATAAAACACTGATACTTAGCACTTCCCCACAAACCACAAAAAACTTGTGAAGTCACCATTCTCTACAGAAATGACTTCTGGTATGTGAATATCATAAATGATAGGCTATAATTCTATAAAACCACTGATACTTAGCACTTCTCTACAAATCACATAAAACTCGTAGACTGATTTTAATCAACCAATACAACTACTTCACTTCTGTTTGAGGAAGTATTCAAATTCGGAATTTATTTTGACTGTTTTAAGACTTTGTAACTTGAGATGTCTCCAAAGAGAATGGTCTAAAGAAAGGTACAACTTGGCAATGCAATGATAGCATATGTAACTGATACAAACACTCTTAGGGAATCACTCTGCAAACTCCTGAACTTGTAAGGGTAGGTACTATTAAGTAGACATCTCTGCTACAAAGCTAACAGGTTTGTGAAAGTATTCCTCTTCTTAAATTATTGCCAATTCTACCCGCTTTGGTTACTCTATAAAATACTGATACAGTGGACCCTCATCCTCACTCTTTCCATTAATTTGACATTGCAGGCTCTAGTCAATTATATGAATTTTTTTTTTTTTTTTTTGAGACAGAATTTTGCTCTTGTTGCCCAGGCTGGAGTGTAATGGCACAATCTCGGCTCGCCGCAACCTCTGCCTCCTGGGTTCAGGCGATTCTCTTACCTCAGCCTCCCAAGTAGCTGGGATTACAGGTGTGTGCCACCACGCCTGGCTAATTTTGTATTTTTAGTAGAGACAAGGGGTTTCACCATGTTGGTCAGGCTGGTCTTGAACTCCCAACCTCAGGTGATCTGCCCTCCTTGGCCCCCCATGAATTTTTGCCCATAAAATGAAATCAAAGAAAGGCATAGCAGGGAGAAACCACCTGGCTCTGTGTGATATAATCCCATGAGAAACAACATGCAATGAAAGAAAGTAATACTAATTACTACTATACCTATACTAAAACAGTAAATGGAGAAAAATTCTGGGTTCATAGATTGGTAGATCAATATCAGTAAGATGTCATGTCTCCCTAAATTGATCTACAGATTTCAGTGCAATCTTCACCAAATTTATAGCACACATTTTTGTAGATATTAACAACTGAGTTTTGACAAAAGCACAGAGATATGTATCCCCACTAAATAATATTTCCTGATCTTCATTTAACCTTCAAGCCTTTTCTACTGCATTTATGCTTTACATATTCAATATGATTACTTAATATATGCACGTAGCCAAAATAATTTTTAGTGCCCTATTTAGAAATAAAAATAACATAATAGGTCAGGTGTGGTGGCTCATGCCTATAATCCCAGCACTTTGGGAGGCCGAAGTGGGCAGATGGTTTGTGCCCAGGAGTTTGAGACCAGCCTGGGCAGCACAGTAAAACACTGTCTCTACAAGAAAACACGAAAATTAGCCAAGCTGGTGGTGTGCACCTGTGGTCGCAGCTACCTGGGAGGCTAAGGTGGGAGGATTGCTTGAGCCCGAAAAGTGGAGATTACAGTGAGCTGAGGCTGTGCCACTGCACTCCAGCCTGGGTGACAGAGTGAGACCCTATCTCAAATAACATAACATAACATAACATAACGTAAAATAAAGTAAAATAAACATTATATCTGGCTTTCTTACTCAAGAAAGAAAATTTCATGAAAAAAATAAATATTTTCACTTTACAAGAACTATGCTTCTGGCAGAATGTACATGTTCAAGAAATGTTTGCTGAGTGAACATATATGAGTATAAACTTTAAACACATTCCAGGAAGTTGAGATGATGTAAAAGAAAGTGAGAAAGTTCCATAGTCATTTTCTACATGTTCTTCTGTGCTCAAAAAATCTTTATAGTCTCATGGCACAAGGGAAGAAGTTTAGACCCATTAATGAAACATTAGGAGCCATAAACAATTGGCCCCTAATGACTTTCCAGACTTCTCTTTTATTACAACCTAACATCCTTCCAAATCCAAAATAAACACTAAGGGTCAAGCAATTAAACATACTACTTCAGGACTTTTGTTAAAGCAGTACAAATGCCTCTTCTCTTTAGCATGTGTTCGAGTTCCACCTATGTTACTGTTACTACATAATAAATTATGTAGTAATTTATTACCAGTTACTGTTGCTACATAATAAATTACCAGTTACTGTTGCTACATAATAAATTAATCCCAAACATAGCTTAAATTAACGATCATCTTAACATGGTCAAAGGAGTCTGGGGATTAGGAATTCAGATAGCACAAAGAGGCAATGGTTTGTCTTTGCTCTACAATGTCCGGGGCCTCAGTTAGGACAACCTGGAGACTGAAGATGATGTAACAGTTGGAGGCTGGAATCATCTGAAGTCTTGTCCCCTCATACGCCTGGTACCTGGGCTAGGAGACTCAAAGGTTACGACTGCCAAACAGAGTACCAACCCTTGGCCTTTTCAAACGGCTTGATTTCTTCAAAGAATGCAGACCTCAGAGTAGTCAGACTTCTTACACTATAGGCTCAGGGATCTAAGTGCGAGTATTCCAAGAAAAAGGAATACACCTGGATCATCGTTTATGACCCAGCCTCAGAAATGCATATTCTTTTGTTCCAATCAGTTATGAGACCACTCAGATTTAAGGAAAGAAGAAAGAGGTATACATCTTGATGGGAGGGGTATAAAAGAACTTGAGGGCTGTGTTTAAAAACTACCACAGCTTTTATAATCATGCAAAATTTTTACCTCCAAGAAAATGTTTACAAACTCTTCCTAGGCAAACTTAAATTCTCCCAATATACTCTTAGTATTTTATAGTTATTATCATCACGGTACTTAATATAACCTCCCATTTAATTAGGAGTTCCTCGAGAGATGGGCTTCATAATTTGTATATCCCATTACAGCACCTGGTATAGTGCTCTATACTAATGTCACAAATACAGTTTTTCAATATTTATTCTATAGTCAAACTATCCCTGTTTGCAGATGACATGATTCTACACCTAGAAAATGTCACAGTCTTGGCCCAAAAGTTCCTTCAGCTGATAAACAACTTCAGCTAAGTTTCAGGGTACAATATCAGTGTACAAAAACTATTAGCATTCCTATACACCAACAATAGCCAAGCTGAAAGCCAAATCAGGAATGCAGTTGCATTCACAATTGCCAAAAAAAGAAAGAAATACCTAGGAATACAGCTAACTAGGAAGGCGAAAGAGCTCTACAATGAGAATTACAAAACACTGCTCAAAGAAATCAGAGATGACACAAACAAATGGAAAAAAAATTCCATGCTCATCAGAGGAAGAATCAATATTGTTAAAATGGCCATATTGCCCAAAGAAATTTATAGATTTAAGGCTATTCCTAGAAGACTATCAATGACATTCTTCAAAAACTAGAAAAAAAATTTTTCAATTCATATGGAACCAAAAAAGAGCCAGAATAACCAAGGCAAATCTAAGCAAAAAGAACAAGGCTGGAAGCATCATGTTACCCTATTTCAAACTATACTACAGGGCTACAGTAACCAAAACAGCACGGGCCGCCACAAAATCAGACACACAGGCCTATGGAACAGAATAAAGAATCCAGAAGTAAGGCTGCATAAATATAACAATCTAATTTTGAACAAAGTCAACAAAAACAAGCACTGGGGAAAGGACTCCCTATTTAACAAACAGTGCTGCAATAACTGGCTAGCCATATGCAGAACATTGAAACTGGACCCCTTCCTTACATCATATAGAAAAATTAACTCAAGATAGAATAAAAACTTAAATGTAAAACCCAAAACGATAAAAACCCTGGAAGACAACCTAGGCAATACCATTCCAAATATAGGAACTGGCAAAGAGTTCATGACAAAGATGCCAAAAGCAATTACAACAAAAGAAAAATTAACAAGTAGGATCTAATTAAAACTAAAAAGCTTCTGTAGAGCAAAAGAAACTATCAACAGAGTAAATGACAACCTACAGAACGGGAGAAAATTTTTGCAACCTATGTATCGACAAAGATCTAATATCCAGCAACTATAAGGAACTTAAATTTGCAAGAAAAAAAAACCCATTAAAAAGTGGGCAAAGGACACGAACAGATATTTTTCAAAAGAAGACACACATGTGGCCAACAAACATGTGAAAAATGCTCGATTTGACTGATCATTAGGGAAATGCAAACCAAAACTACAATAAGATACCATCTCACACCAGTCAGAATGGCTACTATGAAAAAGTAAAAAAAAAAAAAAAAAGATGCTGGCAAGGTTGCGGAGAAAAGGAAACACTTATACACTCTTGGTGGTAGTTGTGGAAAGCAGTGTGGCAATTCTTCAAAGAGCTAAAACCAGAACTATCATTTGACCCAGCAATCCCATTACTGGGTATATACCCAAAGGAGTATAACTCATTCTATCATAAAGACACATGCACCCATATGTTTACTGCAGTACTATTCACAATAGCAAAGAGATGAAGTCAACCTAAATGTCCATCAATGGTAGACTGGATAAAGAAAATGTGGTACAAATACACCATGGAATACTATGCAGCCATAAAAAAGAATGAGATCATGTCCTATGCAGGAACACGGATGGAGCTGGAGGCCATTATTCTCAGCAAACTAACAGAAAAACTGAAAACCCAATACTGCATGTTCTCACTTTAAGAGGGAGCTAAATGATGAGAACCTATGAACAAAAAGAGGGCAACAACAAACACAGGGGCCTACTTGAAGGTGGAGGATGGAAGAAGGGAGAGAATCAGAGAAAATAACTGCTAGGTACTAGGCTTAGTACCTGGGTGACGAAATAATCTATACAAACAAACCCCCATGACATAAATTTACCTATATAAAAAATCTGCACATGAACCCCTGAACTATAACAAAAGTTTAAAATGTGTATTTTTATTCCACAACTACTACAAATTCTATAACCTACTAGTGATAAATAGCAGTAAATAAGGCAGACTTTGTGTCTGGTTCTTAAAACACTATTGTCCATCAGAATGAAATTAAATAAGTAATCATGGTAAAATACGAACCCAATAAATAGCAGCTACTAGACCAAGTTACTTATAAATGTTCTCAGCTTTAGATTCCTAAATCTCTGTAACAGGAATAACATTCACTTC
The DNA here is from genome assembly GCF_000951045.1 of Mandrillus leucophaeus. Classification (NCBI taxonomy): domain Eukaryota; kingdom Metazoa; phylum Chordata; class Mammalia; order Primates; family Cercopithecidae; genus Mandrillus; species Mandrillus leucophaeus. Next base: position 1,422,471 of record NW_012110031.1, on the reverse strand, counting down.
CGATAAGTGGTAAATAAAGAGCAAATAAGATGACAATGTGCTAAATGCTTGGCATGGTACCTAAAACATTGTAAATAATCAAGAAACGTTATTTTCTAAATGTCGCCAAAATATTATAAATGTAAAATATTTTTATATGTGTGCTTTATTGTATAATACTGAGTAAATTAACTGCTATAACCCAAATCTCAATGTCTTAACACAATGAAAGTCTAGTACTCATTAAATAATAATTTGGGGTGGGGGTGAGCAGCAGTATTGCAGTAGAGAGAGAATACTTGGTACATGGTCATTTAGGGAACTAAGTTCCAAAATCTTGTGAGATCTACTTTTGAGGACATAATTGAAAGGGAAAAGAAAGCAAACCCTACCTTTGCCTTGAAATGACTTCTGCTAATATTCCATTGACAAGGAATAGTCACACAGCCTTCATACATGAGGGCTATCTGAGTCTCTGTATGCCCCAGAAGAGCAAAGACAGAATCTAATGAGTTTCTGCCACAATCCCTAATTTAAGTCAGTAAATACCTATTTTTTTAATTCTTCTTCCCAGATACAGAATGTACTCAAGCTCTCCACTAGGAAGATTACCAAAGATCCCAGCCAGGACAAAATCTAGGATCTCCAGTTCATATATAATCTTCTTTATCAGATGTAGATGTCGCTTTCCATGTCCCTACAACGTATGCCTTAAAGACAAGCTTTCTGTCCCATCTCCCTCTGTATAAAACACATACCATGGGAAAACAGAGAAAGGATAACCACATTTAGAAAGGCCAAAAAAAAGGAAAATATTTGGTGGTTGCTAATCTGTAGCATTCTGAAATCCCACTGGATGTATGAACATTGTGAAGGAAGAAATTCCTTGTTAGGGCCCTAATTTTGTTCTCCAGGAGAAACTCCCTAGTCCTTTGTTGTTCTCCATGGCTCCTGGTTTCACCCTCTATGAGTTTTCCTTGCCTGTTATTTCCCGTGGCCACAAATGAAGTTGGTGTTGAGAAGTATGCCACTTGAGGATAGCTAGGGCTCAGTGAACAGTCACATGCCTTCTAAGGCCAAGTTCACAGTTTCTCTAGCAACAAAATTCCATCAGAATCATAGCAGCTTCCAGTCAGATCCAAATGCTAATAATCAACCCCAAAATTACTTTTTATCATTCTCAAATCTGCTTTATTTATTTGCTTCTTTTCCCAATGCCTCATCTCTCCGTTAATTTACTGGTGGCTACTTTGACTTTTCAGGCTCAAGAAAGCCACATATCTTAATCTGACCATTGTATCAATGTGTAGCCACTCGGCTCAACTGAGAAGTCTTATGGGGTCTTTTTTGCTCAAAGCCTTCTTAAAACCCATCTTTTATTTTTGAGAGTTTAAAAACAGTCATTTTTTTCCAATTCTGAATTTCTGGTTATTATTTTCTTTCACTCCTGGAAACCAAACAATACTTTCCTAAACTCATCTCCTCCTTGACTACATTTGGCAAGGTAGTGCAATTACAATGAACTAACTACTAACAACTTCTTTTCTTAAACCTTCAATCTTGGTAGAAACACGGAATGGCCTCCAAGTTGCCAAAGGTAAGAGTTTTGCAAATATTCATCACATGACATGGATATCTAGCCATCCCAGTATGCTATATGTGTTCCCCACTGCCCAACCCTTAAGCCAATGTCATATACCTTGGGATCTTGTTACAGCAGCAATCCAATTCAAAATGTCAATTTCTGTGTTGATCAGGGTAAGTAACTCTCTCTGCTGTAACAACCAACTCCAAAGCTTCAGTGGCTTACACAACAAAAGTTCTCCCTCTTATGTCACAATCGATTTGGGACAGGGAAAGATGGTCTTTTACTATGTGACTCAATGACATTTTGTCTACTAGTGTCTATTCTAGGGCCTTGGAAACTCCCAGTAAATATTCCTCAATGAAGAGAGTATGGAAAGTTTTGAAGGAAATTTTAGGGTTAGGTCTAAACGTCATGTTCATTATTTTCACCTACATTCCACTTTCGAGAGCTAGTATCATGGCCCCACCTAATACAAAAGGAAGTACAGTCTAATAGTATGCCACAGAAGAGAGAAAATGGTTATAAAAGAATAAGCACCCAGTCTCTGCCATATCTCTATCCTTGAACAAAAATTGCATACTCTTATCTATGCCAAAATCCAAGACTATCATTTCAAGCAGACCCTTCTCAGCCCACAGATGAAGAATACTAAATAAGTGAATTCAATAGGTTCATTTAGTTACTGTAAAGTACAATTCTGACATAACCATATGAACTTAATCCAAATCAAATATTTTATCATCATTCTTTTAAAGATAGATTATCTTAATCATGATTGGATAAAATTTATGACAGAAAACTCATTACTTTTTCAGGGGCGAAACACCATTTTCATTCCTGACCAAATATCTACATAAAAGATTATGATGAGCAAATCAAGATCTGTTATTTCTGGAGAATGGGATTACTGATGGAAGAGAGGGTACTTAAATGGAAATATAATAATTTAATATTTAAATTTACATTAAGTTGACTAAAATGTTTTAAAATCTATTTCAAAGAAAAAAATTGTTTTGTTACAATAATCTGTCTTGTTTAAACAATTAAAAATATTTTGTTGACTAGAAATCAACTCCAAGAGCTAGTTTTTAACCTGTTCAGTTGAAAACTCTTTATCAAGAAATAACTGATCATCTGTTTTAGTTCTACCTTAACATAAATGTCCCACATGTTGTACTTGGATAAAACAGTAAAGACTTAAATGCTTCAAAGAAAAACATACTTTAAGTATAAATGGAGGCATTTAGTTGTTGTTTTTTTCCCTCAAGTCTATATAAAAAGATCAACTGCTAAGTAAAAACAAGAATAGGAATGAAATGGGAGGATAAATTACCAAATAAGGATAAAGGTAGAACTGGAGCAATTACTTAATATATTAAATTATTAATCACATATGACTTAAACCTTCTGGAATTGGGGTGAAATCATTATAGAAACACCAGTCAGCATTTCTTGTAAGACTCCTAGATAAGTAAAAGGTTCTTCCCAGCTTTCAATGCTAAAGGTTGACATGCATTTCCCTTGGAGAACATGTCTATATGTTATCAAATATTATATTCCAAAATACACAGTCTCTAGCCTTCAGGGACTCAATGACATTTGAAAACATCTATGCATACATACACAATACTTTATACCTCTAAAAATATCCAGTAATCCAGTTCTAAAGAGGTTCTATAATGTTGACCAGAAAATCCCTTGGCATCTCTTTGCTTGCTCAGCCATCTGGATCCATCTTTTTTCATGAATTAGGGAGGAAGAGCACAAGGTTCCATACACCCATTGATATCTTCAATTAGGATTTCTTTACTCCCCAAGTTGTTGAAAGTCAAAGAAATGGCACACCCAAAATATCTTTGAAAATGGTAAAAGTGGTATTCAAATGTTACTACTGCACAGAGCTTATTTTCTTGGTTATAAGAATAACTCCCATTCATATAATTATTTACAGATCAAAAAGTATACAGCAGGTTAATCTGATTACTTAAACTAGTTGACAAATGCAGGAAATCAGAAAAAATGATAAACATCTCTGACTGTTCATTTTAGCTTAAAACATAAATGTACAACTTTTACTATAATAAAACACTTTTAGATTTAGAAGAAATGTGATGATTTCCTGAATAACTTTCCTACTGTTTTATCATAAATTAAACTAAATTATTGAGTATAACATAAAATTATGGACTGGGGATCTTTGGCTAGCACAGAAGAAATTTCTAGCTTTGCAGGTAATTTTTGGCCATCTTCCTCTTTATATTTAAATAGGTCTATTGCTGTCACTATGAGTATGATTCCTACATCACCCATAATTTCATTTTCCAGTGAATAGTCAACATTAATCAACTATTACTGTCATCTTCACTAAACTTTCAGGAACACATACTTTTATAGCTATCAGCCAATAAACTACATTTTCAGTTCTTTTTGTGATTCATTATTTCCTGTAGCATTGTCAAAATTAGTTTTTGTTTTTCTCTAAGATTTACTAAAAATTAGGCTGGGAATTCTGCTGTACCTGTGGAACTGAACTGGGAATTCTGTTCTGTTGTAAAAACTATCCATAATGCAGATGACTTGTAAAAGATGTATAGAATCTATGATTTTGAATCCAATTTATCTTAAAACATAACTTAAAAATTTTCTTCATGCCAGAACCCCTTGATCTATATGCTGAATTAAGGAAGGCACATTTATTAATTAGAAAATACCCCAAATAGGCCAGGAGCAGTGGCTCACACCTGTAATTCCAGCACTGTGGGAGGCCGAGGTGCGTGGATCACCTGAGGTCAGGAGTTCAAGACCAGCCTGACCAACATGGAGAAACCCCCTCTCTACTAAAAATACAAAATTAGCCGGGTGTGGTGGCGGGCGCCTATAATCCCAGCTACTTGGGAGGCTGAGGCAGGAGAATGGCTTGAACCTGGGGGGCGGAGGTTGCAGTGAGCTGAGATTGTGTCATTGCACTCCAGCCTGGGCAACAAGAGTGAAACTCTATCTCAAAAAAAAAATAAAAATAAAAATAAAAATAAAATAAAATAAAATAAAATAAAATACTCCATATATTGTCCTAATTTCCTCACAACTGAGATACGGTGAATGCCTACTGTATTTCAGGTGTTAAAAGATTTGTAGAAAAATAACATTTACTCAGAGGTGAGAACAATGACACAAATAGTGTCACCCAAAAGTATACCATAAGAAACATAAACAATGAACCAAAGATAAAGCAGGATTCTGACTAAGGGAATCAAAAATGTTCCACATGTGCTGCAGAATCAACCATGGGTATTAAATGCAAAGCAAGAAGGCGAGAAAAGGGGAATGCAAAGAGAAAGGAATAGCTTGATAGAAGGCACAGAGGTCTGAAAATCCATAATACATTTTCTGGGGAAAAAAAAAAAAAAAAAACAATAAAACATGGCTCATACAGAATGTTTGGGAAGAAGCAGAAAAGGATGATAGTACCAGATGAGGTTTTCATAGAAAAATAACTTATAGGCAATTAATGAAAGGCATTTTCTACAATGATAAAGAGGATTCATTTCATTCTACAGATAGTGGGATGTCCCTGACACTTTTGGAGTAAGATAAAAGTGACAAAATCAAATTACTGTTTAGGAATAATAACTCTGGTGACAGTGAAATGTAAGCAAGACAAACTAGAGGAAGACTTGATAAGAAATGTTTATGATTACCAAGAAGAAAGATAATGAGAGCCTTAAATTTAAGTAGTAGAGGCCAAGATGGACCAATTTAGGGTCACAAAACTGGCATTCATAAAATTTAAAATAATTTGAATCATACAAATCTACATCTTCTGACCACCATGGAATTAAATTCAAAACCAATTTATCTACAAAATCTCACAATATTAGGAAATACTACTCCAACACAATTCTAAATCAGTCATGGGTCAAGAATAATTCAAAAGAAAAATTTGAAAATATTTTAACTGAATAAAATAAAACACAATTTAATAAAGTTTGTGAGATGCAGTTAAAGCAGTACTTGAAGATTAATTTATAGCACTAAACACTTTCACCAGAAAGGACTAAAGGTCTCCAATCAGTGACTTCAGCTTCTACCCTAAAAACTTGAAAATGTAATGCAAATTAACCCAAAAGTAAGCAGAAGGAGGAAAATAATATAGTTGCGAATGGAAATCAACGAAAGTGGTAACAAAAGTAACAGAAAAAAATAAATGAAAGCTGGTTTTGAAAAGATCAACAAAACTTATAGATTGATCAGGGAAAAAAGAAAGAAGGAAGTTTTATAATTTTAGAGTTTACATTTAGGTCTACAATTAATTTGGATCATTTTTAATATACTGTGAGATATGGATTGAAGATCATTTGTTAATATGGTTATTCAGTTATTCTGCACCATTTGTTGAATAGACTATCCTTTCTCCACTGAATAATCTTTATACATTTTTCAAAAAAATCGGTTGTCCATATATGTGTGGGTCTATGTTTGTATTCTCTATTTAGTACTATTGATTAAATTAATATTGTTTATTGTCTATCTCATCTACAGTATTAAACTATTTTTGTCATTATAATGTGTCTTCAAGTTAATTAGTGGAAGTCCTCAAACTTTGTTCTTACTTTTCAAAGTTGTTTTGCCTAGTCTAGGTCTTTTGCATTTACATATAAATTTGAATTTCAATAGATTATTGCTATCCTATACAAAAATAACTTTTGTAAATTGATCTTTTATCTTGCAACTTCTAAGAACTCCTTAATTAGTTTTAGTAGTGTTTAGACATTCTGGAAAGTATTCCACATACCGGATCATTTTATCAACTCTTTTCTGTATTTTTTATCTTTTAAAGAAAATCCCCATTAAATAGTTTCAGTATTTTCTTCTGGCCTACATTTTAGTTCACTAATTTTCCTCAACAATGCCCAATGTGCTGCTAAGTCAATCCTCTGAATTGCTAATTTCAGTTATCATACCTTTTCAGTTCTCATATTTGATGTAATTCCTAGTTTCTAGTTATCTGCCACATACTAAGTCTTTTTCCTCCTTAAACATATTAAGCACAGCCATGTGTGATAGTGTCATTAGCTAAATTCCCTGTGAGTCTGTTTCTACTAATATTTCTCTTAGTTTCTTAATCACATTGTCTTACCTCCTTGAATGTCTGACTACTTTTGATTGAATGCTAAATGCTGTATGTTTTTATGTGGCCGTAACTTGAGACTCTCAATGGTGCTACCTTCATCCAAATTAAACTTACGTTTTCTTTTAGCAGGCAGTTAGCCTAATGGCCCTAGAAATAACAAATCGCCTTAATCCAATCAGTTAAAATTATTCAAGGTTAGGATTCAGTCCCAGTAAGAGCTGATCTATTTCTAGTTCACCAATACACATACAATATAATCTATTTTGACAAACTAAATCCAGAAACTGATTTAAGTTAAAAGAATAAAAGTTACCCAGTTTCTGACTCCATTAAAGTCAGAAAATTCTGACTCCCTATTTTAGTACTGAAAGCTCTCCCAAAAATTAAATGCTCTCTATCTTGATTTTGTGTTAAACTCCAACTGGATTTCTTTATTAATTAGAAAACAAACCATTTGCAGTAAGCTATAATGTTAGTCACATAGAAAACACGTTAGGTAACAATACTTTCTGCATATAGTTGTAATTCAGTAATTGTTTCACTATCACTCAGAAGAAAATTATTTTATACACTGGTTGCATTTAGTCCAAAATTTAAATCATTTTCCCTCATTAGAGAACAGTAAAATGTAAGAGAAATATAAATTTAATGTTTTTAATTTGTTCAAAATTTTAAAACATTAAATTTTGTAACACTGTTGCCATGTTCTGTTGATAGATATATTAGAAGAGGGTGGAACAAATTCATAAAGTATAAGGCCTGCTTGGTTCAAAGAACATAGAGACAGAACACTCAAATATATGTTATTTCCATTTATTTGTTTTTTTTAAAGGGGAACTTTGGGGTAATGCCAAACAATAATATTTATGTTTATAGACCAGAATTTTATGTGTTCTTCTGTTAAAATTTCCCACCAATTTTATTCTCATTTCAGAGGGGAAGATCATACATATTTTAAAACTTCACATATATAAAGGATTAAATAGTGAAATAACGTTTGTATTTCTGATAATTTTCAACTGTAACCTTATTCTAAAATAGAGTAACATTTTAAATGTCTTCATAATTTTATTTTTCCATGCCTACTGGTGTTTTCACATTATTGAAACAGTTACAAATGGGGAAAATTACCACGCACTTGATACTATTCGTATCTTTTCAAGGATACAACTTATCAAGCTATCAGATCATTTACTTTACTGAAAGAATGAATACAAATTGATGGTGGCAGTGGTCAGTTTGGAAGAGCCACTGTGGGGATGCCAGCTGCAGTCGGGGAAGTGGGGCTGGGGCTGTGCACTCCACAGAGCCCATGGGGGTGGGGAACAGGTGGGAGCACCGCCACCAAACAAGTCCTGTGCTACCAGGCACAGCTGCAGCTGCCCAGCTGCAGCTCTGGACCCAGGTATCCCTGCACTCTCGGAAGCCCAGGAAGCCCCCCATCCCCACAGGCTTGGAAGTGCCTGCTCCTGTTCCCTGGCCTCTCCGCGCTCCCAGTGCTCACTCCGATTTCGGAGCAAAGTTGTGGCCGAGCCCGGGTGCTGTCGCCACCTGGCCAGGTGTGTGCACTCAGGGCAGTGCTGACATGCCAGCCCCTTGCTGCCTCACCCAACTCTGGACTTTGGTAACCAGTGAGTACGGGAGGGAGGCTTTGGGGTGGTGCTGAAGACAGCTGGGTGCAGGCCTGCCGCTGACCCTCTGTGCGAACAGCCTGGGCACCATGGACAGCATGTCAATGGCAGTGGGAGGCCGATAGATTACCAGGCAGGAAGGGGCGGGTCCCCAGTGAAACCCCCACCTTAAGGCCAAGGATAGCCTGAAGCCTGGGGTCTAGGCCATCCAGTTCTGGGTGAAGTCGGGGTGCCAGTTCTGGGTGAAGTCTGGGGCTCAGAGTGAGAACTTCATTGATGACTGTTCAGCCAATCAGATGGTGCTTTTTCCAGGCCTGCCCGTGGCTACCCATGGATCAATCAGCACGCAGAGCCAAATCAGGAATGAACTCCCATTCACAAAGGCCACAAAAAGAATAAAATACCTAAGAATACAGCTAACCAGCGAAGTAAAGGAGCTCTACAAAGAGAACTACAAACCACTGCTCAGAGAAATCAGAGATGACACAAACAACTGGAAAAACATTCCATGCTTATCAGAGGAAGAATCAATATTGTTAAAATGGCCATACTGCTCAAAGTAATTTATAGGTTCAAGGCTATGCCTATTAAACTACCATTGACACTCTTCATGGAACTAGAAAAAACTATTTTAAAATTCATATGGAACCAAAAAAGAGCCCAAATAGCTAAGGCAATCCTAAGCAAAAAGAACAAAGCTGAGAGACATCATGCTACTCAACTTCAAACTATACTACAGGGCTACAGTAACCAAAACAGCATGGGACTGCCACAAAATCAGACGCACAGATCAATGGAACAGAACAGGGAACCCAGAAATAAGACTGCACACCTACAACTATCTGATCTTCAACAAACGTGACAAAAACAAGTACTGGGGAAAGGATTCTCTATTTAATAAGTGGCACTGGAATAACTGGCTTGCCTCATGCAGATGATTAAAACTGAACCCCTTCCTTACACCATATACAAAAATTAACTCAAGATGGATTAAAGAGTTAAATACAAAACCCAAAACCATAAAAACCCTGAAAGACAACCTAGGCAATACCATTCTAAACATAGGAGCTGGCAAAGAGTTCACGACGAAGATGCCAAAAGCAATTGCAACAAAAGCAAAAATTGACAAATGGAATCTAATTAAACCAAAGAGCTTCCGCACAGCAAAAGAAACTATCAACAGAGTAAACAGACAACCTACCGAATGGGAGGAAATTTTTGCAAACTATGCATCCGACAAGGTCTAATATTCAGCATCTATAAGGAACATAAACCTACAGGAATAAAACAAACAACCCCACAATAAGACGGGACCTTCTAGTTGCAAGAAAACAAGCTCAGGGCTCCCATTGATTCTACATTATGGTGAGTTTTATAATTGTTTCATTATATATTACAATGTAATAATAATAGAAATAAAGTGCACAATAAATGTAATGCACTTAAATCATCCTGAAACCATCCCCCTGCCCAGAATCCATGAAAAAACTGTCTTCCACGAAACTGGTCCCTGATGCCAAAAAGGTTGGGGACCACTGCTCTGGAACAAATGGACCTAACAGACATATACAGAACATCCCACCCAACAACAGAAGGATAAACATTTTCCTAAGCACACATTAAACATTCTCCAGGATAGATCAAGTTAGGTCACAAAACAAGTCTTAATAAATTTACAAAAACTGAAATCATACCGAGAATATTTTCTAAACAAATTGGTATGAAATTAGAAATCAATAATGGGAGGAAAAACTGAAAAATTCACAAATCTATGGAAATTAACACACTCTTAAGCAACTAACGGATCAAAGAATAAACTAAAAGAGAAGTCAAAAAATATCTTGAGAAAGTGAGAATGAAAAAATAACATATCAAAACTTATAGGATGCAGCAAAAGCAGTTCTAAGAGGAAAGTTTATAGTACTAAATGCCTACATTAAGAAAAAAATCAAAGATCTCAAATAAACAACTTCACTTTATATCTCAAGAACTAGAAAAAGAAGAGCAAACTAAGTCTGAGTCAGCAATAGAAAAGAAAATAATGAAGATTAGAGCAGAAATAAATGAAATATCAACAAGGAAAGCAAAAGAAAAAAATCAACAAAACTAAGAGGTGGTTTTTTGAAAAGATAAGCAAAACTGACAAGCCTTTATCCAGACTAGGAAAAGAGAAGACTCAGATAAAATCGGAAATAAAACAGGAGACACTACAATTGATGTCACAGGAATAGAATCACAAGAGATTACTATGAACAATCATATCCAAACAAACTGAATAACCTAGAAGAAATGTATAAATTCCTAAAAACATAAAACCTACTATCACTAAATCATGACAAAATAGGAAATCTGAGCAGATGAATAATTAGCAAGGAGACTGAATCATACAAATCATAAAAAGCCATATAAAGACTACAGAAAAAGAAAAGTACAAGCTAACGTCCCTGGTGAATACAGACTCAAAAATATTAAACAAACGGAATTCAACAGCACACTACAAACATCCTATACCATGATCCAGTAGGATTTATCCCTGGAGTGCAAGAATGGTTCAGTATATGCAAATCCATAAATTTAGTATACCACATTAACAGAATTATTAATATCACACGATCATCTCATTAGATCACAAACAGCATTTGATAAAATTCAATATATTTTAATGATAAAAACTCTCAACAAATTAGGTAAGAAGGATGTACCCCCAAAATAATAAAGTCTATAACATCATATTCAATGACAAAAAGCTTTTCCTCTGAAAGTTTTTCCTCTAACATCAGAGACAAGCAATTATGAAACCGCCTTTGCAAAATTATGACTGAGACAGTGAAAGAGATCTAACTTACCCGACTCCATCTTGCTTCTAATCTCCAAGCTGTCCTTGTTTGTTTCTTGGCGTAGGTTGAACTAACTTTGGGAGAAATGTAGTTTATCGTTTAAAAGAAGATGGTAACAGCCCTTTCACAAAGCAGACCTCCTTCTGGCCTGGGGACTAGATTGCCTTTGTGGGACTAACATTAGCCACAAGATTAGAAATGATGGTTTAGGAGTCATACAGCTGGAAGCTACAAGATTCTGACCCTCCCTAAATTGTTCATAAGATCAGTGCTTGAGATGTTTTGCAGACCCTGCACTTGATGGATCAGCTGGCACCACCCAGATCAATAAACTGGTTCATCTGATCTTGTGGCCCCCACCCAGGAACTGACTCAGCACAACAAGACAGCTTCGACTGCCTATGATTTCATCCCTGACCAATCAGCACTGTGGGCTCACTGGCTTCCCCCCAAGTTACCCTTAAAAACTCTTGGGGAGACTGATTTGGGTAATGATAAAACTCCGGTCTCCCGCACAGCTGGCTCTGCGTGAATTACACGTTCTCTACTGCAATTCCCCTGTCTTGATGAATCGGCTCTGGCTAGGCAGCAGGCAAGGTGAACCCCTTGGGCAGTTACAATTAGACATGAAAAGGAAATAAAAGACACTCAAACTGTAAAAGAAGAAGTAAAAAATGTCTTTGCAGATGACGTAATATTATGTATACATAGAGAGAAAACCCTAAGTACTCCACCAAAAATCTGTTAGAACTAATAAACAAGTTCAGTAAAGTCGTAAGATACAAAATCCACATATAAAAATCAGTAGTGGGCCAGGCGTGGTGGCTTATGTCTGTAATCCCAGCACTCTGGGAGGCCAAGGCGGGTGATCACCTGACGTCAGGAGTTCGAGACCAGCCTGACCAACATGGTGAAACCCTGTCTCTACCAAAAATACAAAATTAGCTGGGTGTGGTGGTGTGTGCTTGTCATCTCAGCTACTTGGGAGGCTGGGGCAGGAGAATTGCTTGAACCTGGGAGCCGGAGGTTGTAGTGAGCCAAGATCATGCCATTGCACTCCAGCCTGGGCAACAAGAGCGAAACTCCATCTCAAAACAAACAAAAATCAGTTGTGTTTCTACATATTAACGAGGGACTATCCAAAAAAGTAAATTAAGAAAACAATCCTATGTATGATAGCATCAAAAAGAATAAAATACTTAGAAATTGAACATAACCAAGGAGGTGAAAGATCTGTACCTGGAAATCTATAAAACATCAATGAAAGAAATTGAAGTAGATACAAATAAATGGAATATTTATCATGCTCATAGCCTGAATAAATTAATATCATTGAAATGTCCATACTACCCAAAATGATTTACAGATTTACTGCAATCCCTATGAAAATTTCAATGGCAGTTTTCATAGAAGTAGAAAAAACAATTCTAACATTTGTATGAAACCTCAAGACCCTGAATAGCCAAAGCAATCTTAAGAAAGAAGAACAAAGCTGGCGGCATCACATTTCCTAATTTCAAATGGTATTACAAAGGTACAGTAATCAAAACAGCACAGTACTAGAATAAAAACGAACACGTATACGAATAGAATGGAATAGGGAGCCCAGAAATAAACTCACACATACACAGTCAGCTAATTTTTGACAAAGTTACCAAGAATATACAATGGGCAAAAGACAGTCTCTTCCATAAACGGTGGTGGGAAAACTGAATATCCACATGCAAAAGAGTAAAATTTGACCCTTTTCTTACATCATACACAAAAATCAACTCAAACTGGATTAAAGTTTGATATAACATAAGACCTGAAACTGTAAAACTCCTAGATAAAAATAGACGGCAAAAGCTCCTTGACATTGTTCTTGGCAACAATTTTTTAGATATGACACCAAAAGCATAAGCAACAAAAGCAAATATAAACAAATAAGATTATATCAAATTTAACTTTTTCTGCACAGCAAAGAAAACAATCAACAAAATGAAAAAGCAATCTACAGAATGGGAGAAAATACTTGCAAACCATATATGTGATAAGGGGTTAAGATCCAAAATGTATAAGTAACTCAAACGACTCAATGGCAAAAAAAAAAAAAAAAAAAAAAAAAACCAACAAAAAATAAAACAAAAAAAACTGAATAGACATTTTTCCAAAGAAAAAATACAAATTACTTCCAAATATATATCCCTAGACCTAACCTGTTCCTGGGTTTCCAATGGATAATCGCATGCCTATTGAATATCTTTACTTGACTATCTCACATATATTTTGGCCTCATTCTGAGAGGTAGCATAGCATAGTGGTAAAGAGCATGATCTCTGGAGCCAGAACTGCCCTGATTTAAATCTAGAGCCTGGATTTCAGTTACTAGTTTTGTTAACTTTAAACAAATTACTAGATCTCTTTGTGTCTCAATTTCCTCACCTATAAAATGGGAATAATAATACAGTTTAAACATCCCTAATATGAAAATCCAATATCCAAAATCTGTAATTCTCCAAAATCTGAAACTTTTTGAGCACCGAGATAACACTCAAAGGAAATACTCATTGCAGCATTGCAGACTTTGGATATTTGGATTAATGATGCTCAACTGGATGGTATCTGCAAATATTCCAAAATCCAAAAAAATCCAAATTTCAAAAACACTTCTGCTCCCAAGCATCTCAGATAAGGGATATTCAACCTGCTCTTACCTTGCATGATCATGAAAAGGTTTAAATATGTAATTTTTAAAGCTCTTAAAATAGAAGTGGACACATATTACATGCTACATTAGTTTTGGTGAAATAAAAACATGTCTAATGACCAAATTCAAACTCTCCATTCCCAACATTATATCTTTTTCTATAATATTTATTTCAGAAAATGACTCTAAGATAAAAACTCTGCCTCTTTCCACCCCTAATCTCTATTTTCAGTTGAGTGCTTCAAGTTTTTGCCATAAGGGCCAAAAAGATCTGGCCAGAGAAGAGGGAAAGAGAGGAGAAAAGGAAGAAGGAAAAAAAGGAAAGACAGGAGGAAAAACAGAGGGGGAAAAAATAGAGGAATTATGGCAGTACATATGCCAAAATGTTAACAGTGGTTATCTCTGGTTGAAGAGATTATGAGTCATCTTCATATTTTTCTTTATACACCTTTCTGTATTTCTGAGATTGTCCTTAAAAACTGCTTCCTTTTTCACCAGAGAGAGAAAAGAAGTTGTTTTGAAAATGTCTTTAATGATATTCTAAAAGAACTCTAAGCCCTTCATTATCTGGTTCATACATCTCCTGCCACACCCCATACCCTTGTATCTTTTCATATCTGTACCTCTGCACAAGCAGCTATCTCTTCCTAGAACATTATCCCCATTTACCTGCACCTGGCTAATTCCTATTCATCCTTCAAAACTACACGTGTACCAGTCCTCCATAAAATCTTCTTGTACCACAAACCTGCTGTTTCCATACTCACTGTTCCAAAACCTTGTTTAAATAGCCCTTTTAGGTGCATCTTTAGGACCCACTGTACACATATAGCATTTATCACAGTAATTTCAATAATTAAAGTCCTCTTCTTTCCTTGATAAAAGGAAACACATTTTGTTTTCCTATCTCCAGTACCTAATACAGTACCTGACACATTGTAGGGGATCAAAAAACATTTGTTATGCAAATGACTCCAAAGTAACATTATTTGAACCATATTGTTTTGCCTCTCTAATTTCCTAAAATAACAGATTCCCAATTAGTCAGGAGTGTTCAAAATGAAACAGAACACTACCTTTTTTTTTTTTTTTTTTTTTAAGAGATGATGTCTCACTCTGTCACCAGTCTGGAGTGCAGTGGTGCAATCATAGCTTGCTGTAGCCTCAACTCCTAGGCTCATGCAATTCTCAGCCTTCTGAGTAGTTGGGAATACAGGGGGGTGCCACCATGTCCAGCTAACTTTTTTAACTTTTTAGAGACAAGGTCTCACCATGTTGCTCAAGCTTGTCCCCAACTTCTGGCCTCAAGCGATCCTCCCATCTCAGCCTCTTGAGTAGCTAGGATGACATGCGCATGCCACTGCAGCTGGCAGAATGCTACCATTCTTGTTCCTTTGGTCAATCATTTATTCATCAAACACGTATTTAGTACATGTCATATAAGCCTGGCATTAGGATACAAGGATGAGTAACAAAATACAGGGTTCTTCTCTCATTAACCTTTAAGGTAGGAAGAGGAGAGGAGAGATATTGATTAAATTTTCAAAGCTACTAAACAAACACTAGAGAATTGCCTCTAAAGTTAAAAAGTACATTTCTATTAAAACATATAACAAAATACATTATGATGCTTAGAAAGATCAGAGATTCTAAATAGAAATAAGATTCGGTCACATGAGGCCAGGCTCAGTGGCTCATGCCTGTAATCCCGGCACTTTGGGAAGCCAAGGTGGGCAGACCACTTGAGGCCAGGAGTTTGAGACACGCCTGGCCAACATGGCGAAACCCCATCTCTACTAAAAATACAAAAATTAGCTAGGCGTGGTGGCACATGCCTGTAATCCCAGCTACTCAGGAGGCTAAGGCAGGAGAACTGCTTGAGCCTGGGAGACAGAATTTGCAGTAAGCCTAAATGACGCCATTACACTCCAGCCTGGGCAACAAAGTACGACTCTGTCTCAAAAAAAAAAAAAGGGGGGGGGGGTCATAAGAAAATAGCAGTTTTCAATCATGTTTTTCTGGCTGCCACAAACATGGACACATCAAAAGTTATGTATTCTTCCCACAACATGCTAAATAACTCTACTCCTAATGAATAGGGTATGAAGCCTCATAGTGTTTGCCAGTTATACTGCCTCATCTTTAAAAGCAAGCCAAAGCAGTCTGTTATAATTTATAAAGCCAAGAATGACAAGAGAAACCAATTTTAACTTCCTAACCACAAATGATTAGCACAGGAATGACTAGCTGAAGCCTGCACTGTTAAGAACTCTTCATATTGGATAATATAGGAGAGACTGCAGGCTGTCCACCAATATCCATTTTTCCATATTGTATATGGCAATATGCCTAACTCAAACAAATACACATTAAATTTCTCTGCCTCCTTTGTAGTCAGACATGGTTACACATCAGTTCTGGCCAAAGAGATACCACTGGAAGTCACTTGGTACACTTTCAGGAAAATTCTTTTTAAAAGGAGGAAGAGGGTGGGCGTGGTGGCTCATGCCAGTAATCCCAACACTTTGGGACACCAAGGCAGGAGGATTGCTTGAGGCTAGGAGCTCAAGACCAGCCCGGGCAACATAGCAAGACCCCCTTCTCTACAAAAAAAAATTTAAAAATAAGGATTTGCCAGGACTGGTGGCACATATCTCTAGTCCTAGCTACTCAGGAGGCTGAAGGAGGAAGATTGCTTGAGCCCAGAAGTTCAAGCCTGTGGTGACCTGTGATTGTGCCACTACATTCTTGGCTGGGCAACAGAGTGAGACCCTGTCTAAAAAATAAATAAATAAAAATAGGAGAAAGACTCAGTTGCATTTTTAGCACTGTTTCCCTTTCCTCTTCCTTTTGTGTAGGATGACAACATGAAGATAAGAGTGATATCCTATATAGGAAGGAACAAAAAGCTGGACAGAGCATGAGTCTTTGACAACATCACAAAGTTACTATAACAGCCCCAAGTTATCTACCTTGTCGCTTTTTCCAACAGGGCAGAAAAATACATCCCTACCTCATTTATTCCACTATAGTGTGAATATTCTGTTATAGGCATTTAGTTGAATACATGCCTCAGCGGAGACTGAGGATAACTAGTGGAACTAACTGAAATCTCTATCCTTGCGGCAAAGGAATAATATAATTGAGCATGATAAATATAGCCAAGAGTGAAAAGACAAACTCTAATGCTGAGCACCCAAAGAGTTTTTATTATGTCTTTGAAATAAGAACGCAGGGTTTCATGTTGTCTGAGCTTCACTGCAGGCCAGAGCAGTAACTAAAATAGCATTGGTTTCTCTTCCATTCAGAAAGATATCAGAATGCAGAAAAGTCAGAACAACTTTATTTTATAGATACCCTTAAATGCACTCTTTTTAAAATTTTTAATAAAACAGTCACAAGTTTTGACAGTCAAATTATCAGAACCAAATTACCAGTACTCCACCCGCTTCCATATTCTAACATCCTTATCTGACATGCGGTTAAATAGGCAGGCTCTATTTAAAACACTGAATGAACAGAAATGGATATGCATAATTTATTTAAATAGTGATAGATGGAAGGAAATCAGAAGAAACATCTAAAACTATATGACCTTTACAGATCCAAGAATAACTAGGAACAGCCCTGTTTATATGTGGGGCTTCTTCCAGTCTGACAGCATTCCTCAGACTGTCCCTTTCATCTGGAAATTTCCAAAAAACCCAGCTTTTTCAGCTGAGTCTTCAGACTAGTTTTAGTTCCTCTAAGAATACAAATTGCTTCCTGTATGTTTCATGAAAATATCAGGGAACGTATGAGGGTCGAAGAGAGCATAAAACATGAAGTCCAAAAGACTAGACAAATTCACTGAGGGACAAAGCTAATGTCATTAAGTGAGGTCTAGTAGGAAAAAAAAAAAAAAGCTGAAATCACAACTCTGAACTGAAGCTAAACACAGTGTCCAGATGAGAATGACAGAAAGTGGGAAATAAACATTTTCAATATGATTCTTTGAAATTCAAAAAGAATTGTAATTACAGCCAAAAAAAATTTTTTCAAAGACTCTCTCTCGTCCCTAAAATACACAACAATGACAAGATTTAATAATTAAAATTGCACAACTAATTTTCCACACCTTGGATCTACAAGTTTGAGAGGGCAGAGGTGGCAAGTAAGGAAAGAAAATGAAGTTTCCTAGAACTGCTCCTAATGAAAGAAATCCTTTTGGTAACATTAGATTTTATACTGAAACCACAGTATTATTTTTGAAAACGTACCCTAAAAATGACAATAAGAATAGCAACAGCTTTCACTTTTATGCTTACTATATACCAGGAACCATTTTAAGCACTTTATGTGTTTTAAGCCATTTGATCCACATGTCTCCCTTCCAGATATATACCAAACACAAATTTGATAAGTAACACTTTAAAAGAAGTCAATCACATTTCCTATTCAAATGAAATGCAGAGCCTTTAAGATTTTAGTACTGCAAACATTTAATAGATACATAAGGATCAAATGACTTAATATACATAAAGTGCTTAAAATGGTCCCTGGTATTTAGTATATGAAGTTTATCCCCATTAGACTGATAAAAAAAAAAAGGTACAGAGCCTTTAAATAATTTGTCCAAGGTCACAGTGTTACCAAGTGGAGAACCCAGAACTAAAACTCAAGAAGACTGGTCTAGAGTCCATGATATTGACCACTTTACCAAATTACTTTCTCAGTGTTATACCTTAAGTTCATTTAGAGAGTCAAGCTGGACAAAGCTGCAATTATTTCTATCTTCTCACTACTCTATCAAGGTACTGTTTCTCTCCCAGTTATCCAAATTTGAATCAGTGAGATAACTTTTGGTCCCTCAGTGCATCCCATATTCAATTAGTCATCCAACCAAACCCTGTCAATTAAATACTCCATTCCCACTCCTATTGTCACTGATCTTGGATATTCCACAGCCAAAAACTGCATCAGCTTTTCTATAAGCTAACAGCTCATGCCAGTCTTATTAATAAAACATCTAGGTTTTTTTTACATGAACTGCAGGTCTTACATCATAATTTTATAGGACATAATTATAATAAAATATTTTACATTTCCTCATAAAAATTCACTTTATTAATTTCAGTCCATTATTCCAGCCTACATATTAACTCTCCCTTCCAGATATATACCAAACACAAATTGGATAGGCAAAACTTTAAAGCAAACTAAAAGAAATCAATCACATTTCGTATTCAAATGAAACACACAGCCTTTAAGATTTTAGCACTGGAAATATTTAATAGAATCTATAGGCAGGGAGAGTAGCTGAATCAAGTGACTTTTTAACACATAAGTTACACTTTGGAGTGGGGCACTCTTAGTTCAATTACCAAAATCCCTATTTATATAACTGTCACAGGAGCACGGTGCTTCCTTTAATCTATCTTGGGTTCCACTGAGTATCACTGAGACAGTTTGAAGACTAAAAAGACTACCAAATGGAAATAACCAAATAGCTAAAAACAGTCCATAGAATACAATAAATTACAGTGCTCTCCAACCTTTTTCACTTCATGCAACATACAGGATGTTATCTATACACCATACGACGGCTAATCACAAGACTGCTCACAGAGATCTCAGTATCTCAACACACTTAGGGCTGAGCCAAGTGCCTCAGGGCATCTCTTATTAAGTTTCACACTAAACTACCACAATTTATTTGCTCTCAGCATTAATAAATCCTAATCTATTCCAAACCAGAGAGTCATCCAAAACCTTGGAACAACTCTGAAGGTCCCTCAAATGGATTCCTTGCTTCCCAGCTCCCTTTACAACAGGATGTAGAAAGTGCTGTCTTCTGTACTTTCTCTTGAGAGGCAGAAAGAAATAAACAATGGCTAATTCTGACCTATACCTTGGGCCCTCCTATTTTCTATTTTTAATCTGGAGAAATACCTCTTCTAGCAGCCTGGGTAACTTACTATATAAATGATTTTGGTCTTTAGGTGAGCTCTTGCCTCCATAGACAAGGGACAGCTACATGATCCAAAGCGCTAAGGTGATGTGAGATTATAAGATATAATGCATTGCTATTAGTATTTGAACCTTGCCACAGATATTAATCCAGTGTGATATGGATTAGATCAACTTTACATTATCCAATGCCTTGCCATGCTTTCATGCCCTAATAGCACTACAGCTAACATCTCTAAAAATGACTGCCAGAATAATAGCAAGAGCTCATGGCTCCATTAGCAATAGTTGGCACTAGTTTCCAGTTTCCAATATGATCTGTTGCAAAATTAGCCAAAAATGGTGTCCAAAGATTTGTCGAAGTTGAATTTCTTTTTGAAATGCAGAGGACAACTTCATTAAGATTCTACCAGTACATTGTAGCACTGTACACTGTACCAGCACTAAACGGAACCAAATCTCCATGTCAGTCACTTCAACTAGATAGTATCTAAAATCTCACCCTTAGTATAATCTACTTAAATGAGATGGAAATACTCCACATTCTGCCCTAAGTTCTAGAAATCTGTATTAGGTTAAGGGTTCTATATTTATAACTTAATGACACATCCATACATATTAGGACCTTCGACTCTTGAAAAAGGAATTTGAATATGTATGTATTTTAATACAAATTTAGCAAATAGGCTTCTGAGAAGAAAAAGATCTCACAGTATTTTCAATTATAGTAACTGTACTTTTCGCATATGTCAAGTTAATGATCCTATAAACTCAAGGAAAAAGAACAAGACTCTTGAAGATAATGTGGATCAATGAAGGTGAGTATATATACAAGAGGAAATTCACCATCACTGCAAAAACCATACAATACCAAGTCCATAAGGGCATTGCCACATTGGTTTTATTTACCACTATATTCCCAGCACCCAACACCTTGACTAGCACATAATAGGCACTAAGAAAATACATAAGGCTGAATGAATCATAGCAAATATCTAATATAAACTAAAATTAGATGATCACTTGACAAGGGTATTGTATGCAAACTTATTTAATCAGTAAAAGGAAGGTTAGAATTTGACCAGGAAATCTTTAAGGTGCTTTCTGAACCCCAAGACTTCATAACATTTTCATCACTATGCCAGTGAAGGTATTAAATGAAGGTCATATTCTATTATAGAAAGGACTACTAGAAACAAGTCTATCAATAACCACAGGATGCACTATAATCTACCAGTAAGGATTTTTATACAAATAACTGTCAAGTGCGAGGGGGGGAAAGGAAGCACAAGAGAAACCATAAAACATTAGTGATCTTAAAGGATAAACTAACCTTGTTTATATACTTCTATATTTAGACACTAAAAAAGTTAATCTAAAAATGACAGGTCTATGAATTGTGTTTAAAAGAATAAATCCAAAAATGATGTATTAATAATTAGGGGGAAAATCCCTGGTATCGAAAGTAATAGAATTATTTTTTCCTTAAAAGCTGCAAATTAGCTGGACACGGTGGCTCATTCCTGTAATCCCAGCACTTTCGAAGACCGAGGTGGGGAAGATCACTTGAGGCCAGGAGTTCAAGACAAGCTTGGCCAACATGACAAAACCCATCTCTACTAAAAATACAAAAATAAGCCGGGTATGGTGGCGCACGCCTGTAGTCCCAGCCACTTGGGAGGCTGAGGGAGGAGAATCACTTGAGTCCGCGAGTCAGAGGTTGCAGTGAGTCAAGATCATGCCACTGTACTCCAGCCTGGGCAACAGAGCAAGACTCTGTCTCAAAAAAAAAAAAAAAAAAAAAAAGGCTACTAATTGAAACGTTCAGTACCAGTTAAGCAATTGTTCAGTTACAGGATTAGTTTAGAAACACACAAGATTTTTATACTTATACTTAATAAGCTGCAAATATCTGACTCTGTATTTCCCTACTCTTTTCTCTGCCCTTCTATAAAATACAAATATTTTTGAAATTTTCATATTAAATACAAATAGGTCACACATTAAATAATGGTTAATTTAAGGCAAGAAACTAATGTCCACCATTAATGAACTTCACATAACTTCCCACAATATACTTCACATTAAAGATATTTTCTTCAGTAATTTGTTAAGATTAAAAGTCTAGTTACAGGCCATGCGCGGTGGCTCATGTCTGCGCGGTGGCTCATGTCTGTAATCCCAGGAATTCCAGACCAGCCTCAGCAACATACTGAAACCTGGTCTCTACAAAAATAAAAATTAAAAAATTAGCTGGGCATGGTGGATCATGCCTATAGGCCCAATAACTTGGAAGGCTGAGGTGGGAGGATCACTTGAGCTCAGGAGGTCGAAGCTGCAGTGAGCCCTGACCACAGACTGTACTCCAGCCTGGGCAACAGAGGCACACCCTGTCTTCTAAATAAACAAGCAAATAAATAAGTAAAATCTAGTTACAATTTGTTTGGTAATATAGGAAATATGTAAATGCTAAAAGTTATTTTACCTAGACCATTTGCTTTCCTTAGACTCTGTTTGGCAAACAGCAGCAGAAAACTGGTTGCCTTGGTTATTTACGGAGTAATAGGCCATGGCCAAGCACGGTGGCTCATGCCTGTAATCCCAGCACTTTGGGAGGCTGAGGAAGGCAGATCACCTGAGGTCAGGAGTTCAAGACCAGCCTGGCCAACATGGCAAAACCCCATCTCTACTAAAACTACAAGTATCAGCTGGACATGGTGGCACGTGCCTGTAACCCCAGCTACTCGGGAGACTGAGGGAGGAGAATCACTTGAGCCCTGGAGGCAGAGGCTGTGATGAGCAGAGATTGTGCCACTGCACTCCAGCCTGTGCAACAGAGTAAGACTCTGTATCAAAACAAAAAACAAAAACAAAGTAATAGGCCACATTCCATCCATCACTGTTTTATTGCTTTTTAGAGTACTTATCAATTATCACATACTACATAATTTACTAACTTATTGTGGTTAATACTGGTCTCTCTCCACTAGAAATTTAAGTTCTGAGAAGATAGCTTTTATCTGGTTTACAGTTATATCTTCAACCCTGATCTCAGTTGCTGGCACATAGTAAGTACCAAATAGATATCATTAAATGAATAGACTAGAATCTATCATTACTAAATATTCAAAAAGGCTATAAATTTTAAAGCAAAATTCTGCATAAATGAGCAATGACCAAAAAAAGTTGTTTTTCTCTAAGTACCTGGAAGCCAGTTGTGAGTGATCTATAACTAACTTATTAGTTTCTAGACTCCACCCTTACCCCTGTTTCATGTTCAAGAAACAATTCTTCCCTTTTACTAATATCAGCATCACATGGTCATTCTACTCAAAGATGTCACTGTCACCAACGGGAAACACGTTGCTATGCGAGATGAAATTACAGATAATACCCAGGTAGAACAATATTAATCCAGGTAAATACTTATGTGAATTTGAAATGTATCTTCCAGAAATTTTAAAGAGGCTAGAATCAGTCTAAAAGAATCTGTAGTTAATAGAATGAGGGGAAGATATTATTTATGAGCAGGTAGCCTTCCTGTGCCGCTTCTTAACTAAGGACATGTCTCTTCTTCTGCTTCTTTGGCTTGTCAGAAAGTAAAACATTTAAAACAATCCAGGGTTCCACCTCATCTTTTCATCAAAGTGCAGAAGTCTCAGGAAAAGCAGTTATACTGCATAAGGGAAAAGGCAGTGAACTTCAAGCAAAGGAAACCACAATAAATTAACCAACTGACCACATTTCTCACACAAGTTTTAAAGCAGTTTAATCCTCTTTCCAAGGTAAGTACATAATATTGTACTGTTTTTCTTTCTTTTGAAGAGCATTTAATTGGAGAAAAATCCTGAAGCTGTTAGTACTCTTAATGAAATCTTTTTTGAATTTTTAATTTTTATGGGTACACATGTGTATACATTTATCAGGTACATGAAATATTTTGATATGGCATACAATGCATAACAATCAGTAAATGGAGTATCCATCACCTCAATCATTTATCCTTTGTGTTACAAAAATGCAACTATACTCCTTTAGCTATTTTTAAATATACAAAAATTATTGTTCACTGTAGTCACCCTGTTGTGCTATAAAATACTAAATCTTATTCATTCTACCTAACTATATTTTTGTGCCCATTAATCATCTCCACTACCTCCTCTCCCCTGCCACACTACCCTTCCCAGCATCTAGTAACCATCCTTCTTCTCTATCTCCATGATATCAATTGTTTTAATTCTTAGCTCCCACAAATAAGTGAGAATGTGTAAAGTTTGTCTTTTTGTGCCTAGCTTATTTCATTCAACATGACTTCCAGTTTCATGTTGTTGCAAATGACAGAATCTCATTCTTCTTATGGCCAAAGAATACTCCATTGTGTATTGTCACATTTTTTTTATCCATTTGTCTATTGACGGACACTTAGGTTGCCTCCAAATCTTGGCCATTTTGAATAGTGTTGCAATAAACATGGGAGTGCAGATTATCTCTTCGATAAACTGATTTCCTTTCTTCTGGGTACATGACTAGCAGTGGGATTGCTAGATCATATGGTAGCTCTATTTTCAGTTTTTTGAGGAACTTCCAAACTCTTCTCCATAGTGGTTTTACCAATTTACATTCCCACTAACACTGTGTGAGGCTTCCCTTTTCTCCACATCCTTGCCAGCATTTGTTATTACCTGTCTTTTGGATATAAGCCATTTTAACTGGGGTTAGATGATATCTTGTTGTAGTTTTGATCTGCATTTCTCTGATGATCAGTGATGCTGAGCACCTTTTCATATAACTGTTTCATATGTCTTCCTTTCATATATCTTCCTTTGAGAAATGTCTATTCAGATCTTAATAGACATTCATATGTCTTCCTTTCAGAAATGTCTATTCAGATCTTTTGCCCAGCTTTTAATCAGATTATTAGATTTTTTTCACTACACAGTTGTTTGAGCTCCTTATATATTCTGTGGGTTGTCTCTTCACTTATGCTGATTGTTTCCTTTGCTGTGTAGAAGTTTTTTAAGTTAATGTGATCCTATTTGCCCATTTCTGCTTTGGTTGTCTGTGTTTATGGGGTATTACTCACGAAGTCTTTGCCCAGTCTAATGTCCTAGAGTTTTTCCCATGTTTTCATGTAGTAATTTCATAGTTTGAAGTCTTACATTTAAGTCTTTAATCGATTTTGATTTTATTTTATTTTTTTAAGGCGAGAAAGAGGAGTCTAGTTTCTTTCTTCTGCATACGGCTATCCAGTTTCTTCAGCACCATTTACTGAAGAGACTGTCTTTTCTCCAGTGTATGTTCTTGGCACCTTTTTCAGAAATGAGTCCCCTGTAGATAAACAGATTTGTCTCTGGATTCTCTATTCTGTTCCATTGGTTTGTGTGTCTGGTTTTATGCCAGTACCACGCTATTTTGGTTACTATTTCAAGTCAGATAATGTAATTCTTCCAGTTTTTTTTAAAATTTATTTATTTATTTATTTATTTAGCTCTGGATAGCTTTGGCTATTCTAGGTCTTTTTTGCCTCCATGTAAATTTTAGAATTGTTTCGTCTATTTCTGTAAAGAATGTTATTGATATTTTGACAAGGACTGCATTGAATCTATAGACTGCTTTAGGTGTATAAACATTTTAACAATATTGATTCTTCCAATCCATGAACATGGAATATCTTTCCTTTTTTTCTGTGTCCTCTTCAGTTTTTTTTTTCATCAATGATTTATAGTTTTCATTGTAGAGATCTTTCACTTCTTTGGTTAATTTCTTGATATTTTATCTGTAGCTACTGTAAATGAGATTACTTTCTTGATTTCTTTTTCAGATCGTTCATTGTTGGCATATAGAAATGCTACTGATTTTTGTATGTTGATTTTGTATCCTGCAGATTTACTCAATTTGTTTATCAGTTCTAATAGTTTTTTGGTGAAGTGTTTAGATTTTTCCAAATATAAGATCACATCATCTGCAAAGAAGGATAATTTGACTTCCTCCTTTCCAATGTGGATGCCCTAGACTTCTTTCTCTTATCTGGTTGCTCTAGCTAGAACTTCCAGTACTATGTTGAATAACAGTGGTAAAAGTGGGCATCCTTGTCATCTTCTAGATATTGGAGGAAAGGCTTTCAGTTTTTCCCCATTCAGAATGATATTAGCTGTGACTTTGTTGTATATAGCTTTTATTGTGTTAAGGTATGTTCCTTCTATACCCAGTTTTTAAATGGTTTTTATCATAAAGGGATGCTGAATTTTATCAGATGCTTTTTCAGCATCAATTAAAATGATCACATGGTTTTTGTACATTCTATTGATAAAATGTATCACGTTGATTACTGTGTGTGTCTTGAACCATCCTTGCATCCCTGAGATAAATCCTACTTGGTCATGATGAAGGATCTTTTAAACATGTTGTTAAAATTGGTTTGCTAAAATTTTATAGAGGATTTCTGCGTCAGTGTTCATCAGGGAAGTTGGCCTATGGTTTTCTTTTTTGCTGTGTCTTTGCCTGGTTTTGGTATCACAGTAATGCTAGTCTCATAGAATAAGGTTTGAAAGTATTCCCTTCTCCTCAATTTTTTGGAATAGTTTGAGTAGAAATTGAATTAGTTCTTCTTTAAAAGCTTGATATTAATAGAAATCAGCAGTCAAGCCACTGGGTCCTGGGCTTTCTTTTGCTGGGAGACTTTTTATTATGGCTTTGATTTTGTTACTTGCTATTGGTCTGTTCAGGTTTTGGATTTCTTCATTGCTCAATCTTGGTAGGTTGTAAATCTCTGGGAATTCATCTATTTCTTCCAGGTTTTCCAATTTATTGGCATATAGTTGGTTATAGTAGTCACTAATGGTCCTCTGAATACCTGCAGTATCGGTTGTAATATCTTATTTTTAATCTCTGTTTTTATTTATTTGGGTCTTTATTCTTTTCTTACTCGGGCTAAAGGTTTGTCAATTTTGTTTATCATTTCAAAAAACCAACTTTTTGCTTTGTTGATCTTTTGTATTGTTTTCTTAATTTCAATTTATTTCTGCTCTGACCTTTATTAGTTCCTTTTCTTCTCCTAATCTTGGGTTTGGTTAGCTCTTGCCTTTCTAGTTAAGATGCATCATTAGGTTGTTTATGTGAAGTTTTTCTTCTTTTTTGATGTAGGCACCTATAGCTACAAACTTCCCTCTTAATACTATTTTCACTATATCCCATAGACTTTGGTATGCTGTGTTTTCACTATTGTTTGTTTCGATAATTTTTTTTTTTTTTTTTCTTTTTTTTTTGAGATGGAGTCTTGCTGTGTCTCCCAGGGTAGAGCACAATGGCGCATCTCAGCTCACTGCAACCTCCACCTCGCTGGTTCAAGGGATTCTCCTGCCTCAGCCTCCCAAGTAGCTGGGATTACAGGCACCTGCCACTGCACCCAGCTAATTTTTGTATTTTTTAGTAGAGATGGGGTTTCGCCATGTTGGCCAAGCTGGTCTCAAACTCTTGACCTCACCCTGAAATGTGGGTGAGATAGAGGTATGAAATGAGAGTAAACAAGAAATTGTAACATTACAAATATTAAAATATTAACAGATGATCACCTAATAACATCCTGTAGGAAAAATACTATTATCAGAGAGAGTAAATTAACTTCGCTCAAGGCTTTTAAGTTTCAAATCCCGTATTCTTTCTACTGAACCACATTAGTCTCTTAGAGAAATTGGGACAGCAAATGAAGAGTCACTGAAAACATTTTATAATAAAGAAGAAATAGGATAGTAGCTAAAACATAAAGTCAAGAAAATTTTTTTTTTTTTTTTTTTTTTTTGCTAAAATTATAGGTACAATGGAAATAGGATGAATAGAAATAGAATAGTAGCAAAAAGGAACTGGAACTTAAGAAGTACAGAATAAGCCATAAGGGTGATATGACAGACAAGCACATGAGAGATGAGTAGCAGTATGGTACCATGTAATGAAGTCCAGGCTGTCTGCAAACAATACACAGACGTAGTGGATGAGGCCTATGTAGCTCTACATCTTCCTCAGGAAGTTCTCTTTTGTCTTAAAGCATCAGGTAGAGCAGAACCCTAGCATGACAAGAAAATTTTGTCTAAAGTGGTTCTGAGAGCAGTAGTGAAGTATGTGACTGTAGGGGAAAGATTTTCTAGCATAACTGAGGGTATCAATGCACTGGCAAAATAAGCAGAATTGAGAGACACTAGTTCTAGTATAGGATAAACAAACCATTGTAGTGAGTATGGAGAAGCGTATTAGAACCATAACACTAAGATTAACTGATCTCTTCCTCAGAGATGATTAAAGAATCTACTACCTCAAACGTACCTTCCAGACTTCATCAGGTATCCTGCCCTGTGGTTTTATTACTTCAAAGAAACAACAGTCTGGAAGTGGGTACCAAAAATATGAGCTCAAACCACCATTTTCTGGCTTAACCCCCATTTATATCCACTTGCTTTGTTGTGAACATAACTTTTAAAATCCTTTTTATAGTTCTTAGTGTGTTTTAAAAGCCATGTCTTCATACTTCATAGCAGTATTCTTAAGTTTTCAGCCTCAACTCTATGCTAAATCTAGAGTCCTTCCACACACCGTTTACACCAAGCTTTGGACCATCTTTAAAACTGAGTATTTTATCTTGCATCCTACCTCAGCACAGAGGCTTCAGATGCTTTCTATAGTATCTACCATACATACCTTTTATAAACTTTTTAAAATCTGTCTTCTTGTATTTCTCAAGCCTCTCTAGCTGGATATGATTACTTATAAATCTAGCTTTATATACTCACATGCAAGAACTTAAAGTTTTACTTATTATATTTCATTTTCTTAAACATCCCATAACTCCTGCCTTTTAAAATGTTTGTGAACCCTGATTCTGTCATCTCATTCTCCTTTCAAGCATATTCTTCTACAAAAAGGAAAAGTCTCTTCCATCTTTTCTACACTCAGTTTCCTAACCATTTGACATAGTATTTATATCTATGTCAAATGGATGATTGTTACCCATTTATTGCATGTATTGCACTATAAACAGCTTAAAGAATTAAAGCATTACATGGTACTTATATTTACCTCTCTGCCCTCAAATAACATCCCATATTAAAGTCACTTTTCCTATGTTACACCTGCACAATGTGGAATACAAGCTCTTTTTCCTCTCTTCTCCTCAATCTACATTTACAGAAGACCTAATTCACATTGCAGGTAGTCGAATCGCTAGTGTATAATTTAAATAACAGAACTAATTTCCTAAGAATATTAAAGTTAGATATTCTAACTGAATGCTTCTCTTTTTCAAGCCACAAAATTTATTTATCACAGTACTTTAGTATTCTAAAAAAATCAGGCACGTCTAACAAAAATCTTAGTACAGGCATGCCCTATTGAGATTGTGGCATATTTTCTGAATCATGATATAAAAAGATTCACTCCTAAGACAAGGCATCTTAAAAAGGAGCTAAGGTAGGCTGGGTGTGTTGGTTCATACCCTTAATCCCAGCACTTTGGGTGGCCAAGGCAGGGGGATCACCTGAGGTCAGGAGTTCGAGACCAGCCTGACCAACATGGTGAAACCGTGTCTCTACTAAAAATACAAAATTAGCCAGGTGTGGTGGCACACGCCTGTAATCCCAGCTACTTGGGAGGCTGAGGCAGGAGAATTACTTGAATCTGGGAGGCGGAAGCTGCAGTGAGCCAAGATTGTGCCGCTGCACTCCAGCCTGGGCAACAAGAGTGAAACTCTGCCTAAAAAAAAAAAAAAAAAAAGGAGCTAAGGTCAAAACAATACTATTTTGCTTTAATTCTTTAAGCTGTTTAAATGTCTCTGATCTAGCCAATAAAAATATTGTTCCTATAATCAGGAATAGATTGTTAACCATAGAATGCCTCTGAAAACCAATTTAATTTTCTTTGAAATGCTGTTACTAAAATTAACTGCAACTTTATTTATATGACTGTCTGTGGTTTTCATGTATGCCTAAAAAGCACAAGAGAAAGAAAAATATCCCAGAACTAGAAAAGTAGTCATTATGTTCAGTTTAGCTTACTTTCATATTTCTATTTTTAAAATCCATCCAAATTAAAGTTCACCATTTTTCAATAGAAAAACAGAAGGCAATTTCTTTATGTAAAAATGGAAAAAGAAATTCGGCATCTTCTAAATTAAATTTGAAATTTGATTAATTAGTGAATGAATGCCTAAAATCCTTTTCCACCAGTTGTAAGGCTGAACATATCTATTTTTCATTTAGAATTTTAATACATTTAGAACTCCCTGGGAAGGAGAAGTGGCAACAGAAAATAATTTGAATATAATACTATATTCTGAACCCATGTGTGTTCTCAGATAAAATAAATAATAAAGCTGGTCCCTATTCAGTAACACAGCCTTCTCTTAACATTTCTCAACCTTAGTTCTTCCAAATCATGGAATTCTGTTTTCAGATTCTGCATTTATACTAAAATACTAACCATTTACACTAAAATGCTAACCATAGCTAAAAGTGTCACTCCCAGAAATCTCTCAGATCTTGGCTGACACTAAGAGTCAGAAGATCAGGGTTTGAATCCTAGCTCTGCTGTATCCCAGCTGTTAGATCTCAGTAAAGTTATCTAAACTTTCTAAGCCTCTGTTTACTTATTTGTGAATTAATATACTACTACCATTATGTACGTGAGTTCATCATAATTTATTAACCCTATACAACTGTCAGATATTAACATGAATGTTATATGCTAACGTTGTTCCACCATTGTGGAAGGGGTAAGAATTTTTCCCATAAATCATCAGAAAAGGGTCATGACTACACCAGAAACAACAAACCACTTAAGGACTAAGCCAGATCACCTTCAATTAGACTAAAATTGTAGTATATGTATCTTTGGTCTTGAAGCCACAGGGTTACTCAAGATCACATAAGGCATCACAATTATTCAAGTTATTGCTGTTCATATACAGACTATTCACACTCTCTAAACATATGCAAAAATACGGCAATAAAGACTAGACAAAAAATTAATAGTGATTTATTCTGTTTTAAAAATGTACTTTGATAGAAAAAGTTTGAGTAAGGTAGACAGTCTAGTTAGTAATATTGTACTAGTGTTAATTTCCTGTTCTTGATAATTGTATATTTTTGTGAGATATTAAAAATAGGAAAAGTTGAGAGACAGAAAAAAAATGTACTTTGATAGATATAAGATAAATTTATGGCCGGGCGCAGTGGTTCAAGCCTGTAATCCCAGCACTTTGGGAGGCCCAGACGGGCAGATCACGAGGTCAGGAGATCAAGTCCATCCTGGCTAACCCGGTGAAACTCCATCTCTATTAAAAAATACAAAAAAACTAGCCGGGCGAGGTGGCGGGTGCCTGTAGTCCCAGCTACTCGGGAGGCTGAGGCAGGAGAATGGCATAAACCCGGGAGGCGGAGCTTGCAGTGAGCTGAGATCCGGCCACTGCACTCCAGCCTGGGCGACAGAGCCAGACTCCGTCTCAAAAAAAAAAAAAAAAAAGATAAATTTATTTTGTATTTGACAACATTATAGACATTAAAGAATTGAAACTGTGATCCACTATGGAAAAAGGAAAAAGAAAATTTCTGACATAATCCAACAGATTACTCTTTAAATATTAATCTAGCCCAATGAATCTTGAAATGCTATGTTAAGAATATGCCAAGATGTCATCTAGGAAAATCTTAGGGAGGAAAAGTTCTGTCTACCTCTTAAGCACCTCCATTTCACTATTCTAGCAGCACAAGACTCCACTTATTGGAGAGACATTTATAACACTTGAACATGGCAGTGTCTGTCACACAAAGAGAAAATATCCATTTACTAAGTAGTAAAACCAGTATGTTTCTCTCCCTTGCTACTGGAGAAACAAGAGAGGCATCATAGGTATCTATTCTCTTGGCTTTCAAAACAACATTATCCTTTCTCTGTCCTAGCTAAACAGCTATGCCAATCCATGATTTCTCTCTCCCTCTCTGATGTCTGCTGTTCTTGAAACTTATGAAGGTGAATCACTGCTCATACTGTTAAATTGGTATAGTTTATATCTCTCCACACTTTGATGTGAATAGAGGTAGGAACCCACAAAAAGTTCTAACAGGTCCCCAGCACCAAAAATTTCCCCTCAATACACTAAAAGGGACATTGAAACAGGGTTTAAAAGCTTTTATAGAACAAATGCCTGGTTATTCACACTGTAAGGCCAAGTACTGGTATTTGCAGGCATATGGGGAAAAAGAGAAAGGAATACAAAGGGCTCTCCAAAAAGCCATTTTCCTTGGATCCTCACATTCCTTCCCCATTTTTAATGCCAAAATTCAAGATTTATCCCCTCTGTAGGCCTACAGAACCCTCAGCTTTCTCTACATGGCTGAGTTGTAACAATCAAAACTAAGGACTTAGCAACGTATCTTTAATTTTCAGTGAAGCAAAATTGGACAGTTATTAGCTAGGATGAGAAAATTTCAAATTTTCAATACAAAATATCTAATAGATATTTCCGATCCATGCCAACAAGAGAATGAACAATTGTTCCTGTGGGTAAGGTGCTGAGAGATGCTGAACAAACAGCAACAATACTAATTAAACAACCGGACAACTCATTTATGGAAGACATTGTTCTAAGCATTTTATGTGTTTTTTTTCCACTTTATCTTTACAACAACCTATGAGATTGATATAACAATTATTCTCATTTTATGGATAAGTATTCTGCTGGCTCAAAGTAGTTGAGTAACTTGTCAAAAGTCATACCATGCAGCTGAGATTTTAACCTAGGCACTCTGCTCCACAGCCTGCACTCTTAAGTATCATATTACACCAAATGGCCTCTCAACAGGACTGCCTTGAAGACACTGCTTCTATGTGTGTATGTGTGTGCGCATCCATAAACACAATATAAATAAGTACACACACACACCCCCCAGTAAATTCGGAGAACCAAACTTCATAGACATATATTGCAAAGTACTTTAGTAATCACCTTTCTAGTCCCTCATTTTACTACCATGGATCCACCACCAGACAGAATATCTTGGGCAGCATAAATTATGTTCAATTAATAAATTCCTTTAAAATGGCTAACCACAACAACAACAACAAAAGGAGTTGAACTGCACTATTATAAAATAACCTTCAGACCTTGTAGCTAAAAACAAAAGAAATCTAATTTGTGATTTTAAGATCAAATTCAAACCATGACTGGTTAACATTAAACAAACTTTTGGTATTTTATTTATCTGTGTTTTTTTGTTTCATTTTTACTAAGACAATAACCTGGACATTTTCAGGAAAAAAAAATATATATATATATGTGTATCCCTGAAGTTACTGGGCTAAGACTTTTACTAAAGAATCAGTGGAATTTTTCTGCTTCTGAGTATATGAAAATCATCAATTTCATCTTTAATATTACAAATTTAAATGAGAAAAAGAACAGCAAAATAGGCATTCTAGAATTAATATATTCAAAGATGACTGTACTTGAGGGACTAGGAGGGAAGATAATTATTTCTAGTACTGTAATACTTACAATTAAATTATCAAATTACTTAACAGCAAATGTAACATAAATGTAAAAAATCAATGTGACAAAAAAGAAAAATAACATTATAAACAAGCAAAAATACAACCACCACTTACCAACTCAATTCCCTGTGGAAAAGGTGTATCATCCCAGTCCTTCTGTGGAAATCTCTGGATTATTTTCCCTAGACCTTCTCCTGATCCTGTTAATAAAACCAAAGTGAATCAGTTATGGGATACTAAAAAATACAAATACTCATTCTACTCTTACTTATTTCTAAATGAGTATTTAGTAAACTGATTAAACATTTTCAAGTTTTAAAAACATGTAAGTATGCATCATCTAGAAATTACACAGTTGGACCTCTATATCCATGGGTTTTGCATCTGCAGGAGACACCCAACCATGAAATGAAAATATTTGGGATGAAAAAAAATAAAATTAACAATGCAACAATTTAAAAACGCAAATCTTAAAAATACAGTATAACAAATATTTCCACACCATATTCATTGTATTAGGTATTATAAGTAATCAAGAAATTATTTAGAGTATATAGGAAAATATGCATAGGTTATATGCAAATACCACACCATTTTATATAAGGGTTCTGGAACAAATCCCCCGCAAATACCCAGGGATAACTGTACTGAAATAAAAGGCAATCTCTAGTCTATGAACCTTTTTTTTTTTTTTTTTTTTTTGAGGCAGAGTCTTGCTCTGTTGCCTAGGCTGGAGTGCAGTCGTATGATCTTGGCTCACTGAAACCTCCGCCTCCCGAGTTCAAGCGATTCTCCTGGCTTAGCCTCCCGAGTAGCTAGGATTACAGGCACCCACCACCATGCCCAGCTAATTTTTGTATTTTTAGTAGAGACGGGGTTTCACTATGTTGGCCAGACTGGTCTTGAACTCCTGACCTCAAGTGGTCCACCTGCCCTGGCCTCCAAAAGTGCTGGGATTACAGGTGTGAGCCACCGCACCCGGCCACTGTTCTGTAAGATTGACTGATACATATGAAAAGCTAAAAAACACTAGCCAGAGGCACTGAAATCTAGAGTCTCTACCACATTATGGGAGTAACCGCCCTTTGTGCCCCATAAGGAAATTAATCCCAAATTGAAATTTAAGAAGAACTTTTCTATGGAGATGAAATAATTTTAAGTAACAAATGAAATGGCACCACTAGCACTAAGTTTCAGTTATGGGCTATAAGTACTGCTACTGGTTAAAGTTTCTGAGGCTGGCCTGGGAACCTGACCATTGTTTAGACAGGATTTCCCAACATCAGCACTACTGACATTTGGGGATGGATACTTCTTTGCAGGGATGGGGATTGTCCTGTGCATTGTAGGATGTTTAGCAGTAGTCCTAGTCTCAATTCCTAGATTCCAGTAGCACCCCCTACCACCAGCAAGTTGTTACAACGAAAAATGTGCCCAGACGTTACCAAATGTTCCCTGGGTTGAAAACACAGATGTCTATCACTATTGTTATAAAATTATCCTGTGACAACGAAGAAGGAATCAACTTATCATTGAACTTTGGGGATGTAATTTGTGAGTAAATTGGGAATGGAAGGTACATGTTAAATCTAAACTAATTCTTGCTATAGTTTTTTAAGATCTTCATGTTGCTTGCATATTCTACATGTTGTCCTAGTTCATATGAAATGAAGGCAACAATATTCTGATTATTTGTTTTCTATATCTAACTTGAGGAAGTCTGCACAACAAATTCATTTTGTTAATATACTTTAAAAATCATCCACTATGATTTCTCAACCTCATCTCTATGAATGCAGCTTTCTCCCTTGCCCCTCACCTAAACTGCAACCAATTTACGGCCAAATTTCTATGTTTAAAATATAAATGGAAAGTGACATTCACCTTACTGACCAACTCAGAACTGTATTCTGAAACGAGGTCTAACCAAAATCCATTTGAAAAAGACAAAATAAAAATATTCTCAATCAAAATTAATAACTGCTACAGTACAGTAACTTATCTGTCTCTTGTTATAGGGGAATGAAGGATTTTGTTAAGACTAAACCAACTTTTTATCATAGGCACTCATCCTTCAAAATCTACCTCAAGCATCATCACTTACGACATCCCAAGCAGAGTTAATGAAACAAATTGCTAGGTGCTGGAGGTACACAAATGAAAAAGACATAGTCCCTATCCTAAAGGAACTCATAATCAATTCAGGGAAACAAACAAATGAACCGATAATTTCAGTTATGTTATGGTAAGCTCAATCAGTGATAGAAAGACCATATAAAACTTTCTGGAAGAAATGACAACAAGCTTGCTTTCTTTCAGTAACCAACTTGTTTCCCCAAGCACCTGGCACACTGAATTCCTGGCATATAGTCTATACTGAGCAAAATGTTTACTTTAATAAATTCATTGGTACTGACCGAAATTGTTAAGTTTATTCCTCCCTTCTTTTTAAAGAGATAAATTAATGTACTTATTCTATCATGTTTAACCATGTCCCTATATTGTTTATTCAACTCTGAAGGCCATACCTAATGTATTTTAGGTTCAAGAAATATTTATCATATTAATTTTTTTTTTGGACAGGGTCTCACTCTGTTGCCCAGACTGGAGTACAGTGGCAAAATCATGGCTCACTGCAGCCTTGACTTCCCAGACTCAAGCGATCCTCCTACCTCAGCCTCCAAGTAGCTGGGACTACAGGTGCAGACCACCACAACCAGCTAATTTTCATATTTTTTTGTAGAGACAGGGTTTCGCCACATCGCCCAAGTTGGTCTTGAACTGCTGGACTCAAGCAATCCACCCACCTCAGAATCCCAAAGTGCTAGGATTATAGTGTAAGCCACCGCACCCAGCCCAATCACATTAACTCTTACTAATTATAAAAGTAATGTTAAGTGCAGAAATAATTTTAAATACATAAAAATATAAAGAAGAAATCACCCATAACTCCACACCTGGAGACAATTATTATCAACATTTTGGACTA
Source organism: Mandrillus leucophaeus (assembly GCF_000951045.1). Lineage (NCBI taxonomy): Eukaryota > Metazoa > Chordata > Mammalia > Primates > Cercopithecidae > Mandrillus > Mandrillus leucophaeus. The sequence goes on along the minus strand of NW_012110031.1, from coordinate 1,386,145 downwards.
TCCATTTATTCCTAGGTTTCCTTGCATAAATACCTATTTTTTTCCTACAGAATGAATACCACACTAAACCTAACTTTATATACGGGCTTATTACCTGATATCTTACAAAGGGCCTTTGATGTTGTTGAACATACATTTTCTAGTTTCTCACTATTATAAATAATACTACAATAAACATCTTTATTTACAAATCTTTATCCTCATCTCACTTTTCCTGAAAAAATACTCTTTTCCAGATTCTACCTCTAGTAAACTGTGGCAGCACTGTAGCATCTGTCAGCAAATGTCTGAGGCATTCTGACAATACTTCTTCCTTTTACATGAAGCTAGAATTGGTGTGTATTCCTCATAAGAAAAGAACCTAAATGAGACCACACTACTGTAAGAGGCACTTTGATAGAGTTCTTTCAAAGTAGTAGAGGATCTGGAAACAATTACAGTCATACTTGGGAGATACTGCAGGTTTGGTTCCAGTCCACAGCAATAAAGTGAATATTGCAATAATGTGAGTCACACAAATCTTTTGGTTTCTCAATGCATATAAAAGTTATGTTTACACTATACTGTAGTCTATTAAGTGTGCAACAGCATTATGTCTAAAATATATACATGCTTTATTTAATTTAAAAATGCTTTATTGCTAAAAACTGCTAACAATCATCTGAGGCTTTAGCAAGGTGTAATCTTTTTGCTGGTAGAATGTCTTGCTTCGATGTTGATGGCTGCTAACTGATCAGGGTGATGGCTGCAGCAATTACTGAAAATAAGACAACAGTGAAGTTTGCCATATCGATTGACACTTTCCTTCACAAAAAATTTATCCATAGCATGCAACGCTGTTTGATGGCATTTTACCCACAGCACAACTTCTCTCAAAAATTGAAATCATTCCTCTCAAACCCTGCTGCTGCTTTATCAACTAAATTGATGTAATATCCTAATCCTTTGTCATTTCAACAAAATTCACAGCATCTTCTCCAAAAGTAGATTCCATTTCAATAAACCACTTTCTTTGCTTATCCATAAGAAGCAAATCTTCATCTGTTAAAGGTTTTATCGTGAGATTGTAGCAATTCAGTCACATCTTCAGGCTCCACTTCTAATGCTAGTTATTTTGCTATTTCTACCACATCTACAGTTCCTTTCCCCACTAAAGTCTAGAATCCCTCAAGGTCACCCATAAGGGTTGGAATCAACTTCTTCTAAGCTCCTGGTTAATAGGTTCATATTTTTACCTCCTCCCATGAATTACGAATGTTATAATGGCATCTAGAATGGTGAATCCTTTCCACAAGGCTTTCAATTTAATTTGCCCAGATTCAATCAGAGGAATCACTATCTATGGCAGTTACAGGCTTATGAAATGTATTTCTTAAATAGTAAAACTTGAAAGTCAAAATGACTCTTGATCCATGGGCTGCAGAATAGATGCTGTGTTAGCAGACATGAAAACAACATTAATCTCCCTATACACGTCCATCAGAGCTCTTATATTACCAGGTGCACTGTCAATGAGCAGTAATATTTTGAGAGGAATATTTTTATGAGCAGTAGGTCTCAACAGTGCGCTTAAAATATTCAATAAACCATGGTATAAATAGATGTGCTGTCATCCAGGCATTGTTGTTCCATTTACAGAGCAGACAGTAGATTTAGCATAATTTTTTTTTTTTTTTTTTTTTTTTTGAGACGGAGTCTTGCTCTGCCGCCCAGGCTGGAGTAACTGCAAGCTCCGCCTCCCGGGTTCACGCCATTCTCCTGCCTCAGCCTCCCGAGTAGCTGGGACTACAGGCGCCTGCCACCTCGCCCGGCTAGTTTTTTGTATTTTTAGTAGAGACAGGGTTTCACCGTGTTAGCCAGGATGGTCTCGATCTCCTGACCTCGTGATCCGCCCATCTTGGCCTCCCAAAGTGCTGGGATTACAGGCTTGAGTCACTGCGCCCGGCCTCAGATTTAGCACAATTCTTAAAGGCACTGGAATTTTCAGAATGGTAAATGAGAAATAGTTTTAATTTGAAGTCACCAGCAGAATTAGCTGCTAAAAAGACAGTAAGCCTGTTCTTTGAAGCTTTGAAGTCAACCATTTACTTCTGCTTTCCAGCTATGAAAACTCTAGATGGCATCTTCTTCCAATAGAGCCTGTTTCGTCTACATTGTGGTTGTAGTGTGGTTGCCCTCATCGTCTTAGCTAGATCTTCTGCATAACTTCCAGCAGCTTCTACATAAGCACTTGCTGCTTCACCTTGCACTTTCACATTATAGAAACAGCTTCTTTCCTTAAACCTCATGAGCCAACCTCCAGCTTCAAACTTCTTTTGCAACTTTCTCAACTTTCTCAGCCTACACAGAATTGAAGAGAGTTAGGGCCTTGTGCTCAGGATTAGGCTTTGTCTTAAGAAAATGTTGCGGCTAATTTCATCTATCCAAGCCACTCAGACTCCACATCAGTAATAATGCTGTCTCATTTTCTTATCATTTGCATTCACAACTTGGCTGTTTGGTACAAGAGGCCTAGCTTTTGGCTTATCTTGGCTTTTGACATGTCTTCCTCACTAAATGTAATCATTTCTAGATTTTGATTTGAAGTGAGAGACATGCAACTCTTCCTTTCACTTGACCACTTAAAGGCCATTGTAAAGTCATCAACTAACCTAATTTCAATACTGGCGTGCCTCAGAGAATAGAGAGGCCTGAGGAGAGGAAGAGAGATGATGGAATGGCTGGTCAGTGGTACAGTCAGAATACATAATTCATTTATGGATTAAATTTGCCACCTTTCATGGTAGTTCGTGACATGCCAAAACAAAACACTAATATCAAAGATCACTGATCACGTATCACCAAAATACATATAATGGAAAAGCTTGAAAACTGGCGAGAATTACCAAAATGCGACACAGAGACACAAAGTGAGCCCAAGCTGTTGGCAAAATGGAGCTGACAGACTTGTTCAACATTGGGTTGCCACAAATCTTCAATTTGTTTAAAAAAAAAAAAAACCACCCACAATATCTGTCAGGCAAAATAAACAAGTAATAATAAATAATAAGCAAAGAATAAAACAAAGTATGTCTGTCTATAAAAAGGAGTTTTAGTCAGAAAATTTTAAGCAAAAAGTAAAGCAAGGTGCACTGGCTCACACCTGTAATCCCAGGGATTTAGGAGGCCCAGGAGTGAGGAGGTAAGAAGTTTAAGACCAACCTGGGCAACATATTGAGACCCCCATCTCTACAAAAATTAGCTGCAAATGGTGGTACAAACCTGCAGTCCCAGCTACTCGAGACTCAATTGGAACCCTTGTGCACTGTTGGTAGGAATGTCAAATGGCGGGCCTACTATGGAAAATATGGAATATGGAGGTATGGAGTATGAAGGCTTCTCAAAAAATTAAAAATAGAACTATCATATGTTCCAACAATCCCACTTCTGGGTATATTTCCAAAGGAATTAAAAGCAGGATGTTGGTCAGGCATAGGGGCATGCTATTGTAATCCCAGCAATTTGGGAGTCTGAGGCAGGAAGACTGCTTGAGCCCAGGAGTTGTCAAAACTGAGAAATTAACATTTATCTGCGTTTTGATTGTGACCTATCATGTGAGGTTTTATACACATATGAAACAGGGTTAAGGACATGGACTCAGGATCCACGTTACCTATACTCTAGTCCAGTTTCACCTTTACTTTACCCTGGGAAAATTACATTACTTCTCTGTGCTTCATTTTTCCCTATACAAAAAATGAAGATACTATTACCTCTTAGAGCTCTTGTGAGGAAGAATTTAAGTTAATGTGGATGTAAAATATATACCAGTATGAGTATGTGCATGCTTCTCAGAATAGCACTCCAACCTGAACATAATAGTTGAGATTACTGAGCTGTTCTGAACAATACAGTGTAGAGAAGAAAACTATTACTGTTCTAGACAACTATGTTATTAACAATGAAGAACGGTGTTACATAAGGTCTCCTGGTGGCCACAGGACTCTTGATTTACTGGAGTTATTTTTGAATGAAACATGTAAATCCCTTTTTAAAACATGTGTAATGCTGTTGTGTACCTGTACAAAAGATTTTTCAGACTCAAGTTTTATCCCTGTTAAATTTCTTTAGTCAGTTCAATACATGCATTTTTTGGATCCTATGACAGTTACCCAGTGTATTTATATCCATTTTTTATTTAATTAACTTACTCTTTTTTAGTTACAGATACATACTACAAAATGCAACCATTTTAAATTAACAGTCTGATATATATTGACAAATTCTCAATAAAAACAATTGCAGTAGAATAAAAACAAAAATGGAGAAAATGGAAATTAATTATGCTATATTAAAATATTGCTTAAGGAGTTCCTCCAGAAAATATCTCCCCAAAGAATTCATCAATATTGGCCTAAGTCCAATTATAATTTCCCAATAATAATCAAAATTTCCTCAGGATAAAAGTCTTAGTCAAAACATGCTATATACACATTACTGACATTGGCACCAGTGCTTCTATTCCATTCTATCCCAGAACAATCTGCTTGGAACTTCAGCATTGTAACCTGGCACCTGTTCTTCCCTCTCCTTCATTAAGAATATCATCTCAGAAGAAATGGATAAAGCAAAAGCAAAAGCACAACACTAGAAAATCAGACTTCTGGGTACATGTATTGATTTACTCATTTTAATACAATAGAAGCTGATCTAAAGAAATTTGTTCAAAGACAGAACTAAGATGAAAGCCATATTCAACTTGCAAGTCCCAAGTTTCCCATTTGTGATTTGGAAAATCTGCTTTTGAGCAAATGATATTTTTTTTAAATATTATTTTCATGTTCTCTAGAAGACCTGTGTTATAATGCCAAGACAGCCAGAAAATCAAAGTTCACCAAAATAAGTAGATCTAATTGTGCCAGTATAGACCAACTTTCAAAAGATAAGGAAAATAAAAGCTGTTCATTCACTGAAAAGAAAGCATGCAGGAAATCATTCTACAAAAGGCTTTCATATTTGATCCATTTAGCATTTAATGAGAGAAGTCTGTTTATTTCAACTGACATAAGCCTTTTTTGTGGTTATTTAAAAATTTAGGTAGGAATGTAATGTGAGTTTCTGATTGTCCAGTACAATCTCCTATTATTCAAAAGGTTTATTTGGAACACACAAGCTATTTTTCCCAGACTTAAACTTAGCAAAGAGCTCACAGGCTTTTACAGAAGTGAAAAAGAATGCATTTTTACTGACTCACGCCTGTAATCCCAACACTTTGGGAGGTCAAGGCAGGCGGATCACTTGAGGTCAGGAGTTCGAGACCAGCCTGGCCAACAAGGTGAAACCCCGTCTCTACTAAAAATACAATCACTGGGTGCTAGAACGAGACTTCGTCTCAAAAAAAAAAAAAATGCATTTTTAAGTTGACGAGAATACATAATGAACAAGGTATGTCACTAAAAATAATAAACAAATAGCTGCTACAGTTTTAATCCTTATAAATTCACAGTTCATTGAGAATGTATAAATCCAGCAATTTAGAGAATGTCAAGATTAAGAAAAACTGAGAAATGAATACAAACTGAAATAAAAACTAAACATATGATCTAGCATTTTGATGCAATTCTTCAGACTGTGTCATTTTACTGAATTAAATAAAATGTCTTCTTTAACAGCAATGAAGAAAGAATGGTTGGCAGTCTGGAATGCTGCAAAAACTGTATGGTTGTACATCAACATTTAAGAAAAGAAAGTCTTATCAAGTCCCTTCTCCAAATATGCATCGAATGTGTTCCCACCCCCAGCATCATTCACAATCATTCTAGTAGTTCAAACTCTCATTATCTTCACCCGGATAACAGCAGCAGCCTCATCATCTCCCTGCTTCCTATTTCACTTCACTCATAGTCATGTTCAAGTTTCTGGCAGTCTAGAAACAAGCTCTGCAAAACCGAATTTCTTCACACTAACTTCTCTGATCAAAGTAATTCAGTAACTCTTCCACTAGCTACATAATAAAATAGTCCAAAATTGGCCGGACGCAGGGGCTCATGCCTGTAATCCCAGCACTTTGGGAGGCTGAGGCGGGCAGATCACGAGGTCAGGAGATTGAGACCATCCTGGCTAACACCGTGAAATCCCGTCTCTACTAAAAATATAAAAAATTAGCCGGGCGTGGTGGTGGGCGCCTGTAGTCCCAGCTACTCGGGAGGCTGAGGCAGGAGAATGGCGTGAACCCGGGAGGCAGAGCTTGCAGTGAGCCGCAATCGTGCCACTGCACTCTAGCCTGGGCGACAGAGTGAGACTCCGTCTCAAAAAAAAAAAAAATTGTCCAAAATCATCACCTTAGGGACTTCTACCTCATCCGAGGTAAAGTAACAAGGTCTGAATTTACTCTCCAACCTACAACAATTAAAAAACCAAAATCTACAAAACAATGGTTTTCAGACACCTGACATCAGGCAATAGAGGACAATGAACCCAGAGAGAAAGAAAACAAATTATATGAGCCCTATAAAGTCCCCAGCTTACTTCTTGGTAAGAGTTTCCATGCAGGATCTAGATGCTTAGCTGGGGTGGGGGGTGGGAAAGGGGTGCAGTTTCTAGACTGCAGTCCAATCAAGGAAAATCCAGAAGTCCTGGTGAAACTGAAGCAATTGAGTTGGGAATCCAGGGAACTCAAAGAAGTTAGAGTTCACAGAGTATCAAAGAGAAGAGAGATTAACAGGGAGAAAGAAGTTCAGAGACCTGCAGAAGGCTGAATGAAGCACATGAAAGGAACAGAAAGGACAATCCCTAGAAATCACACAAGGCCAGGGACTGTTTTTGTTCCCAACAGCCAAAAGGAAAAAAAAGAAAAAAACTTGCATAATTCACTAGGCATCAGGCAGAGAACCCAGAGGGTATTGCCTCAATGTGAAAAATTAACCCTAGATAAAATGCTGCTGTAGACCTACCTAACAAAGCTGGAAAACGAGCCTCAAAAAGATCAAACTATTTCCAGGTGACTTAATTACATCTCAGAATGAAGTTCAAGAATATTTACAGGAACATAGAAATAGCCAGCAATCAAGAAAGTAAAATTCATAACTCTAACATGCAAACAAAAATCACTAGACATGAAAAGAAGCAGAAAAGTATATGCCACAAAGAGGGAAAAAAATCAATCAACTGAAATAGACTCCAAAATGATGCAGGTATTAATTAGTAGATAAAGATATTCTAAATTACCATTATGTTACATATTTTCAGGAATATAAATGTAAAAAATATATTGGATATAGCTAATGAATTAGACACTACAAGGAAAAAAAGGTTAATGAAGTTATAGTGATAGAAACTTCCAAAATGAAACAGAGAAACAGACTGAGAAAAAGACAAAAAAACAAAAACAGAGCTGTGGAACAACTTCTAGTGGCCTAATATGCATGTAACAGGAGTCAGGAGTCCCAGAATGGAATGGAGGAGATGGAGATATATCTGAAGTAATAATGGCCAAATTTAATGAAATTTGACTTTTCCAAATTTGATGAAAACTATAAACACACTGATCATAGAAGCTCATCAAATCCCAGACACGAAGAACACACAGAACTCACAAAGGCATATCAAAATAAATTACTTAGATATGCAGATAAATATCTAAAAACAGCTGGAGAAAAAAGATACATTGTGCGGAGTAACAAATATAAGAAGGACAGCAGACTTCTCATTATAAACAGTACAAGCTAGAATACAGTGGAGCCACATCTTTAAAATACCGAAAGGAAAAAAAAAAAATCAACCCAACATTTTATACCCAGAGAAAATATCCTTCAAAAAAAAAAAAGCTGAGTATAGCTATATAATCGAATATTGTTTGAACATAAAAAGCAATGAAAGTTGGCTGCAGTGGCTCATGCCTGTAATCCTAACACTTTGGGAGGCCGAGGCAGGTGGATCACGAGGTCAAGAGATCGAGACCATCGTGGGCAACATGGTAAAACCCTATCTCCACTAAAAACACACAAATTAGCTGGGTGTGGTGGCATGTGCCTGTAGTCCCAGCTACTCAGGGGGCTGAGGCAGGAGAATCGCTTGAACCCAGGAGGCGGAGGTTGCAGTGAGCCACGATCACACTACTACGCTCCAGCCTGGGAGACAGAGCAAGACTCCATCTCAAAAAAAAAAAGAAAAGAAAAAAAAAGAATGAGGTACTGATACATGCTACATATCATGGATAATCCTTGAAAACGTATGCTAATTGAAAGAAACCAAGCACAAAAGGCTACATATTGTATGAGTCCATTTATAGGAAATGCCCAGAAAAGTCAAATTCAAAGAGACAGAAAGTAAATTCATGGCTAACAAGGGCTTAAGGGGGTAAAGGGAGTGACTGCTAATGGAAATAGGGTTTCTTTGGGGTGATGAAATATTTTAAGTAAATAGTGGTGATGTCGCATGTTCCCACTTCCATGTGGAAGCTGAACAATGAGAACACATGGACATAGGGAGGGGAACAACACACACTGGGGCCTCTTGCGGGAAGGTGGGAGCGGGGAGGGAGAGTATTAGGATAAATAGCTAATGCATGTGGGGTTTAATATGTAGGTGACAGGATGACAGGTGCAGCAAATCACCATGGCACATGTTTACCTATGTAACAAACCTGCGCGTCCTGCACATGTATCCCAGAACTTAAAATAAAGTTTAAAATAAATAAACAAATAAATAAATAGTGGTAATGGTCGCACAACTCTTTGAATATACTAAAACCACTGCATTTTACATTTTAAAAGATGAACTTTATGGTATGTAAATTATATCTCAATAAAGGATTTTCTTTAATGAATCTCTGATCAGACACAATGGTATAGACTCCTTTCTTCTTGCTCTTCCCGACTAAGTATAAGCCTATAAATAACACATGAGGCAACCAAAGGAGAACTCTGAAAGGTGGTAAGAGGAAAGTAAACTGTTTTGTAACCCTAGGATTGGAGGAACAAGACAATGGCAGGACATCTTACGTATCTCTACCAAACAGAAGAAGCCAACCCAGGCCTAGCGTGTCCCAGTCCCCAAACTAACAACAGAAGACAGCCAAGGTAGGCTCTCTCATCTCCCAGATCAAACGGAAGTTTCACTAACAACACAGGGAAAGCCCAGAACCATGAGCAGAGGATAGACAGCCACAATGATAATAAGCAGTCAGGGAAAGCACTTTCCTTCACTCCTGGCCCTGACTCCTTCCCCTAAAGAGAGATACTGGTAAGTAGGCATCACCAGCAAGAGAGACCCCATCACAATAAGCAGGCTGGCCTGGGAAGCCTTTGTTCCCACAGGCCTGAGGCTCTCCTATACAACCAAGAGATACTGAGGTGTCCAGCCAGTACCAGCAAGAGGCAGCTCGCTGTATCAAGTGACCTCGGCAGACATTTTGTTTCTATGGGCTTAAGAATTCCCTCCCCAATCCAGAAACACTGGGGTAGTCAGAGGACACCAGTAAGAGGGACTTGACCATAACAAGCAGTCCGGCCCAGGGAGCCTCTTTGTCCTCATGAGTCAGAATCTCTCATGTACTCCCCAGTGACATGAGGGCAGTGAAATGGCACCAATAGCGAACATCGTGCCACAAAAAGTAGCCTGGTCCAGCAAAACCTCTTTGTCCCTGTAGCCTGAGAGTACCCTCCCCCACCAAGAGACATCACACAGCTCAGCCTGGGGAATGCTTTCAGCCACCTCAGGCAGCACCAGTGGGAGCTCTAGTGCTGCCTGAGGTGACAGAAAGGCTTTATTTAATGGCCCCAGCATTAAATAAACAAACAAAACCAAATAACCAAGAAAATCAAAATAACACTGGAAAGGCTCTGAAAATTAAACTGCCACTGGAACAACAGCCTACAAAATTAGACTATGGTCTACACACTAACTCGAAACACAAAAACTAACTTAACAGCCAAAATGTCCAGGATATAGTAAAAAAGCACCCATCACACCAAGAACCAGAAAAGATCACAACTTGAATGACAAAAAGACAATTAACTGATGCCAACACAGACATGAATCAGATGTCAGAATTATCTGTAAAGATTTTAAAGCAGCTACCTTAAAAATACATCAAATCATAAATTATCTTGAAACAAATGAAAAATAGAAATATCAGCACAGAAATATGTTATAAATCAAACAGAAATTATAAAACTAAAAAATAAAATATCCAAAATTAAAATCTCACAGGATGGTTTCAATAGTAGAGTGAAAATGGCATCTAGCATAGAATCAGTGAACTTGAGGTGAAATCAGTAGAATTTACCCAATCTGAACAACAGACAGAAAATAAATTAAAATATAAAGAAAAGAACATTGGGGACCCACAGGAGATCCATAGATCATAACAAAAGATTCACTATTCATATCACTGGAGTCCCAGAAAAGAGAAGAGGAAGAGGGGACTGAAAGAATATTCAAAGAAATAATGGCTAAAACACTCCCAAATTTGGTGAAGCACCAAACATATTCAAAAAGTTGAGTGAATCTCATACTGACTAAACTCAAAGAAATTTACAGTAAGATACATTATAATTAAACATCTCAAAATTAAAAACAAAGAAGTCTTGAAAGAAGCCAGAGAGAAACATTTTACCTACAGGAAAACACCAATTCAAATGAAGATTGGCTGAAGGAAGCTGTTTAAACAGAAAAGAAATTATAAAAGAAGCAACACTGGAGCATCAGAGGCAAAACAAAAATGCAAATCCAAGTCATCCTCAGTCTACTACTCAAACACTTCTCCAGTCCAATAGCTGGTGTCCTGATGTCAATTGGCTCTAAACCTCTTCCCAGGGCAATATTCTTCACCCTTATTCCAACAGTCTTTAAGATTGCTTAAAACTTCTCTGTCCTTGAAGCTTACTGCTTGCGTGATCTGCAACCTTTAGTTGCCAGGATAGGGTGAGGAGGGACCAAAAGGCACTGTCAGAATTGACTCTTTTTTCCAACACAAAACTTAATCTGAGTATGACCCTAACAGAGAAGTTGAGTCCTAGGGCCCTCTCTCCTAGTATTTCCTTTTCTATGAGAAAAAAATACATCATACAAGGGCAAGCCCAAAGGCACAATAATTAATATTTGTTCTCACTGTAACAAATGGAAAACAAGCTCAACCCTCTCTCACAAGCAGTTATTTAACTACTTAAAGAAAACTGTGTTTTATCAAAGGTAAATATGATATCCATTTCCCTTATCTTCTGAGTACAAGGGCCTATTAAAACACCACTACATTAAAGCTATCAACAGTAATTATGAATAAACAAAAAAAACCTAAAATATAAATACCTTCCTATGGTTGATATCCTCAAACTAACCTAACAGAGTCCTCAAAAAAAACACTGCCATGTTTTGAAAACAATACTACATTGGTAATCAGGAGACCTGAGGCTTATCTTAGCTCTGTCACTAAGTGGTAACCTTAAGCAAATCCTCTAACTTCTCTGAGCCTTGGTCTCCCACCTGTAAAGTGATCTTAGGTCCCTCCTGGCTCTATACTTCTAGGCATGGTAAACCAACAAAAAATGTAAAATACATACATCTGCCACTAGATGGCATAACACTAATATTGCTGATCTGAAAAGCAGACCAAAATCTCCTCCAAGACAGATTACCTTGTTAAGAAAACTACACCAGTTTAAATTATGCCAGTTTAAACTAAGCCTCAATAACTCGTCTGCTGGCAAAGAACTCCTGGCTACTTCATAAACACTTCTATTTTGTATGATGTAGAATGAGAAACCTCTTTCTGAACTAGTTACAGTTATCATGAAACAAACTGAAAATTTACGAAGACATGCTTATTATATAATTCTGAGAAAATAAGTTTACAACAAAGGAGGGGTTGAAGGAGGTGGCAGAGACGTGGGGCAGGAAAGAACACAGGTGGAGGGACAGAAGGGAGAAAAAAAAAGAAGCTGGTTTTTTGGCAATTTCTGCAGTATTATCTATGCCTATCAATGTATTATAAAAATGTATTACCATTGTACCACAGAATATTTAGCCTCCCTTGATAATTCAGCAGAGAAAACACTGCCACATTAAAATTTCAGACAAATTTCTTGGAACCAGCTTTAAAAACATTAATATATTGGTAGTATCTATAAAACATTGATCCTTTCAGAATAAAAAGACAACTGAAAATTTAAAACGCAATTCTCTACTATGACTTAACTATCACTTTCACTATGTTTAAGTTATATTTACATTTTCCTCCAATTGAAGATAAGACTAGTACATAGCAAGTGCTTAGTTTTAGCATAGATTTTTTAAATACAACCTTTTTAAACTAGGGAGGAAAGTTATTGATTGAAAAACAAGGCTAGACGTGGTGGCTCAAGCCTGTAATCCCAGCACTTTAGGAGGCCGAGACGGGCGGATCACGAGGTCAGGAAATCAAGATCATCCTGGCTAACACGGTGAAACCCCGTCTCTACTAAAAAAATACAAAAAAAACTAGCCAGGCGAGCTGGCGGGCCCCGTAGTCCCAGGTACTGGGGAGGCTGAGGCAGGAAAATGGCGTAAACCCGGGAGGCGGAGCTTGCAGTGAGCCGAGATCCGGCCACTGCACTCCAGCCTGGGAGACAGAGTGAGACTCTGTTTCAAAAAAAAAGAAAAGAAAAGAAAAACAGCAAAGGCTATTATGATGATCTTCCTTAAACGAGAAATTCCTATCTGTTGCATAATGCAACTGGACATGATACACATAAATTTCTCATTAAAACTCATTCAATGTGTCCCTATCAATGTATTCCCTAACCCTAAGTCAATAAACGAGAAGATACCAAAATCCTTAGTTCTCCAGCAACCTGTGCCTTCAAAATCAATGAGGCCTTTCTCGTTACAGAAATACAGGTGACAAATTTCTTCTTCCCAAATACAGTTTAAACATGTCCCCTGCGTACAATGCTCTCCTCTCCACAAATTTCTGGTTTTTTCCCATCTCTAACTTCCTATCTGCAACTCAAAGTTCACCTTGGAGCATCTACACCACAGACAATCCAAGCCATGTGTTTTCTGCTCAACTCTTCTCAAATGCAAACTTCCTATCCTGCAAAAAGAATTACAGATTGTTTATCTGTCCAAACAAGTTATGAGGCTGGTTACAATACACTTTACTACCAGCTGTTTTCCTTAACATTTCAATCTCCTGAAGACAATCATTTCCTTCTCCTAACAGATAAAACAGAGTATTTCTCAAAATCCCAATGCTGTTTGTACCCCCTTTTAAGCATTTCTATAAACACAGCAAATGAATCATGACCAAACTGGGATTTTTCTATTATTTCTAAAAATCTGTATCTTCTCTCCCTCCATTCTGTATCTCAGAGAATGGCACGTTATCCATCTAAGCATTCAGTGTCTCCATTAGGAATATGTTCCTCTGTATATGACAGAAAACCTAAAACATTAATAGCTTAAACAAGATAAAAGTTTATTTCCTTTCATATAAAAGATGTCTCAAAGACAACATTCAGGATTAATGTTAGATCTAAGGTCTCAAAGATCCAGCTTCTTCAGGTTCATCACTCCACCATCTACAGGTTTAGACCCTTGTTCTCATGGTTTAATATGTCTGCTGGAGCTCCAAACATCACATCCATGTTTCAAGTAGAAATCAAGAAGGAAGGAAGGAAGCTGGGCACAGTGGCTCATGCCTGTAATCCCAAGCACTTTGGGAGGCTGAGGCAGGAGGATCACTTGAGCCCAGGAGTTCCAGTCCAGCCTGGGCAACATGGCAAAACCCCATCTCTACAAAAATTAGCTGGGTGTGGTGGCACACACCTGTGGTCCCAGCTACTCAGGAGGCTGAGGTGACAGAATTGCTTGAGCCTACAAGGTCAAGGCTGCAGTGAGCCAAAATTGCTCCACTGCACTCCAGCCTGGGCAACAGAGAAAGACCCTATGCTCCCTGCACAAAGAAAAAAAGAAGAAAAGGAAGAAGAGGAGAAGAAGAAGAAAGGAGGAGGGAGAGAAGAAGGAGAAGGAAGAAAAGAAGGAGGAAGGTATAGAATATTTTAAGGAGAATTTCTGGAAGAACAATTTCACTTACATATCACTTGCCAAAGCCTTGTCACATGACTACACCCAACAGCAAGGGAGTCTCTTAGTCTCTTAGACAATTGCCCTGCTAAAAAACAAGAGTTTTATTTCTAAAGGAGAAAAAATAGTATTAGGAGGCAACTGGCCATTTCTACCAGAGTCTGCTCTTAGTCTGATAGGTGCCAACACATCATGTAGAACCATCTGTTAACCAAGAATACAGCAGACTGCCCAGGAATAAAACCATGGGTGTGGGGTTGTGAAAGGAATCACAGTATAGAAAGAGCCTCTTGCGGCCAGGCGAGGTGGCTCACACCTATAATCTCAGCACTTTGGGAGGCTGAGGGAGATGGATCACCTGAGATCAGGAGTTCGAAACCAGCCTGGCCAACATGGTGAAACCCCATCTCTGCTAAAAGTACAAAAATTAGCCGGATGTGGTGGCATGTGCCTGTAATCCCAGCTACTTGGGAGGCTAAGGCAGGAGAATCGTTTGAACCTGGCAGGCGGAGGTTGCAGTGAGCTGAGATCGCACTACTGCCCTCCAGCCTGGGTGACAAGAGCAAGACTTTGACTCTAAAAAATAAAAAAATAAATAAATTTTAAAAAAAGAGCCTCTTGCTTCCTCAATGTACATGTGTTTTCAGTACTTCCATTTTGCCCAATCCCAGGTATATGGCTTCTATTTGATGATGTAACACTGCTATGCATGCTCATGTCACTGGTATCCAGTATTTAGAAATTTGTTCTCTATCACATATAACAACAAAGCCAGTAGCTTTTTCAGAGAAGATACAGTTAGCTCTAAAATGAAGGATCCTTCACTGTGATTCTCCTCCTGTCAGAGCCTGCCACAAATTCCACATAGCAACCAGATGGCAGTCTTTATGGATTGTTGAGTCAAGAGGTTGGAGCAGTACACTTAAAATTTAGTATATCCTGACTTCAAACCCAGAGAGACCCACCAGTTACTGTACTTCTTTTTGGTAGCAATGAATATAAGATGCAGTAGTTTATCTTCCACTTCAGAAAGGACATCCCAATATATCCCAAAATACTGTTACCTCAGAAACTTCACTAAGGTGTCAAGTCCTCCAATTTTTTATGGACTTCATGTCCCATCATCAGCTGTGTCTTTAGCATCTTTACAAAGGATCTAAGCCGTCTACTAGTTCACTATCATAATGTCCTATCAATCAGCATGATGTCATCACTATAGGGGACCAGGATGATGTACTGTGGGATAGTGAGATGAACAAAATCCCTACAGAGCCAAAATGCTGACCTAACTATGGAGGCAATATGATGACAGTGTACTGCATTGCTGGGTATTTCTGATGTTCTCTGTTAATTAGATTCAGTAAGGCAGTTGATAGATGAATAGTTAACTACCAAGTGCCAGGTTCTGTTTCTAGAAAAGAGACCACATGTGGAAAAAAAGATACAACTGGAGGGGTAGAAGAAGCTTATGATAATACATCATCATTCTCCAAAAGGTATCTATCTTCTGCATAGGTAAAACAAGAGTCAGCAGGCTGAACCTTTCAAGTCTTTAATATGGCACTAATCTCAGATTCAGGATGTAAGACTGCATTGGTAAAAAGAACTTCGGGGGGTTACACTTGGCTCTTCCTACCATAAAGTTCATTAACTCATGGATATGGGAACTAATTTGGGGATTCTTCCATTTGTTGAGCATATTTATTCCAAACATGCAGTAAGAAACAAGGTATAATCACAGTACGAATTCATGGATTGTGAAATAATTTCAAGTCAAAGCTCCATTCCATGCCTGATTTCCATAAGCTCCCATCTGCCTCATGGAGCACAATGGTATCCTCAGTCACTGGGAATTATCATTAGCTCAGGTTCCAATAACTCCTGAAAGGTTTGAGTATTTGCCTTCTGATGAACAGTTATGCTTGTAAATAACAAAAGACCCCTTTCTTTAGGGAAGGCTATGAAGAAAATTAATTGTGCTTACCCATGATATTATCACAAGGTCCTTCCATAAAGGAAGGTATGCTGCCTCTTTTTTCTTCAAGGAGTTCTAGATCTGTAAAGTAATAAAGCTATAGGTATTAGACATTATGGAGACCTAAAATCAATCCTACATTCATTAGACCTAAAGTGTTCTGTTTTCATTTGTTTAGTTCCAGTATCTAGATCAAGACCTTAGTGAGCTACTCTTCCACGTCAGTCCTAGGAACCCCTTAATCAATTTGCATACTATATTAAGCAAGCCTATCTTGTGTCTGATGGTTACGTTCTGTTACTTGCGGTCGGGCACGCTGGCTCACGCCTGTAATCCCAGAACTTTGGGATGCCAAGGCAGGCAGATCACAAGGTCAACAGATCGAGACCATCCTGGCCAACATGGTGAAACCCCATCTCTACTAAAAATACAAAAATTAGCTGGGCGTGGTGGCGTGTGCCTGCAGTCCCAGCTATTCGGGATGCTGAAGCAGGAGAATTGCTTGAACCTGGGAGGCAGAGGTTGCAGTGAGCTGAGATCCCATCACTGCACTTCAGCTTGGCAACAGAGCGAGACTTTGTCTCCAAAAAAAAAAAAAGTTCTGTTACTTGCCTCTGCCATTCCAGGATTCCACTACATTCAGAAAGCTCATTTTGTAGCAGCATCTCTTACATTCATGCCAAGGCCAGAGAAGACAGCCACTAGAGTACTTTTTAAGAATGCTAGCATTTCTCTCACTGTTGTATTTTCTTAAAGGTAGTAGAGAACACCTATCTTGGGGGATGTACTTACAGAGTAAGGAAGCCAGCTGCACAAAATAAGTCCACCTCAACATTCGTAACTCCCCAAGTTTGCCATCTCAACTTTACTCAATGGAGGTCACCACCGAATCCACATGTCAGTCAAAAAAACAAGCAGACAATTAGAACCAGTCCTAGCTGCTTGAGCAAGAACCAAATCTAAAATCTGTCATAGATGAATCTACATTAATAGATTCAGCCCAAACTAAAATTAGGTTCCTCCTTTCCTGGTCCAGCATCTCTTTGAATTTGATTTCATATCAATTGCATAGGTTTTTGCTAACATAAACTAGTAAAATTATTGCAATTCTTTTGATGCATAAAACTTGTCTTTCATCATAAAGTTGGCCCCTTGAACTTCCTGGGATCTGACTCTAGCTACTGGTCTACAGGCCAGAAGGTGGTGGGAATGAGCTATCACTCAACAGCTATCACTCAACAAGCTGAAGTCATTACAGCATCTTTAAGGATCACTCAAAGGAAGAGGGGTTACTTCTGCTGGCAAGGGAGGCTCAGCACAAACCACAGGTTAAGAATACCTGGAGTCATTCAAATGGTTCCATGTCATGATTCCAATTCCTGGAATCTTACTCTTTCCCAATCAATAACCCAATTTACACCTATGAAATCTGATGAAGCTCTGAGTTCACTCTGCACTGAACACAGTTTAATAACTTGTTGGATCAGACTCCGCACCTTAGACTGTAACAGTCCTGGAGTCGTAAGACATAAAAGACTCTTTTAAGCCAATCACCAAATTCCTTAGTACTCTAACGATAACTTCAGCCAAGATTTAAAAATTTAGCCCTGTGGTTTAAATTTACTTTAAACCAGAATTTCTCAAACTAAACACTATTGACATTTTGGGCCAGGTAACTCTTTGTTGTCGTGGTGGGGAGGGGACAATCCTGTGCAGCAGCATTCTTGGTCTCTACTCACTAGATACCAGTAGCACCCTGCTCCCCCAGTTCTGATAACTAAATATGCCACCAGACATTTCCAAATATGCCTTGGAGAGCAAAATCACCTCAGGTTGAGAACCACTGCTTTAAACTCTACAGTGGAGTTAAAAACAGCCAATTGGCCAGGCGCGGTGGCTCACACCTGTAATCCCAACACTTTGGGAGTCTGAGGCAGGCGGATCATGAGGTCAGGAGATCCAGACCATCCTGGCTAACACGGTGAAACCCCGTCTCTATTAAAAATACAAAAAATTAGTTGAGCGTGGTGGCACACACCTGTAGTCTCAGCTACTCAGGAGGCTAAGGCAAGATAATCGCTTTAACCTGGGAGGTGGAGGTTGCAGTGAGCCGAGATAGCACCACTGCACTCCAGCCTGGGCGACAGAGCAAGACTCCATCTAAAACAAAAAACAAACAAACAAACAAAAACAGCCAGTCCTCTCATATCTTTACTTTCCTAAATGGATCATCCATTAGTTCAGCAAAGCTTTGCCTTCAACAGGTACTTCCATCCCAGGTAACCACAGATCAAAAACAGTAAGTGCCATGAACTGGTTACCAGCGACCCTTCTAGATTCCTTGAGGATTTGTTACCCAAAACAGTTTTACACCAATTTAATGGTCCAGGATCAGAATCCACTCCAGGTAGTTTAAGCAAAAAGGGGGTTTAAGATAAGAATCAGACGCTCACAAAATCATTGGGAAAAGTAGAGAGGCAGGGTTCAGAGTGACTGAACTCCTAGAAACAACTCCTAGCCCACAGAACCACTCTGCCTCAGCCATAATCACAAAAGCTGGTACCATCATTGTAGGAAGCTGGCAAGCCAGGAAGCTCCTGTAGAAGCTGCAGAATTAGAAAGCCACTGCTAAATGAGAAAGCTGCCCCACAAACTACTAGCTCAGAACCATTCTACTTTTCTCATAATCTAAGCCCACAGCCTTCCTCTCTCCCCAGGTGGTTCACTTCCAAATCAAAGTGCATCCGAAGGGTGGAACCTAAATCATGTCCAGAAAACAAAGCAGCCTACAGGGAAAAAAAAAAAAAATTTACTAGCCAAGAAGACTATTAGGCACTCTCATGTTTTTCATTGTCATCTTAAAAATTGGTATTCTCCAAGAGATGTAACCTATCAATTATTGCACTGTTGCATTTTTAACCTATCAATAATGCGGTTTCCTGAGCCTGGATTACTGGAATATAGATTCCAAACTAAGGTTAATGTCACCTTGTAGCAACCTCTTTGTGTAATCATCTGGACTTCCATAAAGGAAAATCCTCTGCATCAGTAACAACCAAGGTGGGAGGATCACTTGAGCCCAGGAGGTCAAGGCTGCAGTGAGCCATGACCATTCCACCGCACTCCAGCCTGGGTGACACAGCAAGACCTTGACTCAAAAAAACAAACAAAAAACCACGTACCTCTTGTGATTCTGAACCGCAACACTCTCCCACACTTACTACAATGAATCCTTATCATTTCTTGCCCAGACTACTGCAATACCTTCATAACTGCTCTCCCTGACTTCGCTTGTTGTCCACTTCAAATCATTTTCTCGAAAGTACCAGAATTTATATAGCATGTTACTCCACTTGACTTCTCATCACATTCAGAATAATGACTGAATTTCCACCTGACTTACCAAATGCTCATCTATGTCCCTAAGAGTGCTCTAGTTTCAACAACCTGTTTACAGCTCCCCAAATAAGTCAGGTCCATTCAAACTCATTTATCTGCTTTTAAGTATACTGTCCCTTCTGTGGACATTCTTCTCTTTAATCTCACCTCCGTTTCTCCTATTACCAGGTTAACATTTACACAATTCAAAGTGTCATCTCTTTTTAGGAATGTTTCCTGACACCTTATTCCCCTAGACTAAGAGTGGTCCTTTCCTATGCTTCCATAACATCTTACTCAAAATCCTTAAGGGAGGAAATGCAAACAGTTATGTAATCTTCTCCAGTAGGACTTAACTCTAAGACATAAAAGAAAAAAATAAAAATGATTCTAAGAGAAGGCTGAGAGATTATTTCATTCTGTTGTTGAAAGATCTAAATCATTTAGAAACTTTCTTTTTCCTTACACTGAGTCAAAATCTTTTTGAAGTACTCTCACCAACTGATGTTGCCTGACATAAGAAAAAATGCATCTATTCCTTCTTTAACATGATAGTGATAGCTTCTCAGCTGTTTGAAGGCCATAATCATGATTTGCCAATCCTCTCTAACGTAACTAGTTTTCCCATCTTAGACTGCTCTAATCCTTAATAGTGTTCAACTAAAGTGAAACAATTTAAAGAATGTAGAAGAAGAATTAGTTGAGAGTAAGAACTTCTAAAAGGATTAAAAAGTAGAAAGAGGGCTGGGTGCAGTGGCTCACGCCTGTAATCCCAGCACTTTGGGAGGCCAAGGCGGGTGGATCACTTGAGGTCAAGAGTTCGAAACCAGCCTGGCCAACATGATGAAACCCTGTCTCTACTAAAAATACAAAAACTAGCCAGGTGTGGTGGCAGGCTCTGGTAATCCCAGCTACTCATGAGGCTGAGGCAGGAGAATCGCTTGACCCCAGGAGGCGGAGGGTGCAGTGAGCTGAGATTGCACCACTGCACACCAGCCTAGGCGGCAAAGGGAGAATCTGTCTCAAAAAAAAAAAAAAAAAAAAAAAAAGTAGAAAGGGATAAAAAGTGGAACTCATCTCAGGAAAATGCAAAGATTTAACTTATATAAATAATTGCCTAAATGAATATTTTTAAAAATCATAACAAATAATACAGGGGCTAAAAATAGAAAGTAAACCACTTTCCTTGTCTTTCATAGTAGGTAATCAATGGATAGTACACATTTGATAATTCAAGAAATAGAGGTTTAATGTAATAAAGTATTCTCTAGACTGACAACATTAAATATTAACATGGCAAACAGATACCAGGAGGTAGAAGGAGAAGATTACTATTAAAAATACAAAATTCCCCATCCTTCATACTGGAGAACTAACAGATGCTGTCTAAAGTTGTCCAATATATTCATTGCTCATAAAGCATCCAGCAACAGAACAAAAACTGACTGAAAAGAGGTCAGTCTTATTTTGTAGGACTGAGTGTGCAAGAAGATTATTTCTTTTTTCTTGGAAAGGAGACTTTTTACTTTATGTTTTCCTGTTTAATGACTGTTTTGTTTACAAAAAACAAAAACAAAACACACACATACAAGTAGCTTAATAAAACAGTTACCAATGCTATAACATGGTAGAAAACAAGTAGAAAATCTGTGATTACATACTTAAGACAATAAAAAGCAAATAACCCCTGACAACTTTAAGTAGTTTCTTCTATTAGTTCTAAAGTATCATTGCTATAAAATCACAAAATGTTCACTGCTACAAGTCAGAGATGATGAGATGCCTCTATCAGAGGCCAAAATGTGCTGCTACTTCCTGATAATTTTTATGAGAGAAAAAAACTCTAAGCCTTGGAGAGGTATTACTCTATTTTATAAAAATCAGTGAAGGGAAGGATAACCTCTGTATTAGTCTGTTCTCACGCTGCTAATAAAGACATAACCAAGACTGCTTAATTTATTAAAAAAAAAAAAGAAGTTTAATGGACTAACAGTTCCACATGGCTGGGGAGGCCTCACAATAATGGTGGAAGGCAAATGAGGAGCAAAGTCACATCTTTTTTTGTTTTTCCTTTGAGACAGAGTCTCACTCTGTCACCCAGGCTGGAGTGCAGTGACACGATCTCAGCTCACTGCAACCTCCGCCTCCCGGGTTCAAGCAATTCTCCTGCCTCAGCCTCCCGAGTAGCCGGGATTACAGGCGTGTGCCACCATGCCCGGTTAATTTTTGTATTTTTAGTAGAGACAGGGTTTCACCATATTGGCCAGGCTAGTCTCAAACTCCTGACCTCATATGATACACCTGCCTTGGCTTCCCAAAGTGCTGGGATTACAGGCGTGAGCCACCGTGCCAGGCTGCAGTCACATCTCACATGGCAGCAGGCAAGCAAGTGTGTGCAGGGGAACTCCCCTTTATAAAAGCATCAGATCCCGTGAGACTTATTCACTATCACAAGAATAGCATGGGAAAGACCCACCCCCGACCATGATTCAATTACTCCAACTAGATCCCTCCCATGACACGTGGGAATTATGGGAGCTAAAATTCAAGCTAAGATTTGGGTGCGGACACAGCCAAACCCTTCCACCTCGGCCCCTCCCAAATCTCATGACCTCACATTTCCCAACCAATTATGCCTTCCCAACAGTCCCCCAAAGTCTTAACTCATTTCAGCATTAACTCAAAAGTCCACAGTCCGAAGTCTCATCCAAGACAAGTCCCTTCCATCTATGAGCCTGTGAAATCAAAAGCAAGTTAGTTACTTCCTAGATACAATGGAGAGTCTACAGCCACACCACCCTGAACATGCCCAATCTCATCTAGATACAACAGAGGTACAGGCATTGGGTTAATACATCATTCTAAATGTGAGAAATTGGCCAAAACAAAAGAGTTACAGGCCCCATGCAAGTCTGACATCCACCAGGGCAGTCATTAAACCTTAAAGTTCCAAAATGACCCCCTTTGACTCCATGTCTCACATCCAGGTCATGCTGATGCAAGAGTTGGGCTCCCACAGCCCTGGACAGCTCCATTCCTGTGGCTTTGCAGGGTATAGCCCTGCTCCTGGCTGCTTTCATGGGCTGCTGTTGAGTGTCTGTGGCTTTTCCAAGTGCATGTTGCAAGCTGTCAGTGGATCTACCATTCTGGGGTCTGGAGGATGGTGGCCCTCTTCTCATAGCTCCATTAGGCAGTACCCCAGAGGCGACTCTATGTGGGGGCTCTGACCTCACATTTCCCTGGTGCACTGCCCTAGCAGAGGTTCTCCATGAGGACTCCACTCCTGCAGCAAACTTCTGCCTGGACATCCAGGAGTTTCCATACATCCTCTGAAATCTAGGTAGAGGTTCAACAAACCTCAATTCTTGATTTCTGTGCACCCACAGGCTCAATACCATGCGGAAGCTGCCAAGGCTCAGGGTTTGCACCCTCTGAAGCCATGGCCTGGGCTGTACCTTGGCCCCTTTTAGCCATGGCTGGAGTGGCTGGATGCAGGACACTAAGTCCCTAGGCTGTATACAGCAGGGGGGCCCTAGGCCTGGCCCAGGAAACCATTTTTTTTCTCCTAGGCCTCTGGATCTGTGACGGGAGGGACTGCCTTAAAGGTCTCTGAATGCCCTGGAGACATTTTCCCCATTGTTTTGGTGATTAACATTTGGTTCCTCGTTACTTATGCAAATTTATGCAGCCAGCTTGAATTTCTCTCCAGAAAATAGGGTTTTCTTTTCTATTGCATTGTCAGGCTGCAAATTTTCCAAACTTCTATGCTCTGCTTTTTCTTGAACTCTCTGCCGCTTAGAAATTTCTTCCACCAAATACCCTCAATCATCTCTTTCTGGTTCAAAGTTCCACAGACCTCTAGGGCAGGGGCAAAATGCCACCAGTCTCTTTCCATAGCAAGAGTGACCTTTACTCCAGTTTCTAACAAGTTCCTCATTGCCATCTAAGACCACCTCAGCCTGGACTTTATTGTCCATATCACTATCAGCATTTTGGTCAAAGCCATTCAACAAGTCTCTAGGAAGTTCCAGATTTTCCCACCTCTTCCTGTCTTCTTCTGAGCCCTCTAAACTGTTCCAACCTCTGCCTGTTACTCAGTTCCAAAGATGCTCCCACATTTTTAAGTATCTTTACAGAGTGCCCCCCTACCACAGTACCACTTTACTGTTTTAGTCAGTTCTGATGCTGCTAATAAAGACATACCAGAGACTGGGTAATTTACAAAGGAAAGAAGTTTAACAGACTCACAGTTCCATATGACTCAAGAGGCCTCACAATCATGGCGGAAGACAAAGGAGATGCAAAGGAACATCTTACATGGCAGCAGGCAAGAGAGCTTGTGCAGGGGTACTCCCCTTTCTAAAACCATCAGATCTCATAAGACTTATTCCCTATCATGAGAACAGCATGGGAAAGACCCACCCCTGCCCTGCCAGCCCATGATTCAATTACCTCCCACTGGGTCCCTCTGATGACACATGGGAATTATGGGAGCTACAATTCAAGATGAGATTTAGGTGGAGACAGTCAAATGATACCTCCAATCATTCTAGATTCTTGTTCATTAACATTTACAGCACATACAACAAATCTGTTAAATAGACCTATAGCTTCTATTGATAAATTCTCATGTGAGTTCATCCCTCTTTCCACCACCACTCCCTTAGGCCTTCATAATTTCTTGCCTGACTTGGTTTCCCTACCTCCTGTTTCTTACCCTGTACATTGCTACCAAAATAATCATTCTAACACGCAAATTTGAAATCATACTCACATTTAAAGCGCAACAATGGCTTCCCACTATCTATAATTTAAAGTTCAAAGTCCTGGACATGACATTCAAAGCCTTTAATCATCTGGCTCCAGTTTAACTTCTCTGGCCTCATAGTTTGACACTTCCCCCTCTCCCCATATATACCCTATACTGTGGCCCCACCAAAACTACTTGCAATTCTTTCAACTGGTCATTCATTCTTAGGCCCCCACATACATATTTGTGTTCCTCTCTCTTCTTCCTAGAAAGCCCTTTATTTAATTCCTCACTTGGCACATCCTATTTCTCACAGATAAAACACAGGAATCACCTCTTCTAGAAAGCCTTCTTTCACCTCCTCTCTTTCCTGTCAGATTGAGGTAAGCTTCTATTCCTCTGTGTTTTCCATAGTGTCCTGTATATCTCTTGTCATGGCTCCTTTCACTTATATTACTATTTTCTATTTACCTATTTGCCTTCCTTACTAGACTGTTACTTCCTTTTTTTTTTTTTTTTTCAATTGAGACAGAGACTCGCTCCGTTGCCCAGGCTGGAGTACAATGGCGCAATATCAGCTCATTGTAGGCTCTGCCTCCCGGGTTCAAGTGATTCTCCTGTCTCAGCCTCTCAAGTAGCTGGGATTACAGAATGAGCCACCATACCCAGCTAATTTTTGTATTTTTACAAAAATTACAATGTTTCACCATGTTGGCCAGGCTAGTCTCAAACTCCTGACCTTGAGTGATCTGCCCGCCTCGGCCTCCTAAAGTGCTGGGATTACAGGCGTGAGCCACTGTCCCAACCAAGACTGTTACTTCTTAAGAGCTGTGGCTTTTCTCACAAGTCAAGCACTTTACAATAGTGATATTCAAAATGACAATTTCTTAACTAATTTATGCATCATACAGCTACAAAGCTAGTATCTACATTAGGGGGAACAATCTTGAAGGGAATTTCCCCACACAAAAAGGAACAAGAGAGAATTCTGCTTATGCTATGGCTGAGTAAGCACCTACCAGATTAACCTTCCCACAGGTAACAACTACAAATTCTGAACAAAATATAAAAATCAGCTACCTATATGTAAATAGGCATATATCAAAATATAAAAGTAAGGCACTGAAGAGTGACCAAAAGCAGGCAAATATTAGAGGGCAGTCAATACTTGGAAGAGTATGGCATTAAGTGAATTTCCCATCTACAACTTTTGGCCTGAGGGCAAAAGTTGACCGGATCCAGTCAGCACCATAGCAAGTGCCTAAAACTCTAAGATAGACCCCACTGTTTTACTATCTTGAAGAATCAAAGGAGAGAGTTCAGGAAGACCACAGTGGCTGGAAAGTGAGAAACACGCCCTAGAAAGAAGAGACCCATAAAGGTAGAGACACAAAATCTAGGTACAAACTCTGTACAAATTTCTGGCTGACCCCAAACCAAACATGCAAAGGATGGATTGCAAACAGTCCAGGTAGAGATAAAAGAACTTAACTAAGAACTACCGCTCAAGAGACAGAGCTTGCAGTTTGTGTCCAATCATGTTAACTGCCTGCTAAACAAAAGCATCAACACTTTCTGGAGGATTATTATGGAATTCAGAGGCTCCACAACTTCATATTCACAATATCCAAAACACAATCTAAAATTCCTTGACTAATAAAAAAATCAGGAAAAAGTAGCCAATTTGCAAGAGAAAAGAAAACCAATAGAAACTAACTCCAGGATGATCCAGATGTTGGAATCAGCATAGATTTTCAAGCAACTATTATGATTCTGCTTAATGATGCAGAGAAAAATACAATCGTAACAAGTTAAAAAAAATAAAGCAATAAAAACCTAAAAAATAACAAAGTAGAAATTCTAGATCTGAAAAATACAATATCTAAAATAAAAACATTCACTGATGGCTTAACAACAGAATGTAGATGACAGAGAAAAAGGTACACTTGAAAACAGATCAATAAAATTACTGAATTTGAAGAATTGCAAAAAAGCGAATTGGGGAGGAAAAGGAACAGAGAGCTTCACGACTGGTCTGCACATACAATGCTAAAAGATTCTGAAGGTTGCTAGATGGAAACTCAAGTCTTCAGAAGGAAAGAAAGCATCAGATCTGTCTTAAAATACACTCATTAATTCAACAAATATTTATTAACCCATTTATGTTGGAGGTTGCAAATTTCTTTTGTGAAAAAAGACCTTGAGCAGTAGGATATAAATAACTCCCACAAGCTTAGTATTCCAATAATGGAACACTAGGCATAAATGAGTTAATTACCCAGAACAGATAATGTCCTTTAGGCAATAAATCAGTTTCAGTAACCTTATGTATAAATCGTTTTTATTAATTTATGCTACATCTTCAGAGACGTTTTATTGGTAGATCTCTATATTTAGACCATTTACCTCTCAAACTGTATTTGCAAGTCATATTCATTTTATAAAACCAAGAATACAAATAAAAAGTAACTCAGTAGAAACAAATTATTTGTTAAGTAAATACTTTTATGCAGTCACTGATTATATAAAATCTAACAAGCTAGAAGTACTAACATCAATTATGTTTCCCTACTGTCCCACATTCAATTCCTCAATGAGTCCTGTCATTTTTATCTTCTAAATATACAGATGACCCTTGAACAACTTTGGGGTTAGGAACCCCAACCCCTACAGCAGTCAAAAATCTGCACATAACTTTTAACTCTTCAACAACTTATCTACCAATAGCCTACTACTGACCAGAAGCCTTACCAATAAACAACACATATTTTGCATGTTATATGTATATATACTGTATTCTTACAATAAAGTAAGCTAGAGAAAAGAAAATGTTTTAAAATCACAGGGGAGAGAAAATGCATTTATAGTATTGTACTGAATTTATCAATACTGAAAGTTTATGTCATCTGTTTATAAATGAATCTCTGAAATGGTGGGCAACTAAAGCTGCAGACCTCAATCTACACTACATATCAAGCAATTAAACTTTTTCTTGTAATGGCGTGACTTTTGTCTGTTTCTCAGGAACACTTCCAGCATCGCTAGTGGCACTGTGTATGAGTCCCATAGTGTTATTCAACTAAACATGATGAAAAATAATCAAGAGAGATCATTTTTAACTACCGTATGCAACTTACTGGAGAGAGAAACTGTTCACTTGGAGATGACTAGCATGACACGGTATTTTAAGCAGATAACAAGATTTGAGCTCACAACAACAACAACAGGAGGCAGCTACAAAATTATTACAATACTATAGTACATACTTCAGTACACTTCATGCAGTTTTAATACTGTATCTTTACATTTGTTTTTTTTTTTTTTGGGACGGAGTCTCCCTCTGTCGCCCAGGCTGCAGTGCAGTGGCCGGATCTCGGCTCACTGCAAGCTCCGCCTCCCGGGTTTATGCCATTCTCCTGCCTCAGCCTCCCGAGTAGCTGGGACTACAGGCGCCCGCCACCTCGCCCGGCTCGTTTTTTTTGTATTTTTTAGTAGAGATGGGGCTTCACCGTGTTAGCCAGGATGGTCTTGATCTCCTGACCTCGTGATCAGCCCGTCTCGGCCTCCCAAAGTGCTGGGATTACAGGCTTGAGCCAGCGCGCCTGGCTTGTCTACATTTCTTAACTGAAAGGTATCATGTATAGTCTACAGTGTTTGTGGCGTAAGTTTTCATAAATTTTAACTTTTTATAATAGATTTGTGTATATTTTATGGTAAGATAGACTAGTACCTACTTATATTTTATGTATTCATGCCATACCTTTTTCTTAATTTTTCCAATATTTCTAGGCTATGCAGTTTGTCTGCAAGTTTTTTCAAATTGTCACACATCACCAAATAATTTTCCAATATATTTATTGAAAAAAAATCCAGGTATAAGTAGACCTATGTTGTCTAAGCTCATGTTGTTAAATGGTCAACTATATTTTGAATGCATGTATTTCCCTCAATCTCTATTGCTTTTACACTAGATACAGCCACCATCACTTCTTATTAGTCTCCCCATTCCCCATCCATAATCCTTACAACAGCCAAAATAAATTAGATCATGTCACTTTACTTCATTTGCTTCCCATTGCACTTTTAATAAAATCTAAGCTCCTTACTAAGCTTACAAGATCTGTATGATCTGGCCCCTACCTCCACAACCTCATTCATCCAATTCTAGTCTCAATGTCACCCACCACATTCCAGCCACAGAAGTCTCCTTTCAATTCCTTGAACATACCAAGTTCTTTCATACCTAAAGTTTTCTTAATAGGCTGCCCCCTCAAACTGGTTTACTCCCCCTTCTGCATACATGGCTGGTTCCTTCGAATCCTTCACATTAGTTTGTATGTCAACTCTTCAGAGTACCTATCCTGACCACCTGTTGAAAACAGATTTTCCCATTATTATCTTAACACTATATTTTCCCTTCATAGTACTTGTTGCAAATTGTAATTACGTTGTTGTTGTTTTGTTTTGCTTTTATTGTCTAAGACCCCTACAGGCCTACAGCTCCACGAAAACAGGGACCACACCTGCATGATCTACCAAGATGCCCATAAGAGTAAGCGATGGTGCTTATAAATTTTATTAACTGAAAGCTCAAGATAAACTCAAATTTTCACAAATTTCAAATAGTGTTTCATTTTAAATAGGTTTGCCATCTTGGAGATAGAGAGGTATGAGGAGACTAATTTGATAAATGCTCTTGGTGTATTTTTATTAAAAATAAAGTGAACATAAAACATTCCCTTTGTTGTCCCTGATAATCTATGTTACTCAAAATTAGGATGAAAAACAACTGAACTTATATAAATTTAAAAACTCAACAAATCACTGGCAATCTTTCAAATAAACTCATATCTTAAAATATACCAATTTGAGAATATTTTTGATAATATTTCACTGTTTCAACAAACAAAAACACTTCTTCTGTAAAAAAAAAAAAAAAAGACACAAATGGAACACGAAATTATGCCAGATAAATGAAAAAGATCTTTTTAATAGAGGCAGCATTTTGAAAACCCAATTTCCTATCAAGAAACAAACAAACAAAAAAACAGTTGTCTAAGTGGCATAAGAATGTTCTTAAGAAAATAGTATACATCTAAATCCCAGACAAGGAGTATTCTCTGTCTCTAAAGACTAGTCATAGAGGTTGTATTTGTGCTATTATAAATAGAAATTTATTTCCTAATAAGTGTTCTATTTTTGTGTCTTGTATTATCTTTACAGAAATTCTAGATGACGCATCATTTTTAAAAAGAAAAAAGTGCTGAGTTTTTTATCTCATTTATTTAATTCTATCAAAAGCATTCATCCATTCTGTCATAAAAGTTCTTAAAATAACATTTTGTGCAGTTTACTTCTATCTCAAGGGAAATTATTTCAACTTCTTCCCAAGAACATTTCATCATTTCAGACTCAACCATTTGTAGTAATATTGGCAAAAGTTAAATTGACTGATAATGCCCACAGCCGATGAGATCTTTTTAAAAAAGAAAAAAGCACTCATATACCCCACTGTTCGAAATAAAATGTACAGGAGTCGATTGGTAGTATGTTTTTAAAGTCTTAAAAAATATTCATGCCTTTTAAACCAGGATTGTCATTATTAAAATTGTATTAGCAGCCAGAAGATACATATAAGCGTGTTTACTATAAAACTGAAAACACTGAAAAAATTTAAATGACCTATGTGTCATGTGGATATTTAACACTGGCAATTTTTATATAAATTATGGCATATTCATGGTCATAATCCAGTCACAATAAAGGTTATTCATTTTTTAAAAGACAGTGTACAGCTATTAAAAATAGCATATATCTTTATTTATTAGCATAGAAAGAAGTCCCAAAAAACCTAGAAATAAAAAAAGGGGTCACAAAACAGCATTATACTATGAAGTAATATTTAAGAAACAAAACATGTTTTTTGCATGTGGTACACATGTATTTTTAAGAAGTCAGGAAATACACAGACCACAATGTTAGCAGAATTACATGAAAATAGTAGCATTTCTTTTTCATAGTTTTATTTTGTCTGAATTTTTGGGTTTTCCTTTTTTTTTTTTTTTTTTTTTTGTAAGGGACAAGGTCTTGCTCTGTCACCAAGGCTGGAGTACATTAGTGAGATCATAGTTCACTGCAGTCTCAAATTCCTGGGCTCAACCAATCCTCCTGACTCAGCCTCCTGAGCAGCTGAGACTACAGGTACACACAATTGTGACCAGTTTAGACCTTTTAAAACGAGCATCTTCTACTTCTATGACAAGGGAAAAGATGCTTTCATTTGGGAAAAGTTTATTTCCTAAATATCAAGCCTATTTTTAAGCTTCCCCAAACTAAATTCTGTTACTTCTATAACAACAAGGAGTCCTTCAGACAAGTCATCTACTTTGTACCTAGAATTAGAAGTTGTTATCTCTGACAGGGAGTGATGAATTTGTGCTGTTTCATTCAGGAAAACCAACAGTACAAATTTGCCATCTGCATAACCCCAGTTGCCAGGGGTCACAAATGCAGTCTATAATGTAAAACACTGAAAACATAAATGGTCTACACCGTCCTTTTAAGCAAATGTTTTCAGCCAAAGAAGCTAATTAGCCACATACGAAGACCTGTTTTTAGATTTTTAGTACTAATTATCATATCTTTTCATTTACTCTATCATGTCTTCCCTTTGAAAGTTTCATATTTATATACAAATTGAATTCTTTAATTTTTCCTTACAAAGTAGTCATTCACAAAGTGACGTCCCTGGTCACTTCTGCCTAACATGGGACTCCTTCGATATGCAATCTTTACTCTCGGACTCCCTACTGGGCTGGCTGAGACTGTCAGCTCTGCATCATGGTGAGGAGACTCCCCTGGCCCTATGCTGTTTTCATTAATCCTTCACAGACATTGTTCCCCAATCAACCTCTTGCACTCCTAACTCCACCTCAGCATCTTCTTTCCAAAGGACCCAACAGACAGAATGTTTTAATATTGACACATGAATATTATTCAACAAAGATCCAGATTTAAAATTATAATTCTAGTACAAATATCTGTTTATCTCATTTATATGCCCCCTTACATTCTGCCATAATTATCAGATAAAATTTTTAAAATACGGGTATATTAAACTGTTAAAAAGAGGCATGCAGAGGATTTGAGATGTTGGTTGAGGCAGCTGTTTTTACTCTTCATTTTGATCTTGTAAATGCTTTTAACCCGACATCAAGGATGTATCTTTTTTTCCTGAGCCAATTTCACTAAGCCAATATCCTATCTTGATTTTCTATAGCATAATCAGACCATTTATTTTATTAAAAAATGTTCATTTCACTGAATTACTAAAGCAATTCATGTAGATTTTATAACAAATTTAATTTGTTTTATAACCATATCAATTCTTTTTAATGTTAGCTTGTATCACAGTAAAATTTGGGAGAGTGGCCCAATTTTTGCCTTTTTCTAACCAAGTCTATTTTTCCAAGGTCAAATTTTACAGATCTAAATTTTGTCAAGATGATAGGGTTCCTATCAGATTTTAATCGACAACAAAATTTTCCATGTGCTGTTATAACAGCTTTTATTTGTGTTACGTCTACCCCATCCAAAGGTAGGATCAAATATTATTCGGATTTAAATTCTCTACTTCAAAATTATCTTCAAATTCAGGTCACAAATGTCGTCTTCTCAAAGGAACAATCCTCTATTTCTATGATGAAAAGAATGCATGCATCCAAAATAGAAAGAACAAGGGGAACAAGCTTAGTGTGTTGGCTAGACAAAAAGAGTCAGCATGGTTACAGCTTGGTAAAAAAAGGGATACAGGTGGCCAGGCGGTACAGTATCTCTTACATGGCTCAGCCCAGACATGGCACATCAATTTGTTAAGATTTCATTGCCTAAAATTAGTTACGTGGCACTTCCTATGTACAAAGAGAACTACATAGGGTTTGTGCCAAGGAAGGAGAAACAGGTATGAGTAAGCACTGGTAGCCTCAAATACAAATACCTTCCTTATAGTACTTATAAAGATTGAAATGAGATAATATCAAGTTCATAGCTCACTGCCAACGTTTTGGAGTATTTAATAAACAAAAACTAATTTACACTTTATTGTTTTTCAAGAATACATCTAATTATACTTCCTCTTTTAAGTGAACGTGAAGTATTTTTTAAAAGTAATTAATTGAGGCTGGGCACGGCAGCTCACGCCTGTAATCCCAACACTTTGGGAGACCAAGGCAGGCGGATCACCTGAGGTCAGGAGTTTAAGACCAGCCTGACCAACATGGAGAAACCCAATCTCTACTAAAAACACAAAATTAGCCAATAGTGCATGCCTGTAATCCTAGCTATTTGAGGAAGCTGAGGCAGGAGAATTGCTTGAACCCGGGAGGCAGAGGTTGCAGTGAGCCAAGATTGCATCACTGCACTCCAGCCTGGGCAACAAGAGCAAGACTCCATCTCAAAAAAGAAAAAAAAAAAAAAAACCTCAATTGAGAACCTTGACCAACACTAACAGCAAGGCTATTTACATAAATTTCCCTTTTTTGAAAAATTGGAAGATACTTTCACATCAACAATCCTTTGAACATTTCTATAGTTCATATTATAATTTCTCAATGACTATCACTGACCAGATCGGAGGAACTATCATTGACAATATCCTAGAACTTCATTAATCCGTAACAGGAAAACTGAATCATTGCTGCATCCAAATATCCATCATCCAAGATAGGTAGCAAATTTGCTTTTTAAAAATGTAGTCCAGGATGAGGCCGGAGGATCACCTGAGCCCAAGAGTTCAATATCAGCCTAAGCAACATAGTTAGACCCCCATCTCTACAAATAATAGAAACAGCCAAGTGTGGTGATTTGTGGCTGTGGTCCCAGCTACTCAGGAAACAGGTGGGACGATCATTTGAGTCCAGAAAGTCAAGGCTGCAGTGAGCCGTGGTCCTACCACCACACTCCAACCTGGGCAACAGAGTGAGACGTTGTCTCAAAAAGGAAAAAAAAAAAAAAAGGAGTCCTCATATAACCAGAAAGTGTACAAATGAATAAAAATGAACAAAGAACATCTGAAACAATGTTCAATTTAGGTCCAGCATGGTGGCTCATGCCTGTAATCCCAGCAAATTGGGCGGCCCAAGCAGGAGGATTGCTTGAGGCCAAGATTTTGAGGCTAGTCTGGGCAACATAGGAAGATCCCTTCTCTATTAACAATTTTTTATAATAAAAAAATTATTTGGGTATACTAGTATGCATCTGCAGTCCCAGCTACTCAAGAGATTGACGGTGGGAGAACCACTTGGCCCCAGGAGTTCAAGCCTGCAGTGAGCTATGTTTGCACCACTGTACTCCAACCTAGACAACAGAGTGAGTCTGTCTCTTTTTATTTATTTATTTATTTATTTATTATTTATTTTTTTTGAGACAGAGTCTTGCTCTGTTGCCCGGGCTGCAGTGCAGTGGCGTGATCTCGGTTCACTGCTACCTCCGCCTCCTGGGTTCAAGCGATCCTCCTGCCTCAGCCTCCCAGGTAGCTGGAACTACAGGCGTGCGCCACTATACCCAGCCAATTTTTGTATTTTTAGTAGAGACAGGGTTTCACCTTGTTGGTTGGCCAGGATGGTCTTGAGCTCTTGACCTCTTGATCCACCCACCTAGGCCTCCCAAAGTGCTGGGATTACAGGCATGAGCCACCGTGCCCAGCCAAGAGTCTCTTAAAATGTTTAATTTAAAGAGCGTTCAATGTAAACAAATTACATCATTTCTAGTAATGTGTATTCAGTCATTTGGACTAACTTCTCTGATGCAAACAAATAGAAAAGCTTGATAAATCTGATTAAAGGCATTAATGAGTGAAGAAAACAGAAAATAAATTACAGGACACAGATCTGGAAAGAAAAAAAGAAAACCCAGAGATTAAGTCAGCATTTGGGGGCACTTTTCCCCTAGGGTATCTGCACATCTGAAATCCAGATGAAGGTTTAGAAGATAGGCAGGGCTTTTGACAGGCATAAAAGAATACGGAACAAAACTGGAGCCACAGTTTGGGAGGCTGAGGCAGGGAGATCACCTGAGGTCAGGAGTTTGAGACCAGCCTGGCCAACATGACAAAACCCCATCTCTACTAAAAATACAAAAATTAACTGGGTGTGGTGGTATATACCCGTTATCCCAGCTATCTGGGAGGCTGAGGCCTGAGAATCACTTGAGCCTGGGAGGAGGAAGTTGCAGTGAGCCGAGATTGCGCCACTGCACTCCAGCCTGAGCAACAGAGCGAGACTCTGTCTCAAAAAAAAAAAAAAATTGGAGACAAATAAGGGAGTGTTATTAAATACCTGATGCTTGGAGACCATACACTGAAGGCTACCCTAGGAAACCTAAAATAAACTGACTATCCCTGGGAATATTGCCTAGCCTCAAATCATCTCAGTACTTAACACTGGATTAAGGTGATATAGAATTACTAATACCCCTATCTTGTCTTTTATTTCTTTGAATGTATTGAGCAGGGTTATTTTCTTCAGGTTTATTGTGGTATAATGTTAAATAAACTGCACATATTTAAAATGTACAATTAAATGAGATTTGACATGTATATACACTGGTGAAACCATCATCACAGTCAATGTAATTAACACAGCCATACCCCCAAAAGATTCTTTGTGCTCCTTTGTAATCCTTGCCTTCTAACTGTTCCTACCCTAGTACTCCACATTCCTAAACCACCACTGATGGACCTTCTGTCCCTATAGATTAGTTTGTTTAATTAGTTTATAATTTCATGTAAATAAATGGTATGTACTTTGGGAGGGGGTCACTTCTATTGTATAAGTAGACCTGAAGTTGTTGATCCATTAATCCACTGAAAGACATTTGGGCTGTTTCTGGGTTTTGGCTATTACAAATAAAGCTACTAGGAACATCCTTATATAAGTCTATGTATGGACATAAGGTATGAATATTTTGAAGCCTGTTTCTGATAACACTCCTATCAGATTCTAAAGTACAAGAATACAGAAAGGATAAAAGGATTCAAAAATATAACATGGAGGCTGGTGTGCGGTGGCTCATACCTGTTATCTCAGCACTTTGGGGGATGGATGCGGGAAGATTGCTTGAGTCCAGGAGCTCAAGATCAGCCTGGGCAACATGTTGAAACCCTATCTCTACAAAGAATAGAAAAACCAGCTGGGTGTGGTGGTGCACACCTGCAATCCCAGCTACTCAGGAGGCTGAGGTGGGAGGACTGCCTGAGCCTGGGATGGCTGAGGCTGCGATAGCCATAATCGTACCACTGCACTCCAGCCTGGGCAACAGAATAAGGCCCTGTCTCAAAAATAAAAACAAATAAAAATAACATGAAAACACTAACCAAAAGAAGGCTGGTGTAGCTCCATTAACTTCAAAGTGGGCTTTTAGGAATACTTCATATTGAAAAAAGCTTGAATTCCACAAGAAGATTAACATATTCTTAAGTATCTAATAGTATAACCTTAAAAGATATAAAGCAAAATTGAGCAACACAAAGATAAAAAGACAAATCCAAAATAACATGGCTGGATGCAGTGGTTCACACCTGTAATCCTAGCACTTTTGGAGGCTGAGGTGGGTGGATTACCTGAGGTCAGGAGTTTGAGACCAGGCTGGCCAACATGGTGAAGCCCTGTCTCTAATAAAAATACAAAAATTGGCCAGGTGGCATGCACCTGTAATCCCAACTACACAGGAGGCTGACGCAGGAGAATCGCTTGAACTTGGGAGGCAGAGGTTGCGGTGAGCCAAGATTGCCACAGTGCACGCTAGCCTGGGCGACAGAGTGAGACTTCATCTCAAAAAACAAACAAAAAATAAATAAATAACAGTAGAAGATTTTAACATAACTCTTGCAGCAACTGATGAGAACATGCAAACAAACAAAGCAGGAATACAGAAGAAACAAAACTGACCTGAATTATACATATATACACAAATACACATTTATGTGTATATACATGTATAAAATATGTATGTATATTAACAAACGTGTGTATATGTGTGTATATGTATATGTGCATGTATGTGAATATATATAAAACACTGCACAAACTACAGAAAAAAATTCTTTTCAAGCTCATACAAAATTTTACCAAAATTAAATTTGTTTGCAACATAAAGCAAGTTTCAGCAGATTTAAAAGGGCTGAAATCATAGAGTTTCTTCCCTAACCAACTCAATTAACCTAATACCAATAAGACTAAAATAAATAGAAAATTGACATATACTTGGAAATTTTAAAATACGCTCCTAAACAATCCATGGGTTAAAAACTAAATTTCAATAAAAACTGGAAAATATGTTAAACAAAATGATTAAAAATACAATATCAAAACTTGTGAGATGCTTCCTTAGCATTCATATTTTGGTGCCTAATACTCTACCAGTAAACAAACCACAATATAATGGAGTAGGAGAAAAAATTGGATATGTCTATAACATCCTGTTGTAAATGGAAAACAATTTTATAGACATCACTAAAAAAGGAGGAAAAGGTAAATAGGGGATTATACTAACTACATTTTGAAAAACTGCACATAAAATAGAAATACCAACTAATGATCATTAACGTTTTTTATTTTATAAAAGACCACGACGTCACAACAATGCTCAAGAGAAAATGTAAAATACACTATGTAAACCTAATGGTAAATATAGTAGCTTGTTTTTATAATTTATTGAAAAGTATTGATATATACGTACATTTTGGGTTTTAAAATTGAGTATGTTTTATGTGTTCATTACAAAACACATAAATGTGTCTGTTTTTATCTTTGTAAGCAGAGCATGAATAAAATTAGTAGTGAGCCAAACAGCATTAGCCAAAAGAAGGAATTATGCTACAAACAAGAAGACCCAATCAGCACTGGAGGCGCCCTTTAGTAACGAAGTATAAGGTGAGTCCCACAGCTGATTAGTATTGGCAGTCATATCCAAAAACCAATTAAAAGAAAGATTCTGCAATGTGTCCCAATAATACATTAGACAAAAGTTCCCAGAAGTAAACTAACTATATAGACTTAAAACCTTATCTCAGGAGATGAAACCCGAGATGAACATGAGTAATGAAGTGCAGGCATAAGTTGCTGATCATTTTAGGAGATATGCATACAATTAAAAGAATAAAGAAAAAAAAACAGGATTACCTGTTAAGTTTGTCTGGCCAAACAAAATTTAAAGACTTCCTTATTTCTAGGAAAGGTAACAAATTTTCAAAATAAATTTATAGGAAAGATGGGAATTTAAAAGTACCATGATATAACACATAAAACTCAGATTAAATGGAGACTTGGCCTAGAGAACAATAACTGAAATATGAATCATCATGGACTAAGAAATCAGTTTTCATGTCCAACACAAAAATCAACTGGTCAGTGACACAGAATCAGTATCTTTGCTGGTTTGAGAATGCATGCTCTTTATATTTGAGTTTGGTGATATGACTAAAACCCAGAGAAGATAAAAGCAAAATATAATTGCATCTGGTTGAAATACCTATACCTACAAAAACAGAAAAATTAGAACAGTAGAATTATATTATGATCAGGATAAGAAACAGTTAAATTCATGGTATTTAATGATGTAACTGGTTTGGGGTAATAATTTAGATATATGGTGTGTTTTTTTTCTGCTTCTTAATGTATTTAGATCACTTAAAAACACTTATTATTAAATTGTATTACTCCAATCAATAAAAGTATTTAAGTTTGCAATATGTGTTTAAATATCTGGGAATGTTTATTGTGTTATCAATAAGTTTGATTATTTGCATAACAAATATAAGAATACTTATCTAATATCTAAAGATATACCAATTTGAGAAATTAATATTAATAGATTAAACAAATTTGTGTCACACATTAGAGTGCTTAAAAAAAGGTATAGCTTGAAATGCATATCCAAGAAAGAGGCTGGGCGCAGTAGCTCACGCCTGTAATCCCAGCACTTTGGGATACAGAGGAGGGGGGAATCACTTGAGGTCAGAAGTTTGAAACCACCCTGGCAAACATGGTGAAACTCCATCTTTACTAAAAATACAAAAAAATTAGCTGGGTGTGGTGGCACGCGCCTGTACTTCCAGCTACTTGGGGGGCTGAGGCAGGAGAATCACTCGAACCCAGGAGGCAGAGGTTGCAGTGAGCTGAGATCATGCCACTGCACTCTGGCCTGGGTAACAGAGCGAGACTGTCACAAAAAAGAAGAAAGTAAGTAATGCTAAAAGTCAATGATGTAAAAATTCATCCAAGGAAATTTGAAAATGGACAGCAGATTAAATCCAATGAAGGAAGTAAATAAAGATGAGAACAGAATTTTTAATAGAAAAAAATTATACAATAGAGAAGAACGACAAAGCTAAAAGTTGGTTGTTAAGCTCCCAGCAACACAAAACAAAAAAAGAAGGCAATAATAATCAAAATCAGGAAACACTACAGATCCTACTGACATCAAAAAGATTTTTTTTTAAAAAAGTATATTATGAACAATGTTATGGTAATAAATATGAAAATTTAGATGAAATGGACAAATTCCTAGAAAACAACTTCTTGAAACTGGTTCAAGAAATTGAAAATCTGAGAAGCAGGTATCTATAAAACGGCACAATAGGAGGTTCCAAAATTCATCTCTCCATAGAAACACAAAATTAACAACCATCTAAATACAAAATTACCTTCAAGAGAACTCCAGAAATCAGCCTCCAGCAGATTCCCTTGGCCCACAAGTTCTCCCATGGGAGAAAGAGTAAGGTGAGTGTCTACCTTTACCACAAATCCTAGCACCAGGCCTGTCCACCTACAGACCACACCACCAGGCTGACCCTACTCCCTGCAGACCCACTTAACCATAGACCCTAGGACCTAACATGCCTGCCCACAGACACCAGGGCAGGTGTGTTAGGTCCTAGGGTCTATGGGCAAGTTAGGTCCACTGGTATCTATGGGCAGTGGTAGGTCCAAGGACTGATCCTAGCACCAAAGTATTAAAAAAATAAAAACTACCCACAAAAATGTGCTGATAGATACACAACATAGTCATTCTGACATAAATAACATAAAGTGTGTGGCAAAGGCAATATAAGTGTAGAGTTTTTATATGCAATTAAAGACTGTATCAGCTTCAAATGGACTGTCATAACTATTAAGAAATTTTATGCAAACCTCATGATAACCATGAGGAAAACACCCATAGTAGGTAGAAAAAAAAGATAAAAAGAAAAAAAATAGTATATTATTACAAAAAAACATCAAATCAAAAGGAAGACAGCAATAGAGGACAAAAAGAAATATAAAACAAACAGAAAAAAATTAATAATGTCTACAGTTAGTTCTTATCTATCAATCATGTTAAATGTAAAATTCACCAAAGGAGGTAAAGTAGTGAAAGGAATTAAAAAACAAGATCCAACTATAGTCTGTCTGCAACAAATATACCTTAAATTTAAGAACACATACAAGCTGAAACAGAAGAGATGAAAAAGGGTATTTCATACAAATGGTAACCAAAAGAGAGCAAGGGTGACTGTAGTTATATCAGACAAAATAGATTTTATGTCAAAAACTGTTAACAAGAGACAAAAAAGGTCATTACATAATAATAAAAGGGAAAATGGAATACAGGAAAATAAAACAATTATATATGCATGCAACATAAAAGCTGCTAAATACATAAAGATTGACAGATCTGCAGGAGAAATAGATAGCAATAGAAAAATACTAGGATATTTCAATCACCATTTAAAATAATGAACAAATCATCCAGACAGACAATCAAAAGAAAATACCAAACTTGAACAACACTATATATATCAAATAAACCTAACAGACAGATACAAAACATTCCACCCAAAAGTAGCAGAACACAGTGTCCTCAAGTGCAAACAGAACATTCTACAGGGTTGATCACATGCTAGGTCAGAAAACAAATCTTAACAAATATAAGAAGTCTGAAATAATTCCAAATATCTTTTCCAGTCATAATGGAATGAAACTAAATCAAAAACAAAAAGAAAAAAATTCAAAAATATATGGAAATTAAACAATATATTCTGGAACAACTAATGGGTCAAAGAAGCAGCCAAAAAGGGAAATTAGAAAATACCTTGAGACTAATTAAAACAAAAATATATCTCAAAACTCATGGGATGCAGCAAAAGCAGTACTAAGATTGAAGTTTATAATGATAAATGCCTACATTAAAAAAAGATGTCAAATAAAAACCTAACATTATACCTTAAGGGTCTAGAAAAAAAAGAACACACCAAGCCTAAAGTTAAAAAAAGGAATCAAATAATAAAAATTAGAGTCAAAATAAATGAAAAAGAGATGAGAAAAAAAATTTTTTTAACGACAAAATTAAGAGTTTTTTGAAAAAATAAAATTTGAAAACCCTTAGCTAGACTAAGAGAAAAAGACAAAAGAAGACTCAGAATCAGAAATGGAAGAAGAGACATTACAATTGATGCCACTTAAATAAAAAAACACGATAAAAGACTATTGTGAACAATTATATGCCAACAAACTGGACAACCTAGAGTAAACAGATAAATTCCTAGAAATGTATAATCTACCAAGACTGAATTAAGAAGAAATGAAAAAGCCAAAAAGACCAATAACAAATACGGAGATTTAATCTATAATCAAAAACCAACCAACAAAGAAAAGCTCAAGACCAGATGACTTTAGGGATAAATTCTACCAAACATTTAAAGAAGAATTATCACCAGTTCTTAAATTATTTCAGAAAAATGAAAACAAGGAAATTTTTAATCTTCTTTTATAAGGACAGCATCAACCTGGTATCAAAGCCAGACAAAGAAAACTACAAGCCAAAATCCCTGAAAATAGATGCAAAAATCCTCAACAAAATATTAGCAAACCAAATTCAACAGCATGTTAAGAAGATCATAAACCATGACCAAGTGGGACTTCCCTCCTGGGACGTAAGCATAGGCCAATATACATAACTCAAGACAAGTGATTTTTTGTCTTTCTTGCCTGTGATTTTAGTGTCATATCCAACAAATCATTGCCAAGGTCAAAAAGCTTCTTCCTTACATTTTCTTCTAGAAGTTTCATCATTTCAGGTCTTACATTTAAGTCTTTGAGTTGATTTTTGTTTATGGTGTAAGGTAAGGGTCCAAATTGATTGTTTTGCATATGGATATCCAGTTTTCAAAACACCATCTGTGAACAGATTGTTCTTTCCTCATTGTATATTCTTGGCACCCTTGTAAAAGATCAGTTGACTATATGCACGGATTTGTTTCTAGGTACTCTATTCTGCTCCATCAGTCTACAAGTCTGTTTGATACCAGTACTGTACTGTTTTGATTGCTGCAGCTTTGTAACGTATTTTAAAATCAGGAAGTGTGATGCCTCTAGCTTTGTTGTTCTTGCTCAAAACTGCTTTGGGTATTTGGGCCCTTTCTGGTACCATACGAATTTTAGGCATGTTTAGGGGTTTCTGTAAAAAATGCCAATGGGATTTTGACAGGAACTACACCACAACTAAAAGCTTCTGATCATCCAAGGAAACAATAAACAAAATACAAAGGCAACCTATGGAAGAGAGAAAATATTTGCAAACTATATAACTGATAAAAGATTAATATCTAAAATACACAAGGAACTCCTACAACTCAATAGCAAACAATAATAATAACATAATTTAAAATGGGCAGGCCAGGGGCGGTGGTGCATGCCTGTAATCCCAGCAGTTTGGGAGGCCAAGGTGGGTGGATCACTTGAGCTCAGAAGTTCAAGACAAGCCTGAACAACACAGTGAAACTCTGTCTCTACAAACACAAAAAAATTAGCTGGGTGTGGTGGCACACACGGGTAGTCCTGGCCACTTAGGAGACTGAGGTGGGAGGACTGCTTACGGCCAGGAGGTCAAGGCCACAGTGAGCTGAGATCACACCACTGTACTCCAGCATGGGCAACAGAGTGAGACCCTGTCTCAAAAAAAAAAAAAAAAAAAAAAAAATTAAAATGGGCAAACTAATTAGATATTTATCCAAAGAAGAAATACAAATAACCAACAAGTATATGAAAAGGTGGAAAACATTACTCATCAAAATCAAAACCACATGGAGTCTTGGTGTGGGAGTGCATGCCTGTAATCCCATCTACTCAGGAGCCTGAGTCAGAAGAATGCTGCTTGATCCCAGGAGTTCCAGACTATAGTGCACAATGACTTTGCCACTGAATAGCCACTGCACTCCAGCCTGGGCAACACAGCGGGACACTATCTATAAAAATTTTTAAACAAACAAAATTAGATATCACCTTACGTTAGAATGGCTATTATTTAAAAAAAAAAAAAAAAAAAAAAAAGATAAGTAATCTTGGCAAGGATGTGGAGAAAAGTGACCCTTTGTATACTGTTGGTGGG
This sequence comes from Mandrillus leucophaeus, assembly GCF_000951045.1. Taxonomy (NCBI): domain Eukaryota; kingdom Metazoa; phylum Chordata; class Mammalia; order Primates; family Cercopithecidae; genus Mandrillus; species Mandrillus leucophaeus. The sequence goes on along the minus strand of NW_012110031.1, from coordinate 1,343,576 downwards.
AATATAAATTGGTGCAGCCACTATAAGAGAAATTATGAAGGTACCTCAAAAAATTAAAAATAGAACAACCATATGAGCTAGCAATCTCACTTCCAGATATATACCCAAAAGAACGGAAATCAAGATATCAAAAAGTATCTGCACTCCCATGCTCATTGCAGCAATAATCACAATACTCAAGACATGGAAACAACCTAAATGTCCACTGACAGATAAATGGATAAGAAAAATGTGGGATATATATACAACGAAGTGTTATTTAGCCCTCAAAAAGAAAGGTATCTTGCCATTTTATCTGGAGGACACTATGCTAAGTGAAATAAGTCAGACCCAGAAGGACAAATACCACTTATAGGGGGAATCTATAATAGTCAAACTCACAAAAGAACAGTAGAACGGTGGTTACCATGAGTTGGGGGTGGAGAACTGCGGAGGTATTCGTCAAAGGGTATAAAGTTACGGTTATACATGTGAATAAATCCTAGAGATCTATTGTCCCACATACTGCCGATAGTTAACATTACTGTATACTTAAAATTATACAGAGACTAGATCTTCTGTTGTGTTCTTACCACACACAAAAAAAGAAAGAGTGGGGGGAAGCTTTTGAAGGTCCTGGATATGTTTATGGCATACACTGTAGTGACGCTTTAAAAGGTCACTTACTGCCAAACTCATCAATTTGTATACATTAAATATGCACAGGAGGCCGGGCGCGATGGCTCAAGCCTGTAATCCCAGCACTTTGGGAGGCCGAGACGGGCGGATCACGAGGTCAGGAGATCAAGTCCATCCTGGCTAACACGGTGAAACTCCGTCTCTACTAAAAAATACAAAAAAACTAGCCAGGCGAGGTGACGGGCGCCTGTAGTCCCAGCTACTCGTGAGGCTGAGGCAGGAGAATGGCGGGAACCCGGGAGGCGGAGCTTGCAGTGAGCTGAGACCCGGCCACTGCACTCCAGCCTGGGCGACAGAGCGAGACTCTGTCTCAAAAAAAAAAAAAAAAAAAAAAAAAAAAAAAAGCACAGGTTTCTTTTCTTTTCTTTTCTTTTTTTTTTCTTGAGACTGAGTTTCGCTCTTGTCACCCAGGCTGGAGTGCAATGGCGCGATTTCAGCTCACTGCAACCTCTGCCTCCCCGTTCAGGCAATTCTCCTGCCTCAGCCTCCTGAGTAGCTAGGGTTACAAGCGTGTGCCACCATGCCCAGTTAATTTTGGTATTTTTAGTAGACACAGGGTTTCACCATGTTGGCCAGGCTGGTCTTGAACTCCGACCTCAGGTGATCCACCTGCCTCAGCCTCCCAAAGTGCTGGGATTACAGGCAAGAGCCACCACACCTGGCTGATATGCACAGGTTTCTGTCAATAAAAAGACAATCACATGCCAATTGATATATGATAAAAAGACGATCATATGTCAATAAAGAAATTAAAAATCTGAAAAATACTATAACCATTAAAAACAATGAATCTAATATCTTTCCACAAATAAAACTCCAAATCCGGATGGCTTCACCACTGAATTATAACATTTAAGAAAGAAATAACACTGGCCTTGCATGGTGGGTCATGCCTGTAATCCCACCACTTTGGGAGGTCAAAGGGGGAGAACTGCTTGAGTCTAGGAGTTCAAGCCAGCCTGGGCACCATCGTGAGATCCTGTCTCTACAAAAAATTTACAAAAGTAGCCCAGCATGGTGCTGGGCATGGGGTATACACCCATAGTCTCAGTTACTTGGGAGGCTGGGGCAGGAAGATCACTTAAGCCCAGATGTTTGAAGTAAAAGTGTGCTATGATTACATTACTGTACTAGGTGACGTAACAAGACCCTGTCTTTAAAAAAGAGAAGAAAGACAGAAATCACACCAATCTTACATAAACTTTCAATGAAAGAAAAATGGGGTGGAATGTAACACTTTCCCAGCCAGCACACTATTACCAAAAAATGACATGGAAAACACAAGAAAAGTTACAAGACAACGTGACTCATAAACACACATGCAAAACTCCTAAAACATTAGCAAACAAAATCAAGCAAACTACACAAAGGATAATATAGCAAAGCAAGCTGCACTTACTTCAAAAGTGTAAAATAGGCTTAACATCTGAAAATCAGTCTCTGTCATTCACTACAATTTAAGAATGTAAAACAACAATCAGGCCAGGCATAGTGGCTCACGCCTGTAATCCCAACACTTTGGGAGGCCGAGGTGGGAAGATCACTTGAGGTCAGGAGTTTGAGACCAGCCTGGCCAACATGGTGACACCCCGTCCCTACTAAAAATACAAAAAAAAAAAAAAAAGCCAGGTGTGGTGGCAGGCACCTGTAATCCCAGCTACTCAGGGAGGCTGAGGCAGGAAAATTGCTTGAACCCAGGAGGCAGAGGTTGCAGTGAGCCAAGATCGTGCCACTGTACTCCAGGCCTGGATGACAGAGCAAGACTCCATTGTGAAAAAACAAATGAATAAAATAAAATAACAATCAAAATAAGAGGCAGAGTAAGATGGCTACATAGAAGCCTACAACAATCATCCTCCTCACAGGAACACCAAATTGAACAACTATCCACAGAAGAAAACACCTTCATTAAAAAACAAAAATCAGGTGAGCCCTCACAGTACCTAGTTTTAACTTCATATTGTTCAAAGAGGCACTGAAGAGGGTAGAATGAACAGTCTTGAATTGCTGACACTGCCACTTCCCAGCTTTAAAGATTATTGGTAAAATAAAAATGTCTTCAAAAGTATAAACATTTGGTCTAAATTATGCAGGTCGGATATTAAGTTTGTTAAATAGTTTAAGGTCATAAGCTGCTTCTTTTGACTTTCAAAAATTGTTCAATTTATTTTGGAGCATTACATTCTAGATAAGGCCTGGCAATATGTGAAATTACCCAAGCCCCCTAGCTAGGCAAAGAAGGTATTAAAGAAAAGAGATTTTATATAAAAAAGGATCTTTTATAGTAAATATTTGTCCTAAAGCTAAAGTAAAATGACTGGTCATTTAAAAAGAGGGATGTTTAGGACAAGTCAAAAAGTCTAAGCATGTTGTAGGTGGTCTGTGTAAGTCATAATTGGTGAAAGGGAATTTATGCAAGAAATGTTGTACAATTTAAAGGTGATTAGGCCTCTTAAATTCTTCATAAAATGCCACTATGACTCTTAACTGTACAACTTGCCTGCTTTCCAGTTAGGTACGGCTTGGGACTTGTGGAGTGAGATGCTGGAAAGAGTCAGACCTCACCTGCATTTCTGTCTGGGTCCTAGGCTCCATACCTAGTACATAAATAAAATGCCGAACTTACCAAGATTTTTCAACAAAAGTAAAAATGCTAAGGGTTAACAGTGTAATGTGTATTTGAAACTACTGATAAAACAGTTTTACATGCAAGGTGTGTAAAGAAAGTTAAATGTGTTTTTGGTAAAAGATTATTAAAAGTCATGGGAATGGGAATTTTTTGCCTAACTTTAGTTAAAAGATTATTTTAAGAGAAATAGGAAAAATTTAAAGGTTTAAACAACTTGTGGAAAGTTTGTAAAAATTAACTCTGTAAAACAAATTCTAGGCCGGAAGTGGTGGCTTATGCCTGTAATCCTAGCACTTTGGGAGGCCAAGGTGGGCAGATTACGAGGTCAGGAGATTGAGACCATCCAGGCTAACACAGTGAAACCCTATCGCTACTAAAAATACAAAATAATTAGCTGGACGTGGTGGCGGGAGCCTGTAGTCCCAGCTACTCAGGAGGCTGAGGCAGGAGAATGGCGTGAACCCGGGAGGCAGAGCTTGCAGTGAGCTGAGATGGCACCACTGCACTCCCGCCTGGGCGACACAGCGAGACTCCATCTCAAAAAAAAAAAAGAAATTCTATGTGTGAAAATATGGACTAAATTTAAAGGGATATTATCCAGTTTTTCTGTAAATTGAACATCAAAATAAAAGCACAACAGAGTTTTCTTAAATCACTCATCTGTTCTTTAACACAAAAAATATTAAAGGGTTATAAAAGGTTTATAAAAATCTCTCCTTATGGTCAAACTGATTAAGATTGGATAGATTTGTCTATAAGATTTTATTAAAAATTGGGGTTGACATTAATAGTCTACTAATGCAAGAGTGAAATATGGCTTTCTCTCTTGAACAAGATTTTCATGTAATATTAAAAGATAATGAAAATTTTATTTACCTTTTAAATACACTACCAACAAAAAAAAAGAAGGGAAAGACAAAGATTGCTTGAAAAGCTAAGTCTTCCCTCTATCAATGAGTAAACATTTTTGCCTTTTTAAAAATTTTTGACTCATTATTTTGGCTAAATGAATGACTTACAGTAACGTGGAATTCTAGTTCATAATATCAACTGTTTTAAAGCTTTAACATATTTAATAAGCTTCCCCAAATCAAATTTCGGCTTCCAAATAGTCTCTTCTGATTTCTAACTTTGGAATGCTATGCAGGGCCCCTCTCTGAAGCATCTAAAAGAGAGGTAAAGAGAATTATTTAACATATTAAGTTACATGGGAAGCACTGTCAAAGTAAAAATAATGTTTAATCTTATTTTTATATTTTAGTGAATATTAATGTATGCTCCAAAATTGTATGGGATTTCTAAAATTCTAATATGTCTGAGTATATGTTATCAAACATAATTACGGTTATTATGTTTTGTACACCGCAGAAATAACCAAATATCCTTGTGTAAAACTGCTAACCCAAGCAGAACAAAAAAATTAATTAAATACCAAGAAAATACTTTGCCAGATTTTCATGTTAAATTAGCTGATACTAAAATTGTTTAGATATACAATTTGAACTCCATGGTCTAAGTTAAACTACCTATGATAACCCATTAGTTATCTGTGCTATGCACCTGAATTGTAGAAACAAGTGGTATTCAAGGGGACATAAGTCCAATGTGAAGCCTGGACTCAGAACCAGGACAGCTGCCTTGTCCTTCCTGAGTCCTTTAAGCTCTTGTTATTAAAAGGTCTGCATTCCATGACTCACCATGGAAAGGATAGAATGATCCAAATTGAATATGTAGATGTGGTGACTTATAAATTGTGTAAATAGTTTAAAACCAATGTTTGGTTCCATATTCCTGGGAAGACAATCAAACCTTCAGGTACATTTGGATACCTAATGGGTCATTTAAACATTTATAAAGGGATTTCATTCAATTGTCATTTTCAATGTATGTTTCATGTTATAACAGTTAATTATTATAGTATATTTTCACCAGGTAAAGAAAGTTTTTATGGTTCACTAAGGACAATCAACCCCTTCACAATCTAGAACTTCTGAGAACATCAGAGAAAGACTGCCCTTGCCATTCACACTGCAACAAAACTTGGGAAACCTGAACCTTGGGTTAATAGTCTCACAACCAAGAAGGGTCCCTCCACACTCTTGGAAACTGTACACCCACTGGAACCCTTAAGGTAAAACTAACCAGGCAAGTTTCTCCCCAGAAGAAAATGGCATCCTTAATGTGAACAGCTTTTCCCAGGATCATGGATCAAGACTTCTACTATCATTAGACTCTTATCTTTGAATATTTTTTCTTTGTTTATGCCTCCATGAACTATAGAAATGTAAAGGGGGTCTATTATGTGCACTTATTTGTAGAGGATTTTGCAGCCAGCCTTATACAGGAATAACCTTATACTTTGGTAGATAAAAGATGAAGGCCCAGTGTAGATGAGAAATCTTAATGGTACATATGTTGCCTCATAATCAGTCAAAACTCCTCTTAAGCCACATTATGGGCTAGAGAGAATATTGTCAGGAAGCCTTCACTCTTCTAGAAGGATATTATTTGTTAGATCCTTTTTCCATGGTTTAGAATAAAAGAGGCAATAATCAAAATGTATCCCTCATAATAGGCTCTATAGCAGATTCTACTGTAAAGGCTATGGTTACACAAGAGACTTTAAATTCTCTTGTGAAAGACATGCTAAATAATAGAATTGGCTAAACAGAAAAGTACCTATGCAGCCACTGACACTTGTGGCCTATGGATATATCCACCAAGTGTAGATTATAAAACTTCAGTTGTAGGGGATTAATGAAAAGACTACTTAGTCAAGCAAGTAGACTCTTCATCTAGCTCTTTCTTTAATCTATTTAATGTTAGGTGGTTTGGTTTATGGGGACCCTGGGTAAGGAGCACACTCCAAACTCCTGGTATTATCCTCCCAATAGTCATGATAATAGTCTCCCTGGTGCGCTGAATTCTCTCAAAGGTTTTAAATGTTTGCATGCAGCCATCTCTAGAATGTCAAATGGTCTTTCTTCAACTGGAATGACAAAAGCTGAAAGAAATATGCGATTGTGAGGACACCTTAACCTATGAATGATGTGCTGAGACCGGAAACCCAAAATGATAGAAACAGAGAGTGGCACTAAGGCCCTAAGTTTTGGTCACTCTCTCACCTAAGTGAGAAGCTGACCAAAATGGGGAAATTTTTTTAAGCAAAATTATGGGAGGCTACTGTTTTGGACTAAGCTCATGCAAGAGGCCCCACCAGGCCAAACCAAACTAAAATGGAGTCATCATGCTAAATGTGACATAATCAAACTTAAGACTTCAAGGAAGCACCTAGATCCTAGAACAGAGCAGGTTTTGTTTTTCTCTTGTAAACAGGATGTTCCAGTATAAGGAGGTACCCTCTACTCAGTCCTTGTTCTTACCTTTGCAAAACTCACTGTTCTACTGTTTCCCAGTGGGTTTCAAGACCAAATAACTACATTTACAACGGTGATAGTGACATCAGTAACTAAAGTTTTGGTCAATCTCACAAAATTGAGAAAATGACCAAAAGTGGTAAATTGTTAAAGCAAACTAAATATGGCCTGAGAAGGACTCTGTACTTACATATTTGAGTCCTTGTGGACAAACTGCAACCTAGCTTAATATGTAGACAAGACTGAAAACCTAACTTAGGAGTAAGCTAAGTCTTAGCCAATCCCATCGGCCATACTTCAACCATTCATACACTGCTGAGTGTTAAAACTGTGTTCAAATAAGGCAAACACTGGCCGGGTGCGGTGGCTCTCGCCTGTAATCCCAGCACTTTGGGAGGCCAAGGCGGGCGGATCACGGTTCACAAGGTCAGGAAATCGAGACTACCCTGGCTAACACAGTGAAACCCTATCTCTACTAAAAATACAAAAAATTAGCTGGACGTAGTGGCGCGTGCTTGTAGTTCCAGCTACTCGGAAGATTGAGGCAGGAGAATGGTGTGAACCCGGGAGGCGGAGCTTGCAGTGAGCTGAGATCGCGCCACTGCACTCCAGCCTTGGCGAAAGTGCAAGACTCCTACTCAAAAAATAAAAATAAAAAAAAAGAAAATAAGGCAAACACTGAGTTATAACCATTCCAGCAGTTCTGTATCTCACTTCCGATTTCTCTGTCATTTTCCATTTTTTGTCTATAAATCTTCTTTCACCATGTGGCTGCACTGGAGTCTCTGTGAATCTGCTGTGATTCCAGGGACTGCCCAATTAGTGAATTGTTCATTGCTCAATTAAACTCCTTTAGATTTAATTTGGCTTAAGTTTTTCTTTTAACAGGGGAAAAACATACTGGCAGACAACTAGCAACCTCCACACAGGAGGTAAATACCAAAAAAAAAAAAAAATTCAGCTTTAGAAGTTTCCAGAATTTGCCTCTGGAGAAAAGAAAATGATAGCAGGAATTAGAGCGTGGTGGTAAGGAATACTAGTTTCTGTAATATGCTTTTACATAACTATCTGACTTTTTAAACTATGTGCATATATAATACAATGAAAATAAAAAGAGTTATGAGAGAAAGGAAAGCAGAAATGAGCCACAACTTGTTTCTGAAAGCCTGTCTTTTTCTTTTTGGGAGGAGATGCAAGAGATAGAAGTAAGAACTATGTAAAATCAAAAGTAAACCCTGTCTGCACATTAGTACATGACCTTTAAGACAGTGATTTTAACTGCTTGGAAACGCTTTTCTTAATTTCTTTTTGTTCCTAGATATATCCTTGATTCCACGGAGAAACAGAATATTATGGCAAAGAATCTCTAAATCACAGACTCTACCAATACAAAACCATAATGATTACTTTTGAGAAGTCTGCATTAGTTTTTGCTAAAAGGGGCACTTTTTCTCATAGGAAAAATCACTACTGCCCTGAGATATTACTATAATGAATCACAGTATAATTTAGTTTGTCAGTTATTTACCATAATTCACACATTAGGAATCTCCAAATCTCAAAAAAAAAAAAAAAAAAATGCCTTCTTTGGTCTTCTGCCCCCTTATCAGGCTGATCCCAGATAAAAAGCCTAGGTAAGCACTGAGTGAAAAACAAATCTGGCCAAAAGATACATGAAAAAAATTCAACATCGCTAATAGTACGGGAAATGCAAATTAAAACCACAATGAAATATCACCTCACATCTGTTAAATAGTTATTATTAAAAAGATAAAAAATAGCAAGTGTTGGTGAGGATGTAGAGAAAAGGGAACCCTTACACACTGTTGGAAGGAGTGTAAATTAGTACAGTTATTATGGAAGACAGTATGGAGGCTGCTCAAACAATTAAAAATACTCAGGTACGGTGGCTCATGCCTGTAATCCCCACACTTTGGGAGGCCCAGGAGGGAGGATCACTTGAGCCCAGGAGTTCAAGACCAGCCTGAGCAACATAGTGAGACTCCTATCTCTACAAAAAATAACAATATTTTTAAAACTAGCTGGGCATGGTGCTGTGTGCCTGTGGTCCCAGCTACTTGAGAGGCTGAGGTAGTAGGACTGCTTGAGCCCAGGATGTCGAGACTGCAATGACAGTGCACTCCAGCCTGGGCAACAGAAAGAGACCCTGTCTCAAAAGAAAAAAAAGAACTACCTATATGATCCAACAATCCCACTACTAGGTATATATCCAAAGAAAAGGGAATCAATACCTCAAAGCGATATATGTGCTCACATGTTCATTGCAGCATTATTTACAGTAGTCAAAGATATGGAATCAACTTAAGTATCTATCAACAGATGAATGAATAAAGAAAATGTGGTATACATACGCAATTGAATATTATTCAGCCTTTAAAAAAAAAAAGAAGATGGGCACCATGGCTCACACCTGTAATCCCAGCACTTTGGGAGGCCAAGACGGGTGGGTCACTTGAGGTCAGGAGTTTAAGACCAGCCTAACCAGCATGACGAAATCCCATCTCTACTAAAAATATTTTAAAAGTTAGCTGGGCATGGTGGTGCATGCCTGTAGTCCCAGCTACTCGAGAGGCTGAAGCAGAATAGCTTGAACCCAGAAGGCGGAGGCTACAGTGAGCTGAGATTGTGCCATTGCACTCCAGCCTGGGCGACAGAGTGAGACTCTGTCTCAAAAAACAAAAACAAAAAAAAAAAAAAAGAAAGGAAAAAAAATCCTATTATCTTCAAAAACATCAATGAACCTAGACGACATTATATTAAATTAAATAAGCCAAGAAGAGAATGATCTCACTTGTATGTGGAATCTTAAAAAGTTGAACTCACAGAAGCAGAGGGTAGAATGGTGGTTATCAGGGACTAGGAAGTGAGGATTGAGGAGATAGTCAAAGGACATAAAACTTCAGTTAGCCAAAAGAAAAAGTTCAAGAGATCTATTGTACATCATGGTGACTATAGTCAAAAATAATACACTGTATTGAAAAGCACTAAAAGAGAAGATTTTAAGTGTTCTCAGTATAAAAAATCAGTAAGTTAATATATATGTTATTCAGCTAGATTACGTATTTCTCAATGTATACGTATTTCAAAACATTATGTTATACATGATAAATATACATAACTTTTGTCAATTAAAAATAAAAATTTTTAAATAAAAAAACAAATATATTGGTTTGTCAAGTTCTTTGGGGGAAATGGTTATTCATATTTGAAATATAAATAAAGGAGAAAAAACAAAAACACATGGTAGCGAAAGCAAATAAGTTACTGTCACTTCTGTGATGATACATTATCCTCCAAATATTCCTTTTACATAAACAAAAGTGGCAGAGTAACACTGAATTCTATTAGGCTTTCCTAGCGCAGCTGCATCAATATTTTAATGTTTACTTAGATTGACCATAATAGTTCCTCTTTTTCTAACTTTTTTAAGATTTATTATCTCTGACTATTTCTAAATACTTATGAACAATAACCTAAAAAAGCATTTTTTCTGAATCAAAAAGTCAGTTTGACTAATTCAAATTATAGAAAGAAAATGATCATCCATAAAATTAAGAGTTACCTAAGATCATACATAGCTAATGCATGGCAGAGACATAAAACCAGGTCTCTTTACCCCATTACTGAGGGCTCCCACCTGTGAAATCAGTCAACACCATTCACATCAACTAAGTAAATTATTGTGCTTTACTTACAGGATGTATTACGCAAGATGGACTCTTTCCAACTGCCAAACTATAGGCAGACTTATTTGACTACTTCATAAAGAAAATTTAGTACAAGAAAATGTGGGGGAATATGAAAATATAAGAAAAATCTCCACAATCAGGCTTCACTGACAACTGGAGCACTGGTCAGAATAAAATAAAATTGGTATCCCAATAGGAAGGAATTCTGGTTGATTACTGTCAAACTTTAGCTTCCCAACTCTGCTGCCATTATGACTGTAGTTTTATTTTACTCTCCACGATGACTACTCTCTTTCTACTACATGATTTCTTCTGTACTGCAGCTTCTGCTTACTGCATTCTCTGATATCTCACACTGAAATTCCCTAAGAAAGATAAGATTGAATTAATTCATCATTTACAGAGCCGTTAGAGTTCTTGGGCTAGGCCAAGCTATAAGTCACTGGCCTATCAGCTCCTGGTCCAGGTAATTGTGAGCAAAGAAGAATGGCCTCATAACAAAGCATAACAACTGATACAAGCCCTTGAAGCTGCATTAGTCAGAAATGAGCTATGGTTGTAGCTCCCACTAAGAGCACTGTTTGCCCATCTACATTTGGATTATAAACCAAAACCTCATTAGACAAATTCAGACTTAAAAATCTGGCCTACCCTCTCCAGGGTATAGTCTCATACTGTCACCCCTATACATAATACTCCTTTCACAGCAGATCCAAAACAGCAATCTCATCTCACACCAGCCCCCATAATTTCTACTCCCGACCTGGAAAATGTAATAGCCTCTCTCTCATCAAAATCTTTTCTCGAAATTGAAATTTCCCTTTGACCCAGCATTTATTCCATATTTATCCTACAATGAAATCTGACACAAGAATTATGCTAGGCAAAACTATTCAGATGAAAGATAATTATTTCTTATTATAGAAGAATAATTGTACTAACTGGTACATCCAAACATTTCCTAGTAAAAACACAGGTAAATTTTACTGATCACCATTTATTAATTATTACCATGTCAGGCACTGAGCTAAGCACTTGACAGGAAACATCACGCATTAGCAAACTGAGGCCCAGAAAGGTTAAGTTCTTATCCAAGATCACATCTAATAGATAGCACAACTGAAATTCAAACTCTATCTCTGTGATGCCAAAGTTCACGTTTTTAACAATTATCCCATACTGTCAATTACTGCAAAGTAGAATCTTATAACATTGACTTGAGGCCATTCTTCTTTGCAACAATTACCTGGACCAGGTAATTGTGTATAGGATTTATGACACTTATAACATTGTTAACATTTATAATACTTATAACATTTTCCCCACAAAAAAATCCTCCAATATGCTCTAATGCAATGATTCCCAAAACACTATACAGTGAGATATCATACAATAAAAAAGTTCTATGACCAAATAGGCATAAGATACGTTACAGTCCAGGCTCAGTGGCTCACGCCTGCAATCCCAATACTTCTAGAGGCCTAAGTGGAAGGACCACTTGAGCTCAGAAATTCAGGATCACCTATTATCAGTAGAAACCTTGTCTCTACTAAAAATTAAAATTAAAAAAATAGGCATGGTTGTGTGTGCCTCCAGTCTCAGCTACTCAGAAGGCTAAGGTGAGAGGATCACTTGAGCCCAGGAAGTAGAGGCTGCAGTGAAATATGATAGCATCACTGTACTCTAAAAAGAGCTTGGCCAGGCACAGTGGCTCATGCCTATAATCCCAGCACTTTGGGAGGCCAAGGCGGGTGGATGACTTGAGCCCAGGAATACGAGACCAACCTGGGCAACATGGTGAAACTCTGTCTCTATAAAAACTAGAAAAATTAGCCAGGAGAGGCAGGAGGACTGCTTGAGCCCAGGAGGCAGAGTTTGCAGTGAACCGATATCGTGCCACTGCACTGCAGCCTGGGTGACAGAGCAAGACTATCTCAAAAAAATTAAATAAGTAAAAATAAATTTTTAAAAGAGCTCAAACTTCTATATTGTAGGACATATCAGTATTTTTAATATGCCAATCCAAACTATGAATCTCTAAGAGGTATAAATACACACACACACACTTTTTTTTTTTTTTTTGAGACAGGATCTCCCTCTGTCACCTGGGCTAGAGTGAGTGGTGCGATCAAACCTCATTGTATCCTCAAACTCCTAGGCTTAAGCAATCCTCTTTCCTCAGCCTCCAGAGTAGCTAGAACTACAGGTATGCACCACATCATCTAGCTAATTTTTTATTTTTATTTTTTAAAGGTGGGGTCTCTCTATGTTGCCCAGGCAGGTCTGAAGCTCCCAGCCTCATACAATCCTCCAGCTTCCCAAAGTGCTGGGATTTACAGGCATCAGCCACTGTGCCCAGCCAAAAAGTAAATAAGTAAAGATATTAAGCCGAGTTTCTCATAATTATTTAGCCAAAGTTACCACTCTTCACAGGCCATTGCCTGGAACTCATGTTTTGTGGAATGCACCTTAGGAAATGCTTATCTAGTAAAAAAAAAAATTCACATGACCATCTTTTTCTTTGATAATTTCAACTAAACTAGGTCAGTTACTAACCAGTAAATCTTATGATTACTGCTCATCCATACACCCCTTCTAGATGAAAATGTCATGGCCACGCGGAGGGCCAGTGACCATGTTTTGGATCATGTAACTTTACTCCTATTCTGAGATAACTGGACAGAATAGTCACCAAAGGGATATAGCCCATTCACTTACATAGTCTGCCTCAAAAAGATTAGCTGGGCAAATAATCTATCTTTAAAAATGGGAAACAAACAATACAGCAGAGGGTTCAGAAGAGCCACACCACGACAAAAGGGCAGTCCATGGAAATCACAAAGAAGTAGGAAACTACTAATAAGCAAAGGAACAGAGCAAAGGCCAACGGAAAAAAGGGAGGGGCAGGGAACAGAGAAGGTATAGAGAAGAGTAAGAGATGGAGTCTGTGTTCACATTTGGAGGTAGTTCTAGCTCCTGGGAAACTAGTCCTTGGACTTCTATGAGATCTTTGTTGTACCCTTATAATATTGTACCCCTTTGGATTTAACTAGCTTGAGAAGTTGTCTTTTCCTTGCAACCAACACTATTTAAATTCAAACAACGAGAGTTTAATTACACTGAAATGAAGTAGTACCAGTCAGGTGTTAAGAGCACAGGTTGTAGAGTTAGAATACCTGTAATTAAGCCCACATCTTTTATTGTTAAGATGCAACATTTGCAGAAAGTTAACTAAAGCCTCCAATTCTCATGTATAAAATAGAAATCAAAGTATCTACACCTCAGTAAGGCTGCAAAGATTAAATGAGCTGTCTGTAAAGTGCTCTGTACATAGAACGCACTGAATAAACATTAGCTATTATCACTACTAATCTGCATGATTTTCTTTTCTCTCACTCAACAGGAAAACCTTGTCCTTAGACCATAACTAAGAAAAAAGAAAACTCCTATTTCTGGAGGTAAACATCTGATAAATATTGCTTTTCAAAAAATTATTAGTACACTATAGCCACAAGGCCTTAGCCGTAGGGAATCTCTCACCCTTTGTAGTTTTTATAGAACTAATAATATTAAATAGTCTGAAAATATGTTTGATCATAACAAAATAATTCTTCCAAAACAGGATAAAAATGTTACATCAACACCAGATATAACTTATCTAAAGCATCAACATTTTTAAAGATTCTAAAACATAACAAATTTTAATGGGCAACAAAATAAGTCTACTTTATAAAATAAAAATAATTTTTTATTCTAAGATTATTATATTTGGAATAAATATGCAGACCTACTACAATAACAAAAAATTAGAAAGAAAAAAATAGTAGCTTCTCTTGAGGCCTTTTAATAACAAACAATTTCAAATCCAAAAACAAGTGATCTCATTACCATTTATTAGCTGATTTTAACACAACTAATGCCTGATTCATGTTAATTTCACTCCATATATTCAAATAGTTATTTGCTTACTAGGAACAATTTATAGTTATCTTAAGAAATTTATCTACATCATTCTCTGATTTGGATAGTTTGGGTTCTCCTGCCTGACAGCAAAATAGTTATTCAGATCAGCTTTAGAAATAATATAAAAAAACTTAAAAGGCCACAATAGTTTTCTTATTTGCCCCACAACCCACAATGTGTTAATAAAATTAGAAGTCTGCATTACTTTTATTTCAATAAGACTATTACTCATCTTTCATAAGTAATTACATTCACTAAGGGCATATTTTGGCATCTGCAAAGAAGAGCCAATATCTGCAGAGCACAATGCCACACACCTGTAATCTTAGCACTTTGGGAAGCCAAGACAGGAGGATCACTTGAGGCCAGGAGTTCAAGACCAGCCTGGGCAACATTGTAAGACCCCATCCCTACAAAAAAAATTTAGAGGCCAGGCACGGTGGCTCACACCTGTAATCCCAGCACTTTGGAAGGCCGAGGTGGGCAGATCACGAGGTCAGGAGATTGAGACCATCCTGGCTAACATGGTGAAACCCCATCTCTACTAAAAATACAAAAAATTAAGCCAGGTGCGGTGGCTCACGCCTGTAATCCCAGCACTTTGGGAGGCCAAGGAGGGCGGATCACAAGATCAGGAGATCGAGACCACGGTGAAACCCTGTCTCTACTAAAAATACAAAAAATTAGCTGGACGCGGTGGTGGGCGCCTGTAGCCCCAGCTACTCAGGAGCCTCAGGCAGGAGAATGGCGTGAACTCGGGAGGCGGAGCTTGCAGTGAGCCGAGATAGTGCCACTGCACTCCAGCCTGGGCGACAGAGCGAGACTCCGTCTCAAAAAAAACAAAAAAAACAAAAAATTAGCCAGGCGTGGTGCCGGGCACCTGTAGTCCCAGCTACTCGGAAGGCTGAGGCAGGAGAATGGCGTGAACCCGGGAGGCGGAGCTTGCAGTGAGCCGAGATCATGCCACTGCACTCCAGCCTGGGCAACACAGTGAGACTCCATCTGAAAAAAAAAATCAAAAATTAGATGGGCGGGGTGGTGTGCACCCATAGTCCCATCTACTCAGGAGGTTAAGACAGGAGGATTGCTTGAGCCCAGGAGTATGACGTTGCAGTAGCTGTGATTGTGCCACCGCACTCCAGCCTAAGCAACAGAGAGACCCTGTCTCAAAAAAGAAAGAAGAGGGAGGGAGGGAGAGAGAGAGGGAGGGAGAAAAGAAAAAAATAGCCAATATTTAAGCACCACTACACATATAGTAACAACTCTGTAATAAAATGGCCATCGAATTATAAAATAGGCAAATGATCTGAACAGACCCTTCATCAAAGAGCACAAGAAAAAAATTGATCAACATCATTAATCAGTAGAGAAATCTAGAAATTAAAATCACAATGAGATACTAGTACATGTATCTCAGAATGACTAAAATGAAAAAGACTGACAATGCCAAATACTGATGAGACTATAGAGTAATTGAAATTCTCTTTTTGCTGTAGCTGTTTTGATTTTGCAACAGTGTCTCACTCTGTCACCCAGACTGGAGTTCAGTGGGACCATCTTTGCTCACTGCAACCTCCACCTCCTGGGCTCAAGCAATCCTCCCCATCTCAACTTACCAGGTAGTGGGGACTACAGGCACATGCCACCATGCCCAACTTATTTTTGTATTTTTTGGTCTGGTCTGAAACTCCTAGGCTCAGGTGATCTGCCCACTTTGGCCTCCCAAAGTGCTGAGATTACAGGCGTGAGTCACTGTGCCCAGACAACTGCAATTCTCATACATTGTCGGTGGGGACATAAGATGGTATACCACTTTGGGGACAACTGCAATTCTCATACATTGTCGGTGGGGACGTAAGATGGTATACCACTTTGGGAAAAGATGTGGTCATTTCTTACAAAACTAAGCATACACCTATCTATAACCCAAAAATTCAACTGCTAGGTATTTACCCAAAAGAAATTAAAAACTACACTCACAAAAAGACTTATAAGAATATTCATAGTAGTCTATTCATTATTGCCAAACACTGGAAGCAGTCCAGGTATTCATCAATAGAATGGATATGCAAACTTGTTGATGTACATAATGTAATATCATTCAGCAAAAAAAGGGAACAAACTTCTGACAGACATAATAATGTGGATATACTTCAAAAACATGCTGAGTGAAGGAAGCCTTACATAAAGAAATATATGCTATATGATTCCATTTCTGTGATGTTCTAGAATAGGAAAAATTAACCTATGGCAGACAAAAAAATCAGAGCAGTGACTGTCTCTGGGAAGACAGGGCAGGAAGTGACTCAGAAGGGACATAATGTATTGTATCTTAATAAATGCTTATTTTACAAAGATGTGCAAAATTCCAGGAATGAAAATTTAAGATTTCATTATAAAAGAATAAAAAATAATAAAAGAATAAAAAAGTCCCCAAAATTGCATTATGGTTAATTATATGCATGCCAAACTAGTTTGGGAGAAGACACTGGTATCAATAATTTACTGTGAAATGCATCCAAAAAAAAAGATAGATTAGTGGATGATATAGGAATCAACAGATGGAGTAAGATATGATAAAACAGGTATAATAAAATGTTAATTGTAGAAAGTGTAGGTAGCATGTATACAGGTGTTCAGTATAAATTCTTTCAACTTTGTTGTATTTGAAATTTTTCATAATCAAATGTTGTAGAGGAAAAAAAGCCTCACCCAATCCTTCAAAGTACAACTCAAAATCAACTATTTCCATAAGCCCTTTCCTGTCACCCTCAGCCTTCTGAACCCTAGTCTTAGTGCCTAGAGCACTCATCTGGCAAGATGATAATTATCTTTCCATATACATCTCATCCTTATAAAATAGACTATAAGCCTCTTAGGGCCTGCTCTCTGATGGGAGGGTGGAAAAGAGTTTAGTGATCTGTTTATTATGCTTTCTATGTACATATAAATTATTTTATAAACCATAACTTCCAAAAGACAACTCTCAGTCAACTAAAATGTAAATACATGGAGGTATATGCATACGCTACACACACACACATTGAAAGCTAAAAACTTTTAACCAAGTATCCTTGATTTTTTTGAGTCCTTGATTAATGAAATATCCTATACCTACTGAATTCAACTTAATAGTTCATGTATGCAAAAAGAATTGGTTGATGCTTTCTCTAAATGTTCTGCAAAGAGCTATGACACCAGAGGTCTCAGATTCTTTATCTGAGGATAAAAGGATCCTCAGGGAGTCTATAATTTTACTACCATATAAGACAAAAAAAAAAAAAAACTTGCATAACAAGTAATGACATTCTTTAAAACTAATAAATATTTTATCAGTGTTCAATACAACATTTAATCCTAAAGAAATTGTACTACTTCCCTGTTTCAAAAATTATATACATTTAGAATCTTAAAACCCCCTCCTTATAGATACCTTCTTTCTATACCTATTGAAGGCCAATTAATAAACCATTCAAGAATCTTCGGTTATCCTTTTAAATAAAAATAATCAGCATAATAAATTCAACATTTAAGGACAAAAGAAAATAAGCACATTATTCATATTTTACATTTTAATAATGATTACACATTTTTATCCCCCAAAGAAAAATTATGAAGCTGGAAGTATCAGATACAGTTTTTATCAGATATAGTTTTCCAAGTTTTTTTTTAAATTTATGTGAATTATAATGACATAATGCTGGAAGAAACTACACTCTACTTTCTATTTAGAGGGGTTGCCCTGACTTCCATGTAGGAATGACCAAGAGAATGAATTATGGTCTTCTTAAAACTTTAATAATAATTATGGTTAATTCAAGCTACAATAGGTTAATTACTAGTACCAAGAGACATGCAGTAACTTCTACTAGAATAAACTCTGACCTTTAAATAAGTGAGAGACTCTTACTAATTTGCCATGTAAACCTAGTAAGTACCTAATTAAACATAGGTTCCTCATTTACAAAGTGAAGGGTTTGTATAAAATCTCTGTTGTACTTAAGAACAGAAGCCTTTGGCTATATTAGAGAATATTCAACTCCGTTCACCTGGGAAAATGACATCGAAGGCTATACCATATCAAATGAAAACTTTATCCTGGCTGAAATTAAACTCTCTGGAACATATTAAACACACTTGAAAATCCTTATGGGAAAGGTGAGGAAACACTTGAACAGTCTAAATTACCCACTTTTAAGTTTTTAAGGAAAAAAAACGACAATATCCAAAAACCATATCATTCAAGCATTATCTGAGGAAAATTATCCAAACGGGTCTTAACAATAACCTGGTAACTACAAAAATATTCATGATTTATAAAGTCAATATTAAAAAATAAGAACTACAAGATAATCCTAGGTGGTTATGTGAATGTGCTTCCATCTTAGGTAAAGCTTACTAAGGAATATTTGTTAACAGCAGGCAGCTTGGACATCTTCAAGCTTTACGTCGTCAAATTCCAAGATGGTTTTACTGCTAAACTGCCCTCTTTATAGTTCTTGAGTATTCCTTATAATGGGGAAGGAATGCTTAGCAACCATAATCTTCCTCTCACTCCTAACAGTAACTGGTACAGTGATACTTGGTCACCTTCTTCTCTAATCCTAATAATCACAATACTTTAGGGAAATTAAGCTCAGCTTCTCGTTAGAAAAAATGTTGAGAATAACTGACAGAGTTGTAATAAAGATCTCACCCATGTATACTAAAAATTCTTTTAGGGAAGATGATATAGGGAGATGCATGCTTGAAAAGAAAATGGGAGCAGAAGGACAGCATCTAGGCTGCCATCCCATCTTAGTAAATTGTTCACTCAATATTAATTCAATATGTATTTACCAAGAGTCTTCCATGTGTCACGTATCAGAAAAAAATTAGCAGAAAACAGTTCCTACTTTATTTTTTTTATTTTTGTTAATTTTTTAAATTTTCATTATATTTTAAGTTCTGTGGTACATGTGCAGAACGTGCAGTTTTGTTACATAGGTATACACATGCCATGATGGTTTGCTGCACCCATCAACTCGTCACCTACATTAGGTATTTCTAATACTATCCCTCTCCTAGCCCCCCACTCCCCAACAGGTCCTGGGGTATGATGCTCCCCTCCCTATGTCCATGTGTTCTCATTGTTCAACTCCCACTTATGAGTGAGAACATGCGGTGTTTGGTTTTCTGTTCTTATGATAGTTTGCTGAGAATGGTTTCCAGCTTCATCCATGTCCCTGCAAAGGACATGAACCCATCCTTTTTGATGGCTGCACAGTATTCCATAGTGTATATGTGCCACATTTTCTTTATCCAGTCTATTATTGATGGACAATTAAATTGGTTCCAAGTCTTTGCTATTGTGAATAGTGCCGCAGTAAACATAAGCGTGCATGTGTCTTTATAACAGAATGATTTATAATCCTTTGGGTACATACTCAGTAATGGGATTGCTGGGTCAAATGGTATTTCTAGTTCTAGATCCTTGAGGAATCGCCACACTGTCTTCCACAATGGTTGAACTAATTTACACTCCCACCAACAGTGTAAAA